>NC_058087.1:1949047-2274005 GCF_014858855.1 Bufo gargarizans
ACGTTCGATAACAGGATTCGTTGTCGACGAATACCGTTATCGAATAATCGGCTGATTCGTTGCTATGCGGGCGGTTTACTTTAACTTTAAATCAGCGCATCTTTATTACCTTACAATGAAGCTCCCCTCCATAACAGCGCTATCCACAGATCCCCCTCCCCATAACAGTGCCATCCACAGATCCCTCCATAACAGCGCTATCCACAGATTCCCCTCCCATAACAGTGCCATCCACAGATCCCCTCCATAACAGTGCCATCCACAGATCCCCCTTCCCCATAACAGGCCTATCCCAGAATCCTCCCTATCACCATAACAGTGTCAGCCACAGATCCCCCTCTCCCATAACAGTGCTATCCACAGATCCCCCTCCCATAACAGTGTCATCCACAGAAGCTCCCCCGCCCCATAAAGTGTCATCCCAGATCCCCCTCCCCATAACAGTGTCATCCACAGATCCCCCCCCTTAATAAATGCCATCCACGATCCCCCTCCCCAGAACAGTGCTATCCACAAGATCCCCCTCCCCATAACAAGCGGCTATCCACAGATCCCCCTCCCCATAACAGCGCTATCCACAGATCCCCCTCACCCATAACATAGTGCGCATCCACAGATCCCCCTCCCCATAACAGTGGCCATCCACAGATCCCCCTCCCCATAACAAGTGCTATCCACAGATCCCCCTCTCCCCATAACAGCGCCATACACCAGATCCCCCTCCCCTAACAGTGCTATCCGACAGATTCCCCTCCCCATAACAGTGCTATCCACAGATCCCCCTCCCATAACAGTGCTATCCACAGATCCCCCTCCCCATAACAGTGCTATCCACAGATCCCCCTCCCCATAACAGTGCTATCCACAGATCCCCCTCCCCATAACAGCGCTATCCACAGATCCCCTTCCCCATAACAGTGCCATCCACAGATCCCCTCCCCATAACAGTGCCATCCACAGATCCCCCTCCCCATAACAGTGCCATCCACAGATCCCCCTCCCCATAACAGTGCCATCCACAGATCCCCCTCCCCATAACAGTGCTATCCACAGATCCCCCTCCCCATAACAGTGCTATCCACAGAGCCCCCTCCCCATAACAGTGCCATCCACAGATCCCCCTCCCCATAACAGTGCTATCCCAGATCCCCCTCCCCATAACAGTGCCATCCACAGATGCCCCTCCCCATAACAGTGCCATCCACAGATCCCCCTCCATATACATTGCCATCCACAGATCACCCTCCCCATAACAGTGCCATCCACAGATCCCCTTCCCCATAACAGTGCCATCCACAGATCCCCCTCCCCATAACAGTGCTATCCACAGATCCCCCTCCCCATAACAGTGCTATCCACAGATCCCCCTCCCCATAACAGTGCTATCCACAGATCCCCCTCCCCATAACAGTGCTATCCACAGATCCCCCTCCCCATAACAGTGCTATCCACAGATCCCCCTCCCCATAACAGTGACATCCACAGATCCCCCTCCCCATAACAGTGCCATCCACAGATCCCCTTCCCCATAACAGTGCTATCCACAGATCCCCTTCCCCATAACAGTGCTATCCACAGATCCCCCTCCCCATAACAGTGCTATCCACAGATCCCCCTCCCCATAACAGTGCCATCCACAGATCCCCCTCCCCATAACAGTGCCATCCACAGATCCCCCTCCCCATAACAGTGCTATCCACAGATCCCCCTCCCCATAACAGTGCTATCCACAGATCCCCCTCCCCATAACAGTGCTATCCACAGATCCCCCTCCCCATAACAGTGCCATCCACAGATCCCCCTCCCCATAACAGTGCCATCCACAGATCCCCCTCCCCATAACAGTGCCATCCACAGATCCCCCTCCCCATAACAGTGCCATCCACAGATCCCCCTCCCCATAACAGTGCCATCCACAGATCCCCCTCCCCATAACAGTGCTATCCACAGATCCCCCTCCCCATAACAGTGCCATCCACAGATCCCCCTCCCCATAACAGTGCCATCCACAGATCCCCCTCCCCATAACAGTGCCATCCACAGATCCCTCTCCCCATAACAGTGCCATCCACAGATCCTCTCTCCCCATAACAGTGCCATCCACAGATCCCTCTCCCCATAACAGTGCCATCCACAGATCCCCCTCCCCATAAGTGTCATCCACAGATCCCACTCCTCATAACAGTGCCATCCACAGATCCCACTCCTCATAACAGTGCCATCCACAGATCCCCCTCCCCATAACAGTGCCATCCACAGATCCCTCTCCCCATAACAGTGCCATCCACAGATCCCTCTCCCCATAACAGTGCCATCCACAGATCCCCCTCCCCATAACAGTGCCATCCACAGATCCCTCTCCCCATAACAGTGCCATCCACAGATCCCCCTCCCCATAAGTGTCATCCACAGATCCCACTCCTCATAACAGTGCCATCCACAGATCCCACTCCTCATAACAGTGCCATCCACAGATCCCCCTCCCCATAACAGTGCTATCCACAGATCACCCTCCCCATAACAGTGCCATCCACAGATCCCCCTCCCCATAACAGTGCCATCCACAGATCCCCCTCCCCATAACAGTGCCATCCACAGATCCCTCTCCCATAACAGTGCTATCCACAGATCCCCCTCCCCATAACAGTGCCATCCACAGATCCCCCTCCCCATAACAGTGCCATCCACAGATCCCCCTCCCCATAACAGTGCTATCCACAGATCCCCCTCCCCATAACAGTGCCATCCACAGATCCCTCTCCCATAACAGTGCTATCCACAGATCACCCTCCCCATAACAGTGCTATCCACAGATCCCACATAACCATGTCCTCCACAGATCCCACATAACCATGTCCTCCACAGATCCCCTCCATAACAGTGTCATCCACAGATCCCACTCCTCATAACAGCGCCATCCACAGATCCCCCCATAACAGCGCCATCCACAGATCCCCCCATAACAGCGCCATCCACAGATCCCCTCCATAACAGTGTCATCCACAGATCCCCCATAACAGCGCCATCCACAGATCCCCTCCATAACAATGCCATCCACAGATCCCCCATAACAGCGCCATCCACAGATCCCCTCATAACAGCGCCATCCACAGATCCTCTCCATAACAGTGCCATCCACAGATCCCCCTCCCCATAACAGTGCCATCCACAGATCCCTCTCCCCATAACAGTGCCATCCACAGATCCCTCTCCCCATAACAGTGCCATCCACAGATCCCTCTCCCCATAACAGTGCCATCCACAGATCCCCCTCCCCATAATTGTCATCCACAGATCCCACTCCTCATAACAGTGCCATCCACAGATCCCACTCCTCATAACAGTGCCATCCACAGATCCCCCTCCCCATAACAGTGCCATCCACAGATCCCTCTCCCCATAACAGTGCCATCCACAGATCCCTCTCCCCATAACAGTGCCATCCACAGATCCCCCTCCCCATAACAGTGCCATCCACAGATCCCTCTCCCCATAACAGTGCCATCCACAGATCCCCCTCCCCATAAGTGTCATCCACAGATCCCACTCCTCATAACAGTGCCATCCACAGATCCCACTCCTCATAACAGTGCCATCCACAGATCCCCCTCCCCATAACAGTGCTATCCACAGATCACCCTCCCCATAACAGTGCCATCCACAGATCCCCCTCCCCATAACAGTGCCATCCACAGATCCCCCTCCCCATAACAGTGCCATCCACAGATCCCTCTCCCCATAACAGTGCTATCCACAGATCCCCCTCCCCATAACAGTGCCATCCACAGATCCCCCTCCCCATAACAGTGCCATCCACAGATCCCCCTCCCCATAACAGTGCTATCCACAGATCCCCCTCCCCATAACAGTGCCATCCACAGATCCCTCTCCCCATAACAGTGCTATCCACAGATCACCCTCCCCATAACAGTGCTATCCACAGATCCCACATAACCATGTCCTCCACAGATCCCACATAACCATGTCCTCCACAGATCCCCTCCATAACAGTGTCATCCACAGATCCCACTCCTCATAACAGCGCCATCCACAGATCCCCCCATAACAGCGCCATCCACAGATCCCCCCATAACAGCGCCATCCACAGATCCCCTCCATAACAGTGTCATCCACAGATCCCCCATAACAGCGCCATCCACAGATCCCCTCCATAACAATGCCATCCACAGATCCCCCATAACAGCGCCATCCACAGATCCCCTCATAACAGCGCCATCCACAGATCCTCTCCATAACAGTGCCATCCACAGATCCCCCCATAACAGCGCCACCCACAGATCCCCTCCATAACAATGCCATCCACAGATCCCCCATAACAGTGTCATCCACAGATCCCTCCCATAACAGCGCCATCCACAGATCCCTCCCATAACAGCGCCATCCACAGATCCCACATAAACGTGCCATCCACAGATCCCTCCCATAACAGCGCCATCCACAGATCCCCCATAAACGTGCCATCCACAGATCCCTCCCATAACAGCGCCACCCACAGATCCCCCATAACAGAAGACTGAATCGCAACCTTTCATGAAGCGCCAAATCTGTCACATAGGGATCGGAGCGGTAGATTGTGCAAAACTCAATGCAATAAGAATTAAACAGGGACGTCTGGTCATTGTGGCTTGGTGGCAGTGGGTGGGGTCTGGGACAAATGCACAGGAGGAAGTTATAGGACAGTTATCCAATATCTTGGATTGTTGCACAGTATAGTGTACTGTATAGTCCTCTCTGATCTCTGGACACTGGGCTCAATACATAAACCATACTGGAAAATAGACCTCTCAATGGCGCGGGGGTTGCGCGCGATCCCCGCTTTCATAATAACTGAAAAGGACGCTGCTGCTGCTGCTGCTGTGTTCAGCACGCAGGAGAAGAGGGGTGTGAGGAGATCGGCCAATGACACAGCAGCCGCGGATACTGGCAAATCAGCAGCCTCTTCACTAATAACAAAGCTGTGTACTGTCCGTGCCCTGGTATTGGAGCTTTGCTGTGCTGCCTGTGCCGTTCACAGCGCTCCTGAACGGCTGGGAAATCATTGTGCGTATTCATATGCATTAGGTATCTTTTAGGGAGTAAAACTGCCTGTACAGGATCAGCTCTGCCACATAGAAGTGAATGGGGATGAGCCGCAATACCAAGCACTGCCACTATACAAGGTACGGTGCTGTGCTGGTTAGGAAGAGAGAAGGCCACAAAAGGAGCGCTGATCCCAGGTGTCACATACTGATAAGGTATCCTGAAGATAGGTCATCCATTCTAAAGTCTTGGAAATAGGCACCACAGAGAATGATTAGTAAAGGGGTTGCAGCACAAAAACATTCTACAGTTTTCAAATCAGCACATGGATATGAAATCTTTTCTAAGCATCTCTATTACATGTATAGGACAATTCAGCATAGCCACTGAGCTATTCAATAAAATGTGTGTATATTGCGCCACCTATGGTTTGGTTTTAAACTTATTTCTTTTTCCGGCTCACTGAGATGGACGCACATGCTCAGTTTCATCTTTCAACTGCTTCCTGCTAACCGGTTATTACATCTGATATTATACGGCTCTGTATTAGTCACTATATATAACCGGTTATTACATCTTATATTATACGGCTCTGTATTATTCACTATATATAACCGGTTATTACATCTGATATGATACGGCTCTGTATTAGTCACTATATATAACCGGTTATTACATCTGATATGATACGGCTCTGTATTAGTCACTATATATAACCGGTTATTACATCTGATATTATACGGCTCTGTATTAGTCACTATATATAACAGGTTATTACATCTGATATTATACGGCTCTGTATTATTCACTATATATAACCGGTTATTACATCTGATATTATACGGCTCTGTATTAGTCACTATATATAACCGGTTATTACATCTTATATTATACGGCTCTGTATTAGTCACTATATATAACCGGTTATTACATCTGATATGATACGGCTCTGTATTAGTCACTATATATAACCGGTTATTACATCTGATATTATACGGCTCTGTATTATTCACTATATATAACCGGTTATTACATCTGATATTATACGGCTCTGTATTAGTCACTATATATAACAGGTTATTACATCTGATATTATACGGCTCTGTATTATTCACTATATATAACCGGTTATTACATCTGATATTATACGGCTCTGTATTAGTCACTATATATAACAGGTTATTACATCTGATATTATACAGCTCTGTATTATTCACTATATATAACCGGTTATTACATCTGATATTATACGGCTCTGTATTATTCACTATATATAACAGGTTATTATATCTGATATTATACGGCTCTGTATTATTCACTATATATAACCGGTTATTACATCTGATATTATACGGCTCTGTATTAGTCACTATATATAACAGGTTATTACATCTGATATTATACGGCTCTGTATTATTCACTATATATAACCGGTTATTACATCTGATATTATACGGCTCTGTATTAGTCACTATATATAACCGGTTATTACATCTGATATTATACGGCTCTGTATTATTCACTATATATAACCGGTTATTACATCTGATATTATACGGCTCTGTATTAGTCACTATATATAACCGGTTATTACATCTGATATTATACGGCTCTGTATTATTCACTATATATAACCGGTTATTACATCCGATATTATACGGCTCTGCATTACTCACTATATATAACAGGTTATTACATCTGATATTATACGGCTCTGTATTATTCATTATATATAACCGGTTATTACATCTGATATTATACGGCTCTGTATTAGTCACTATATATAACCGGTTATTACATCTGATATTATACAGCTCTGTATTAGTCACTATATATAACCGGTTATTACATCTGATATTATACAGCTCTGTATTATTCATTATATATAACCGGTTATTACATCTGATATTATACAGCTCTGTATTAGTCACTATATATAACCGGTTATTACATCTGATATTATACAGCTCTGTATTATTCATTATATATAACCGGTTATTACATCTGATATTATACGGCTCTGTATTAGTCACTATATATAACAGGTTATTACATCTGATATTATACGGCTCTGTATTATTCATTATATATAACCGGTTATTACATCTGATATTATACGGCTCTGTATTAGTCACTATATATAACCGGTTATTACATCTGATATTATACGGCTCTGTATTATTCATTATATATAACCGGTTATTACATCTGATATTATACAGCTCTGTATTAGTCACTATATATACCGGTTATTACATCTGATATTATACGGCTCTGTATTCTTCACTATATATAACCGGTTATTACATCTGATATTATACAGCTCTGTATTAGTCACTATATATAACCGGTTAGTACATCGGAGATTATACGGCTCTGTAATATTCACTATATATAACCGGTTATTACATCTGATATTATACGGCTCTGTATTAGTCACTATATATAACCGGTTATTACATCTGATATTATACGGCTTCTGTATTAGTCACTATATATAACCGGTTATTACATCTGATATTATACGGGCTCTGTATTAGTCACTATATATAACCGGTTATTACATCTGATTTATACCGCTCTGTATTAGTCACTATATATAACCGGTTATTACATCTGATATTATACAGCTCTGTATTATTCACTATATATAACCGTTATTACATCTGATATTTACAGCTCTGTATTAGTCACTATATATAACCGGTTATTACATCTGATATTATCGGCTCTGTATATGTCACTATATATAACGAGGTTATACATCTGATATTATACGGCTCTGTATTATTCACTATATATAACCGGTTATTACATCTGATTTATACAGCTCTGTATTAGTCACTATATATAACCGGTTATTACATCTGATATTATACGCTCTGTATTAGTCACTATATATAACCGGTTATTACATCTGATATTATACAGGCTCTGTATTAGTCACTATATATACCGGTTATTACATCTGATATTATACATCTCTGTATTAGTCACTATATATAACCGGTTATTACATCTGATATTATACGCTCTGTATTAGTCACTATATATAACCGGTTATTACATCTGATAATTATACGGCTCTGTATTAGTCACTATATATACCGGTTATTACATCTGATATTATACGGCTCTGTATTATTCACTATATATAACCGGTTATTACATCTGATATTATCACGGCTCTGTATTAGTCACTATATATACCGGTTATTACATCTGATATTATACGGCTCTGTATTAGTCACTATATATAACCGGTTATTACATCTGATATTATACGGCTCTGTATTAGTCACTATATATAACCGGTTATTACATCTGATATTATACGGCTCTGTATTAGTCACTATATATAACCGGTTATTACATCTGATATTATACGGCTCTGTATTAGTCACTATATATAACCGGTTATTACATCTGATATTATACGGCTCTGTATTAGTCACTATATATAACCGGTTATTACATCTGATATTACGCTCTGTATTAGTCACTATATATAACCGGTTATTACATCTGATATTATACGGCTCTGTATTAGTCACTATATATAACCTTATTACATCTGATATTATACGGCTCTGTATTATCACTATATATAACCGGTTATTACATCTGATATTATACGGCTCTGTATTAGTCACTATATATAACCGGTTATTACATCTGATATTATACGGCTCTGTATTAGTCACTATATATAACCGGTTATTACATCTGATATTATACGGCTCTGTATTAGTCACTATATATAACCGGTTATTACATCTGATATTATACGGCTCTGTATTATTCACTATATATAACCGGTTATTACATCTGACATTATACGGCTCTGTATTAGTCACTATATATAACCGGTTATTACATCTGATATTATACGGCTCTGTATTATTCACTATATATAACCGGTTATTACATCTGATATTATACAGCTCTGTATTAGTCACTATATATAACCGGTTATTACATCTGATATTATGCAGCTCTGTATTAGTCACTATATATAACCGGTTATTACATCTGATATTATACGGCTCTGTATTAGTCACTATATATAACCGGTTATTACATCTGATATTATACGGCTCTGTATTAGTCACTATATATAACAGGTTATTACATCTGATATTACACGGCTCTGTATTAGTCACTATATATAACCGGTTATTACATCTGATATTATACGGCTCTGTATTAGTCACTATATATAACCGGTTATTACATCTGATATTATACGGCTCTGTATTAGTCACTATATATAACCGGTTATTACATCTGATATTATACAGCTCTGTATTAGTCACTATATATAACCGGTTATTACATCTGATATTATACGGCTCTGTATTAGTCACTATATATAACCGGTTATTACATCTGATATTATACAGCTCTGTATTAGTCACTATATATAACCGGTTATTACATCTGATATTATACAGCTCTGTATTACTCACTATATATAACCGGTTATTACATCTGATATTATACGGCTCTGTATTAGTCACTATATATAACCGGTTATTACATCTGATATTATACGGCTCTGTATTAGTCACTATATATAACCAGTTATTACATCTGATATTATACGGCTCTGTATTAGTCACTATATATAACCGGTTATTACATCTGATATTATACGGCTCTGTATTAGTCACTATATATAACCGGTTATTACATCTGATATTATACAGCTCTGTATTAGTCACTATATATAACCGGTTATTACATCTGATATTATACGGCTCTGCATTACTCACTATATATTACCGGTTATTACATCTGATATTATACGGCTCTGTATTATTCACTATATATAACCGGTTATTACATCTGATATTATACGGCTCTGTATTAGTCACTATATATAACAGGTTATTACATCTGATATTATACGGCCGTATTATTCACTATTATAACCGGTTATTACATCTGATATTATACGGCTCCTGCATTACTCACTATATATAACAGGTTATTACATCTGATATTATACGGCTCTGTATTAGTCACTATATATACAGGTTATTACATCTGATATATACGGCTCTGTAGTATTCATTATTATAACCGGTTATTACATCTGATATTATACGGCTCTGTATTATCACTATATAAACGGTTTATTACATCTGATATTATAAGGCCTCTGTATTAGTCACTATATATAACCGGTTATTACATCTGATATTATACGGCTCTGTATTATTCCATATATATAACCGGTTATTACATCTGATATTATACAGCTCTGTATTAGTCACTATATAACAGGTTATTAATCTGATATTATACAGCTCTGTATTAGTCCATATATAACCGGTTATTACATCTGATATTATACAGGCTCTGTATTAGTCACTATATATACCGGTTATTACATCTGATATTATACAGCTCTGTATTAGTCACTATATATAACCGGTTATTACATCTGATATTATACAGCTCTGTATTAGTCACTATATATAACCGGTTATTACATCTGATATTATACGGCTCTGTATTAGTCACTATATATAACCGGTTATTACATCTGATATTATACAGCTCTGTATTATTCACTATATATAACCGGTATTACATCTTATATTATATATAATGAATAATACGGAGCCGTATAATATCAGATGTAATAACCTGTTATATATAATGAATAATACGGAGCCGTATAACCGGTTATTACATCTGATATTATACGGCTCTTTATTAGTCACTATATATAACCGGTTATTACATCTGATATTATACGGCTCTGCATTACTCACTATATATAACAGGTTATTACATCTGATATTATACGGCTCTGTATTATTCACTATATATAACCGGTTATTACATCTGATATTATACGGCTCTGTATTATTCACTATATATAACAGGTTATTACATCTGATATTATACAGCTCTGTATTAGTCACTATATATAACCGGTTATTACATCTGATATTATACAGCTCTGTATTAGTCACTATATATAACCGGTTATTACATCTGATATTATACAGCTCTGTATTATTCATTATATATAACCGGTTATTACATCTGATATTATACGGCTCTGTATTATTCACTATATATAACCGGTTATTACATCTGATATTATACAGCTCTGTATTAGTCACTATATATAACAGGTTATTACATCTGATATTATACGGCTCTGTATTATTCACTATATATAACCGGTTATTACATCTGATATTATACGGCTCTGTATTATTCACTATATATAACCGGTTATTACATCTGATATTATACGGCTCTGTATTAGTCACTATATATAACCGGTTATTACATCTGATATTATACAGCTCTGTATTAGTCACTATATATAACCGGTTATTACATCTGATATTATACAGCTCTGTATTAGTCACTATATATAACCGGTTATTACACCTGATATTATACGGCTCTGTATTAGTCACTATATATAACAGGTTATTACATCTGATATTATACAGCTCTGTATTAGTCACTATATATAACCGGTTATTACATCTGATATTATACAGCTCTGTATTAGTCACTATATATAACCGGTTATTACACCTGATATTATACGGCTCTGTATTAGTCACTATATATAACAGGTTATTACATCTGATATTATACGGCTCTGTATTAGTCACTATATATAACCGGTTATTACATCTGATATTATACGGCTCTGTATTATTCACTATATATAACCGGTTATTACATCTGATATTATACAGCTCTGTATTAGTCACTATATATAACAGGTTATTACATCTGATATTATACGGCTCTGTATTATTCACTATATATAACCGGTTATTACATCTGATATTATACGGCTCTGTATTATTCACTATATATAACCGGTTATTACATCTGATATTATACGGCTCTGTATTAGTCCACTATATATAACCGGTTATTACATCTGATATTATACAGCTCTGTATTAGTCACTATATATAACCGGTTATTACATCTGATATTATACAGCTCTGTATTAGTCACTATATATAACCGGTTATTACACCTGATATTATACGGCTCTGTATTAGTCACTATATATAACAGGTTATTACATCTGATATTATACAGCTCTGTATTATTCACTATATATAACCGGTTATTACATCTGATATTATACAGCTCTGTATTAGTCACTATATATAACAGGTTATTACATCTGATATTATACAGCTCTGTATTATTCACTATATATAACCGGTTATTACATCTGATATTATACGGCTCTGTATTAGTCACTATATATAACCGGTTATTACATCTGATATTATACGGCTCTGTATTAGTCACTATATATAACAGGTTATTACATCTGATATTATACAGCTCTGTATTATTCACTATATATAACAGGTTATTACATCTGATATTATACAGCTCTGTATTAGTCACTATATATAACAGGTTATTACATCTGATATTATACAGCTCTGTATTAGTCACTATATATAACCGGTTATTACATCTGATATTATACGGCTCTGTATTACTCACTATATATTACCGGTTATTACATCTGATATTATACGGCTCTGTATTATTCACTATATATAACCGGTTATTACATCTGATATTATACGGCTCTTTATTAGTCACTATATATAACCGGTTATTACATCTGATATTATACGGCTCTGTATTATTCACTATATATAACCGGTTATTACATCTGATATTATACGGCTCTGTATTAGTCACTATATATAACAGGTTATTACATCTGATATTATACGGCTCTGTATTAGTCACTATATGTAACCGGTTATTACATCTGATATTATACAGCTCTGTATTAGTCACTATATATAACCGGTTATTACATCTGATATTATACGGCTCTGTATTAGTCACTATATATAACCGGTTATTACATCTGATATTATACGGCTCTGTATTAGTCACTATATATAACCGGTTATTACATCTGATATTATACGGCTCTGTATTAGTCACTATATATAACCGGTTATTACATCTGATATTATACGGCTCTGTATTATCACTATATATAACCGGTTATTACATCTGATATTATACGGCTCTGTATTAGTCACTATATTAACCGGTTATTATCTGATATTATACGGCTCTGTATTAGTCACTATATATAACCGGTTATTACATCTTATTATATATATCACTATATATAACCGGTTATTACATCTGATATTATACGGCTCTGTATTAGTCACTATATATAACCGGTTATTACATCTGATATTATACGGCTCTGTATTATTCACTATATATAACCGGTTATTACATCTGATATTATACGGCTCTGTATTAGTCACTATATATAACCGGTTATTACACGGCTCTGTATATCCTATATATAACCGGTACATCTGATTATATACGGCTCTGTATTAGTCACTATATATAACCGTTATTACATCTGATATTATACGGCTCTGTATTAGTCACTATATATAACCGGTATTACATCTGATATTATACGGCTCTGTATTAGTCACTATATATAACAGGTTATTACATCTGATATTATACGGCTCTGTATTAGTCACTATATATAACCGGTTATTACATCTGATATTATACGGCTCTGTATTAGTCACTATATATAACAGGTTATTACATCTGATATTATACGGCTCTGTATTATTCACTATATATACCGGTTATTACATCTGATATTATACGCTCTGTATTAGTCACTATATATAACCGGTTATTACATCTGATATTATACGGCTCTGTATTAGTCACTATATATAACCGGTTATTACATCTGATATTATACGGCTCTGTATTAGTCACTATATATAACCGGTTATTACATCTGATATTATACGGCTCTGTATAGTCACTATATATAACCGGTTATTACATCTGATATTATACAGCTCTGTATTAGTCACTATATATAACCGGTATTACATCTGATATTATACGGCTCTGTATTATTCATTATATATAACCGGTTATTACATCTGATATTATACGGCTCTGTATTAGTCACTATATATAACCGGTTATTACATCTGATATTATACAGCTCTGTATTATTCACTATATATAACAGGTTATTACATCTGATATTATACAGGCTCTGTATTAGTCACTATATATAACCGGTTATTACATCTGATATTATACGGCTCTGTATTAGTCACTATATATAACAGGTTATTACATCTGATATTATACGGCTCTGTATTAGTCACTATATATAACAGGTTATTACATCTGATATTATACAGCTCTGTATTAGTCACTATATATAACAGGTTATTACATCTGATATTATACGGCTCTGTATTAGTCACTATATATAACCGGTTATTACATCCGATATTATACGGCTCTGTATTAGTCACTATATATACCGGTTATTACATCTGATATTATACAGCTCTGTATTATTCACTATATATAACCGGTTATTACATCTGATATTATACGGCTCTGTATTATTCACTATTATAACAGGTTATTACATCTGATATTATACAGCTCTGTATTATCACTATATATAACCGGTTATTACATCTGATATTATACGCTCTGTATTAGTCACTATATATAACCGGTTATTACATCTGATATTATACGGCTCTGTATTAGTCACTATATATAACCGGTTATTACATCTGATATTATACGGCTCTGTATTAGTCACTATATATAACCGGTTATTACATCTGATATTATACGGCTCTGTATTAGTCACTATATATAACCGGTTATTACATCTGATATTATACGGCTCTGTATTATCACTATATATACCGTTATTACATCTGATATTATACGCTCTGTTATCACTATATATAACCGGTTTATTACATCTGATATTATACGGCTCTGTATTAGTCACTAATATAACCGTTATTACATCTGATATTATACAGCTCGTATTAGTCACTATATATAACCGTTATTACATCTGTATATACGGCTCTGTATTAGTCACTATATATAACCGGTTATTACATCTGATATTATACGGCTCTGTATTAGTCACTATATATAACCGGTTATTACATCTGATATTATACGCTCTGTATTATTCACTATATAACAGGTTATTACATCTGATATTATACGGCTCTGTATTAGTCACTATATAACCGGTTATTACTGATATTATACGGCTCTTATTAGTCACTATATATAACCGGTATTACTCTTATATTCTATATTAATATACGGAGCCGTATAATATCAGATGTAATAACTGTTTATATAATGAATAATACGGAGCCGTATAAACCGGTTATTACATCTGATATTATACGGCTCTTATTAGTCACTATATAACCGGTTATTACATCTGATATTATACAGCTCTGTATTAGTCACTATATATAACCGGTTATTACTCTGATATTATAGCTCTGTATTATTCACTATATATAACCGGTTATTACATCTGATATTATACGGCTCTTTATTAGTCACTATATATAACCGGTTATTACATCTGATATTATACAGCTCTGTATTATTCACTATATATAACCGGTTATTATATCTGATATTATACGGCTCTGCATTACTCACTATATATAACAGGTTATTACATCTGATATTATACGGCTCTGTATTATTCACTATATATAACCGGTTATTACATCTGATATTATACAGCTCTGTATTAGTCACTATATATAACCGGTTATTACATCTGATATTATACGGCTCTGTATTATTCATTATATATAACCGGTTATTACATCTGATATTATACGGCTCTGTATTGTTCACTATATATAACCGGTTATTACATCTGATATTATACGGCTCTGTATTAGTCACTATATATAACCGGTTATTACATCTGATATTATACAGCTCTGTATTAGTCACTATATATAACCGGTTATTACATCTGATATTATACGGCTCTGTATTAGTCACTATATATAACAGGTTATTACATCTGATATTATACGGCTCTGTATTATTCACTATATATAACCGGTTATTACATCTGATATTATACAGCTCTGTATTAGTCACTATATATAACAGGTTATTACATCTGATATTATACAGCTCTGTATTAGTCACTATATATAACCGGTTATTACATCTGATATTATACGGCTCTGTATTAGTCACTATATATAACCGGTTATTACATCTGATATTATACGGCTCTGTATTAGTCACTATATATAACAGGTTATTACATCTGATATTATACGGCTCTGTATTATTCACTATATATAACCGGTTATTACATCTGATATTATACAGCTCTGTATTAGTCACTATATATAACAGGTTATTACATCTGATATTATACGGCTCTGTATTATTCACTATATATAACCGGTTATTACATCTGATATTATACGGCTCTGTATTATTCACTATATATAACCGGTTATTACATCTGATATTATACGGCTCTGTATTAGTCACTATATATAACCGGTTATTACATCTGATATTATACAGCTCTGTATTAGTCACTATATATAACCGTTTATTACACCTGATATTATACGGCTCTGTATTAGTCACTATATATAACAGGTTATTACATCTGATATTATACAGCTCTGTATTAGTCACTATATATAACCGGTTATTACATCTGATATTATACAGCTCTGTATAGTCCACTATATATAACAGGTTATTACATCTGATATTATACAGCTCTGTATTATTCACTATATAAACAGGTTATTACATCTGATATTATACGGCTCTGTATTAGTCACTATATATAACCGGTTATTACATCTGATATTATACGGCTCTGTATTAGTCACTATATATAAACAGGTTATTACATCTGATATTATACAGCTCTGTATTATTCACTAATATAACAGGTTATTACATCTGATATTATACAGCTCTGTATTAGTCACTATATATAACCGGTTATTACATCTGATATTATACAGCTCTGTATTAGTAACACGGTTATAATATACACGGATTATTATATTAATATGATATTATACGGCTCTGTATTACTCACTATATATTACCGGTTATTACATCTGATATTATACGGCTCTGTATTATTCACTATATATAACCGGTTATTACATCTGATATTATACGGCTCTGTATTAGTCACTATATATAACAGGTTATTACATCTGATATTATACGGCTCTGTATTAGTCACTATATGTAACCGGTTATTACATCTGATATTATACAGCTCTGTATTAGTCACTATATATAACCGGTTATTACATCTGATATTATACGGCTCTGTATTAGTCACTATATATAACCGGTTATTACATCTGATATTATACGGCTCTGTATTAGTCACTATATATAACCGGTTATTACATCTGATATTATACGGCTCTGTATTAGTCACTATATATAACCGGTTATTACATCTGATATTATACGGCTCTGTATTATTCACTATATATAACCGGTTATTACATCTGATATTATACGGCTCTGTATTAGTCACTATATGTAACCGGTTATTATAGCTGATATTATACGGCTCTTTATTAGTCACTATATATAACCGGTATTACATCTTATATTATATATAATGAATAATACGGAGCCGTATAATATCAGATGTAATAACCTGTTATATATAATGAATAATACGGAGCCGTATAACCGGTTATTACATCTGATATTATACGGCTCTTTATTAGTCACTATATATAACCGGTTATTACGTCTGATATTATACGGCTCTGTATTATTCACTATATATAACCGGTTATTACATCTGATATTATACGGCTCTTTATTAGTCACTATATATAACCGGTTATTACGTCTGATATTATACGGCTCTGTATTATTCACTATATATAACCGGTTATTACATCTGATATTATACGGCTCTGTATTAGTCACTATATATAACAGGTTATTACATCTGATATTATACGGCTCTGTATTATTCACTATATATAACCGGTTATTACATCTGATATTATACGGCTCTTTATTAGTCACTATATATAACAGGTTATTACATCTGATATTATACGGCTCTGTATTATTCACTATATATAACCGGTTATTACATCTGATATTATACGGCTCTTTATTAGTCACTATATATAACCGGTTATTACGTCTGATATTATACGGCTCTGTATTATTCACTATATATAACCGGTTATTACATCTGATATTATACGGCTCTGCATTACTCACTATATATAACAGGTTATTACATCTGATATTATACGGCTCTGTATTATTCACTATATATAACCGGTTATTACATCTGATATTATACAGCTCTGTATTAGTCACTATATATAACCGGTTATTACATCTGATATTATACGGCTCTGTATTATTCATTATATATAACCGGTTATTACATCTGATATTATACGGCTCTGTATTATTCACTATATATAACCGGTTATTACATCTGATATTATACAGCTCTGTATTATTCACTATATATAACAGGTTATTACATCTGATATTATACAGCTCTGTATTATTCACTATATATAACCGGTTATTACATCTGATATTATACGGCTCTGTATTAGTCACTATATATAACAGGTTATTACATCTGATATTATACGGCTCTGTATTAGTCACTATATATAACAGGTTATTACATCTGATATTATACAGCTCTGTATTATTCACTATATATAACAGGTTATTACATCTGATATTATACGGCTCTGTATTAGTCACTATATATAACCGGTTATTACATCCGATATTATACGGCTCTGTATTAGTCACTATATATAACCGGTTATTACATCTGATATTATACAGCTCTGTATTATTCACTATATATAACCGGTTATTACATCTGATATTATACGGCTCTGTATTATTCACTATATATAACAGGTTATTACATCTGATATTATACAGCTCTGTATTAGTCACTATATATAACCGGTTATTACATCTGATATTATACGGCTCTGTATTAGTCACTATATATAACCGGTTATTACATCTGATATTATACGGCTCTGTATTAGTCACTATATATAACCGGTTATTACATCTGATATTATACGGCTCTGTATTAGTCACTATATATAACCGGTTATTACATCTGATATTATACAGCTCTGTATTACTCACTATATATAACCGGTTATTACATCTGATATTATACGGCTCTGCATTACTCACTATATATTACCGGTTATTACATCTGATATTATACGGCTCTGTATTATTCACTATATATAACCGGTTATTACATCTGATATTATACGGCTCTGTATTAGTCACTATATATAACCGGTTATTACATCTGATATTATACAGCTCTGTATTAGTCACTATATATAACCGGTTATTACATCTGATATTATACGGCTCTGTATTAGTCACTATATATAACCGGTTATTACATCTGATATTATACGGCTCTGTATTAGTCACTATATATAACCGGTTATTACATCTGATATTATACAGCTCTGTATTATTCACTATATATAACAGGTTATTACATCTGATATTATACGGCTCTGTATTAGTCACTATATGTAACCGGTTATTATAGCTGATATTATACGGCTCTTTATTAGTCACTATATATAACCGGTATTACATCTGATATTATACAGCTCTGTATTAGTCACTATATATAACCGGTTATTACATCTGATATTATACAGCTCTGTATTAGTCACTATATATAACAGGTTATTACATCTGATATTATGCAGCTCTGTATTATTCACTATATATAACCGGTTATTACATCTGATATTATACGGCTCTGTATTATTCACTATATATAACCGGTTATTACATCTGATATTATACAGCTCTGTATTAGTCACTATATATAACAGGTTATTACATCTGATATTATACGGCTCTGTATTAGTCACTATATATAACCGGTTATTACATCTGATATTATACGGCTCTGCATTACTCACTATATATAACAGGTTATTACATCTGATATTATACGGCTCTGTATTATTCACTATATATAACCGGTTATTACATCTTATATTATATATAATGAATAATACGGAGCCGTATAATATCAGATGTAATAACCTGTTATATATAATGAATAATACGGAGCCGTATAACCGGTTATTACATCTGATATTATACGGCTCTTTATTAGTCACTATATATAACCGGTTATTACATCTGATATTATACAGCTCTGTATTAGTCACTATATATAACCGGTTATTACGTCTGATATTATACGGCTCTGTATTATTCACTATATATAACCGGTTATTACATCTGATATTATACGGCTCTTTATTAGTCACTATATATAACCGGTTATTACATCTGATATTATACAGCTCTGTATTATTCACTATATATAACCGGTTATTATATCTGATATTATACGGCTCTGCATTACTCACTATATATAACAGGTTATTACATCTGATATTATACGGCTCTGTATTATTCACTATATATAACCGGTTATTACATCTGATATTATACAGCTCTGTATTAGTCACTATATATAACCGGTTATTACATCTGATATTATACGGCTCTGTATTATTCATTATATATAACCGGTTATTACATCTGATATTATACGGCTCTGTATTATTCACTATATATAACCGGTTATTACATCTGATATTATACGGCTCTGTATTAGTCACTATATATAACCGGTTATTACATCTGATATTATACAGCTCTGTATTAGTCACTATATATAACCGGTTATTACATCTGATATTATACGGCTCTGTATTAGTCACTATATATAACAGGTTATTACATCTGATATTATACGGCTCTGTATTATTCACTATATATAACCGGTTATTACATCTGATATTATACAGCTCTGTATTAGTCACTATATATAACAGGTTATTACATCTGATATTATACAGCTCTGTATTAGTCACTATATATAACCGGTTATTACATCTGATATTATACGGCTCTGTATTAGTCACTATATATAACCGGTTATTACATCTGATATTATACGGCTCTGTATTAGTCACTATATATAACAGGTTATTACATCTGATATTATACGGCTCTGTATTATTCACTATATATAACAGGTTATTACATCTGATATTATACGGCTCTGTATTATTCACTATATATAACCGGTTATTACATCTGATATTATACGGCTCTGTATTAGTCACTATATATAACCGGTTATTACATCTGATATTATACAGCTCTGTATTATTCACTATATATAACCGGTTATTACATCTGATATTATACAGCTTCGTATTATTCACTATATATAACCGGTTATTACATCTGATATTATACGGCTCTGTATTATTCACTATATATTACCGGTTATTACATCTGATATTATACGGCTCTGTATTATTCACTATATATTACCGGTTATTACATCTGATATTATACGGCTCTGCATTACTCACTATATATAACCGGTTATTACATCTGATATTATACGGCTCTGTATTAGTCACTATATATAACCGGTTATTACATCTGATATTATACAGCTCTGTATTATTCACTATATATAACCGGTTATTACATCTGATATTATACGGCTCTGTATTAGTCACTATATATAACAGGTTATTACATCTGATATTATACAGCTCTGTATTATTCACTATATATAACCGGTTATTACATCTGATATTATACGGCTCTGTATTAGTCACTATATGTAACCGGTTATTATAGCTGATATTATACGGCTCCGTATTATTCATTATATATAACCGGTTATTACATCTGATATTATACAGCTTCGTATTATTCACTATATATAACAGGTTATTACATCTGATATTATACGGCTCTGTATTATTCACTATGTATAACCGGTTATTACATCTGATATTATACGGCTCTGTATTAGTCACTATATATAACAGGTTATTACATCTGATATTATACAGCTCTGTATTATTCACTATATATAACCGGTTATTACATCTGATATTATACGGCTCTGTATTAGTCACTATATATAACCGGTTATTACATCTGATATTATACAGCTCTGTATTAGTCACTATATATAACCGGTTATTACATCTGATATTATGCAGCTCTGTATTATTCACTATATATAACCGGTTATTACATCTGATATCATACGGCTCTGTATTATTCACTATATATAACAGGTTATTACATCTGATATTATACAGCTCTGTATTAGTCACTATATATAACAGGTTATTACATCTGATATTATACGGCTCTGTATTAGTCACTATATATAACCGGTTATTACATCTGATATTATACGGCTCTGTATTATTCACTATATATAACCGGTTATTACATCTGATATCATACGGCTCTGTATTATTCACTATATATAACCGGTTATTACATCTGATATTATACAGCTCTGTATTATTCACTATATATAACCGGTTATTACATCTGATATTATACAGCTCTGTATTATTCACTATATATAACAGGTTATTACATCTGATATTATACAGCTCTGTATTAGTCACTATATATAACAGGTTATTACATCTGATATTATACAGCTCTGTATTATTCACTATATATAACCGGTTATTACATCCGATATTATACAGCTCTGTATTATTCACTATATATAACCGGTTATTACATCTGATATTATACGGCTCCGTATTATTCATTATATATAACCGGTTATTACATCTGATATTATACGGCTCTGTATTATTCATTATATATAACCGGTTATTACATCCAATATTATACGGCTCTGTATTAGTCACTATATATAACCGGTTATTACATCTGATATTATACGGCTCTGTATTAGTCACTATATATAACCGGTTATTACATCTGATATTATACAGCTCTGTATTAGTCACTATATATAACCGGTTATTACATCTGATATTATACGGCTCTGTATTATTCATTATATATAACCGGTTATTACATCTGGTAATATACGGCTCCGTATTATTCATTATATATAACAGGTATTATTAGAGAGCTGTGCAATGTTTTTACTGTATCTATAGTACATTTTTTCTGATGTGATATAGACATAACTGAATATCTTTATTGAACCATTAGAAATCTCAGTGTTCATTATTTTCATGAAATAATTACCATTTTTATTTCCCTGATATTTTGCTAATATCTTCACACATGCAAAATGTACAAGAGATGTAACTGACCAAAAACCTCAAAAGAACAACTAAAACTGATGGAGGATAAAAGCAAGGCAGTTGATGTGTGAAGGTGGCCTACAGCAGCATAAAGCCGCTACATTTCTGTACTTACGGATTGCTTTAGAGAGCAGCAGATGACTCCACATAAAAGTGTATCCCACCACCCCCTCCTCAAATTGAGGGTGTAGAACATAAATCCAGAGAAGAGTGCATCCCCCTTCTTCCAGGCATTAGTGGGGGTGCAGAGCATGACTGTAAAGACCCCCTCCCCCCGGCAAGAGTGTTGGTGCAGTGGATTACTCCACAGAAGAGTCTGAGCCCCGGCAGAAATTTTGGTGCAGTGGATGACTATGACTCTACCGAAGAGTCCGGCCCCCTCCCCACAGCAAGGGTGTCTGTGCATGGAAGAATCTACAGAAGAGTCCGGCCCCCTCCCCTCGGCAAGAGTGTCTGTGCATGGATGAATCTACAGAAGAGTCCGGCCCCCTCCCCTCGGCAAGTGTGTCTGTGCATGGATGAATCTACAGAAGAGTCCGGCCCCCTCCCCTCGGCAAGAGTGTCTGTGCATGGATGAATCTACAGAAGAGTCCGGCCCCCTCCCCACAGCAAGGGTGTCTGTGCATGGATGAATCTACAGAAGAGTCCGGCCCCCTCCCCTCGGCAAGAGTGTCTGTGCATGGATGAATCTACAGAAGAGTCCGGCCCCCTCCCCTCGGCAAGAGTGTCTGTGCATGGATGAATCTACAGAAGAGTCCGGCTCCCTCCCCCCCGGCAAGAGTGTCTGTGCATGGATGAATCTACAGAAGAGTCCGGCCCCCTCCCCTCGGCAGAAGTGTGAGTGCAGTGGGTGACTCTACAGAAGAGTCCGGCCCCCTCCCCCGGCAGAAGTTGGGTGCACAGCCTGACTCTACAGAAGAGTCCGGCCCCCTCCCCTCGGCAGAAGTTGGGTGCACAGCCTGACTCTACAGAAGAGTCCGGCCCCCTCCCCCCGGCAGAAGTGTGGGTGCACAGCCTGACTCTACAGAAGAGTCCGGACCCCTCCCCTCGGCAGAAGTTGGTTGCACAGCCTGACTCTACAGAAGAGTCCGGACCCCTCCCCTCGGCAGAAGTTGGGTGCACAGCCTGACTCTACAGAAGAGTCCGGTCCCCCCCCCCCCCCCCCCCCCCCGCAGAAGTGTGGGTGCAGTGGTTGACTACAGAAGAGTCCGGCCCCATCCCCTCGGCAGAAGTGTCGGTGCAGTTGATGACTACAGAAGAGTCCGGCCCCATCCCCTCGGCAGAAGTGTCGGTGCAGTGGATGACTACAGAAGAGTCCGGCCCCCTCCCCCCGGCAGAAGTGTGGGTGCAGTGGATGACTACAGAAGAGTCCGGCCCCATCCCCTCGGCAGAAGTGTCGGTGCAGTGGTTGACTACAGAAGAGTCCGGCCCCCTCACCCCGGCAGAAGTGTGGGTGCAGTGGATGACTACAGAAGAGTCCGGCCCCCTCCCCCCGGCAGAAGTGTCGGTGCAGTGGATGACTACAGAAGAGTCCGGCCCCCTCCCCCCGGCAGAAGTGTGGGTGCAGTGGATGACTACAGAAGAGTCCGGCCCCATCCCCTCGGCAGAAGTGTGGGTGCAGTGGATGACTACAGAAGAGTCCGGACCCCTCCCCTCGGCAGAAGTGTGGGTGCAGTGGATGACTACAGAAGAGTCCGGCCCCATCCCCTCGGCAGAAGTGTCGGTGCAGTGGATGACTACAGAAGAGTCCGGCCCCCTCCCCCCGGCAGAAGTGTGGGTGCAGTGGATGACTACAGAAGAGTCCGGCCCCCTCCCCCCGGCAGAAGTGTGGGTACAGTGGATGACTACAGAAGAGTCCGGCCCCATCCCCTCGGCAGAAGTGTCGGTGCAGTGGATGACTACAGAAGAGTCCGGCCCCCTCCCCCCGGCAGAAGTGTGGGTGCAGTGGATGACTACAGAAGAGTCCGGCCCCCTCCCCCCCGGCAGAAGTGTGGGTGCAGTGGATGACTACAGAAGAGTCCGGCCCCCTCCCCCCGGCAGAAGTGTGGGTGCAGTGGATGACTACAGAAGAGTCCGGCCCCCTCCCCCCCGGCAGAAGTGTGGGTGCAGTGGATGACTACAGAAGAGTCCGGCCCCCTCCCCCCGGCAGAAGTGTGGGTGCAGTGGTTGACTACAGAAGAGTCCGGCCCCCTCCCCCCCCGGCAGAAGTGTGGGTGCAGTGGATGACTACAGAAGAGTCCGGCCCCCTCCCCCCCGGCAGAAGTGTGGGTGCAGTGGATGACTACAGAAGAGTCCGGCCCCCTCCCCCCCGGCAGAAGTGTGGGTGCAGTGGATGACTACAGAAGAGTCCGGCCCCCTCCCCCCCGGCAGAAGTGTGGGTGCAGTGGTTGACTACAGAAGAGTCCGGCCCCATCCCCCCAGCAGACGTGAGAGCAGAGAGGATTGTCGTGGAGTATTAGCTTTATTAGAAAATAAATTACAGCCTCCGGTGAGCGCACAGACTCCGGTACAATCTCATCATAATAAAATCTTTGGCTTGAAAGGACAGTTCTGCGCCCCAGGGTGCAGGGACTGACGGAGGGAGGTGCGGGGCGTCCAGTACCGGGTCCTTTCCCTCCCCGCGCCCATGGTCTCCCTAGTCACTGTCCTCCTTGTCCTGCACGGTGGTGGTGGAGTGGTTGTACAGACCCTGCGCCATCAGGTGCAGCGCCAGGCCGTTCTTTAAGCCGGACGCTTTCTTGATCTTGGCCCGTTTGTTCTGGAACCAAATCTTGATCTGGGATTCGTTGAGGTTGAGCTCTTGGGCCAAGGTCTGGCGCCGCTGCTCCGTGATGTAGCGATTGGCCTGGAACTCGGCCTTCAGCCGCTGCAGCTGCTCCGCGGTGAACGCCGTGCGCGGCCGCTTATCCTCCTTCTCACTCTTCTTCTTCTTCAGCTTCCGAGTGCGGGGACCTGAAAAAACAAGGGGACAATAGGGGGGTTACAAAAAAGGGGGCCACTGATTAAAGGGGAACAGAAAAATAGAAGGAGGGGGGCACTGAAGAAAAGGAGGCTGCAAAATAAGAGGGGGCGCACTGAAGAAAGAAGCGCTAAAAAAGGGAGGGGGTGATTAAGGGGGAAATGCAACTGTTCTTCTCATCTCCAGACAGTGACGTCATCAGTATGGTGCTGTTGTGACGTCATCTGCATGATTATGATCTCATCATGAGTGCAGCACAAATCTGTATGAGCGGGTGATGCCCATCAATGCCCCACTATCATACACTGTGTGATGGGCACTATGGTTATTACCTAGGCATGGTACAGACACATGCAGTGTATACTGCCCAACACTATGCACATACAGTGTATACTGCCACAACACTATGCATATACAGTGTATACTGCCCAACACTATGCACATACAGTGTATACTGCCACAACACTATGCATATACAGTGTATACTGCCACAACACTATGCACATACAGTGTATACTGCCCAACACTATGCACATACAGTATATACTGCCACAACACTATGCACATACAGTGTATACTGCCCAACACTATGCACATACAGTGTATACTGCCACAACACTATGCACATACAGTGTATACTGCCACAACACTATGCACATACAGTGTATACTGCCCAAAACTATGCACATACAGTATATACTGCCACAACACTATGCACATACAGTGTATACTGCCACAACACTATGCACATACAGTGTATACTGCCACAACACTATGCACATACAGTGTATACTGCCACAACACTATGCACATACAGTGTATACTGCTACAACACTATGCATATACAGTGTATACTGCCACAACACTATGCACATACAGTGTATACTGCCCAACACTATGCACATACAGTATATACTGCCACAACACTATGCACATACAGTGTATACTGCCACAACACTATGCACATACAGTGTATACTGCCACAACACTATGCACATACAGTGTATACTGCCACAACACTATGCACATACAGTGTATACTGCCACAACACTATGCACATACAGTGTATACTGCCACAACACTATGCACATACAGTGTATACTGCCACAACACTATGCACATACAGTGTATACTGCCACAACACTATGCACATACAGTGTATACTGCCACAACACTATGCACATACAGTGTATACTGCCACAACACTATGCACATACAGTGTATACTGCCCAACACTATGCACATACAGTATATACTGCCCAACACTATGCACATACAGTATATACTGCCACAACACTATGCACATACAGTATATACTGCCACAACACTATGCACATACAGTGTATACTGCCACAACACTATGCACATACAGTGTATACTGCCCAACACTATGCACATACAGTATATACTGCCACAACACTATGCACATACAGTGTATACTGCCACAACACTATGCACATACAGTGTATACTGCCACAACACTATGCACATACAGTGTATACTGCCACAACACTATGCACATACAGTATATACTGCCACAACACTATGCACATACAGTGTATACTGCCACAACACTATGCACATACAGTGTATACTGCCACAACACTATGCACATACAGTGTATACTGCCACAACACTATGCACATACAGTGTATACTGCCACAACACTATGCACATACAGTGTATACTGCCACAACACTATGCACATACAGTGTATACTGCCACAACACTATGCACATACAGTGTATACTGCCACAACACTATGCACATACAGTATATACTGCCACAACACTATGCACATACAGTATATACTGCCACAACACTATGCACATACAGTGTATACTGCCACAACACTATGCACATACAGTGTATACTGCCACAACACTATGCACATACAGTGTATACTGCCACAACACTATGCACATACAGTGTATACTGCCACAACACTATGCACATACAGTATATACTGCCACAACACTATGCACATACAGTATATACTGCCACAACACTATGCACATACAGTGTATACTGCCACAACACTATGCACATACAGTGTATACTGCCACAACACTATGCACATACAGTATATACTGCCACAACACTATGCACATATACAGTGTATACTGCCACAACACTATGCACATACAGTATATACTGCCACAACACTATGCACATACAGTATATACTGCCCAACACTATGCACATACAGTATATACTGCCCAACACTATGCACATACAGTATATACTGCCACAACACTATGCACATACAGTATATACTGCCACAACACTATGCACATACAGTGTATACTGCCACAACACTATGCACATACAGTGTATACTGCCACAACACTATGCCATACAGTGTATACTGCCACAACACTATGCACATACAGTGTATACTGCCCAACACTATGCACATACAGTGTATACTGCCACAACACTATGCACATACAGTATATACTGCCCAACACTATGCACATACAGTGTATACTGCCACAACACTATGCACATACAGTGTATACTGCCACAACACTATGCACATACAGTGTATACTGCCCAACACTATGCACATACAGTGTATACTGCCACAACACTATGCACATACAGTGTATACTGCCACAACACTATGCACATACAGTATATACTGCCACAACACTATGCACATACAGTATACTGCCACAACACTATGCACATACAGTGTATACTGCCACAACACTATGCACATACAGTGTATACTGCCACAACACTATGCCATACAGTATATACTGCCCAACACTATGCACATACAGTATATACTGCCACAACACTATGCACATACAGTGTATACTGCCACAACACTATGCACATACAGTGTATACTGCCACAACACTATGCACATACAGTATATACTGCCCAACACTATGCACATACAGTGTATACTGCCACAACACTATGCACATACAGTATATACTGCCACAACACTATGCACATACAGTGTATACTGCCACAACACTATGCACATACAGTATATACTGCCCAACACTATGCACATACAGTGTATACTGCCACAACACTATGGACATACAGTGTATACTGCCCAACACTATGCACATACAGTGTATACTGCCACAACACTATGCACATACAGTATATACTGCCACAACACTATGCACATACAGTATATACTGCCCAACACTATGCACATACAGTGTATACTGCCACAACACTATGCACATACAGTATATACTGCCACAACACTATGCACATACAGTATATACTGCCCAACACTATGCACATACAGTATATACTGCCACAACACTATGCACATACAGTATATACTGCCCAACACTATGCACATAAAGTATATACTGCCACAACACTATGGACATACAGTGTATACTGCCCAACACTATGCACATACAGTATATACTGCCCAACACTATGCACATACAGTATATACTGCCACAACACTATGCACATACAGTGTATACTGCCACAACACTATGCACATACAGTATATACTGCCCAACACTATGCACATACAGTATATACTGCCACAACACTATGCACATACAGTATATACTGCCACAACACTATGGACATACAGTGTATACTGCCCAACACTATGCACATACAGTATATACTGCCCAACACTATGCACATACAGTATATACTGCCACAACACTATGCACATACAGTGTATACTGCCACAACACTATGCACATACAGTGTATACTGCCACAACACTATGCACATACAGTATATACTGCCCAACACTATGCACATACAGTATATACTGCCACAACACTATGCACATACAGTGTATACTGCCACAACACTATGCACATACAGTGTATACTGCCACAACACTATGCACATACAGTATATACTGCCACAACACTATGCACATACAGTATATACTGCCACAACACTATGCACATACAGTATATACTGCCACAACACTATGCACATACAGTGTATACTGCCACAACACTATGCACATACAGTATATACTGCCACAACACTATGCACATACAGTGTATACTGCCCAACACTATGCACATACAGTGTATACTGCCACAACACTATGCACATACAGTATATACTGCCACAACACTATGCACATACAGTGTATACTGCCACAACACTATGCACATACAGTATATACTGCCACAACACTATGCACATACAGTGTATACTGCCACAACACTATGCACATACAGTGTATACTGCCCAACACTATGCACATACAGTGTATACTGCCACAACACTATGCACATACAGTATATACTGCCCAACACTATGCACATACAGTGTATACTGCCACAACACTATGCACATACAGTGTATACTGCCACAACACTATGCACATACAGTGTATACTGCCACAACACTATGCACATACAGTGTATACTGCCCAACACTATGCACATACAGTGTATACTGCCCAACACTATGCACATACAGTATATACTGCCACAACACTATGCACATACAGTATATACTGCCCAACACTATGCACATACAGTGTATACTGCCACAACACTATGCACATACAGTATATACTGCCACAACACTATGCACATACAGTATATACTGCCACAACACTATGCACATACAGTGTATACTGCCACAACACTATGCACATACAGTGTATACTGCCACAACACTATGCACATACAGTATATACTGCCACAACACTATGCACATACAGTGTATACTGCCACAACACTATGCACATACAGTATATACTGCCCAACACTATGCACATACAGTATATACTGCCACAACACTATGCACATACAGTATATACTGCCCAACACTATGCACATACAGTATATACTGCCACAACACTATGCACATACAGTATATACTGCCACAACACTATGCACATACAGTATATACTGCCACAACACTATGCACATACAGTGTATACTGCCACAACACTATGCACATACAGTATATACTGCCCAACACTATGCACATACAGTATATACTGCCACAACACTATGCACATACAGTGTATACTACCACAACACTATGCACATACAGTATATACTGCCCAACACTATGCACATACAGTGTATACTGCCACAACACTATGCACATACAGTGTATACTGCCACAACACTATGCACATACAGTATATACTGCCACAACACTATGCACATACAGTATATACTGCCACAACACTATGCACATACAGTGTATACTGCCACAACACTATGCACATACAGTGTATACTGCCACAACACTATGCACATACAGTGTATACTGCCACAACACTATGCACATACAGTGTATACTGCCACAACACTATGCACATACAGTATATACTGCCACAACACTATGCACATACAGTGTATACTGCCACAACACTATGCACATACAGTGTATACTGCCACAACACTATGCACATACAGTATATACTGCCACAACACTATGCACATACAGTATATACTGCCACAACACTATGCACATACAGTGTATACTGCCACAACACTATGCACATACAGTGTATACTGCCACAACACTATGCACATACAGTATATACTGCCACAACACTATGCACATACAGTGTATACTGCCACAACACTATGCACATACAGTGTATACTGCCCAACACTATGCACATACAGTGTATACTGCCACAACACTATGCACATACAGTATATACTGCCCAACACTATGCACATACAGTGTATACTGCCACAACACTATGCACATACAGTGTATACTGCCACAACACTATGCACATACAGTGTATACTGCCACAACACTATGCACATACAGTGTATACTGCCCAACACTATGCACATACAGTGTATACTGCCCAACACTATGCACATACAGTATATACTGCCACAACACTATGCACATACAGTATATACTGCCCAACACTATGCACATACAGTGTATACTGCCACAACACTATGCACATACAGTATATACTGCCACAACACTATGCACATACAGTATATACTGCCACAACACTATGCACATACAGTATATACTGCCACAACACTATGCACATACAGTGTATACTGCCACAACACTATGCACATACAGTATATACTGCCACAACACTATGCACATACAGTATATACTGCCACAACACTATGCACATACAGTGTATACTGCCACAACACTATGCACATACAGTATATACTGCCCAACACTATGCACATACAGTATATACTGCCACAACACTATGCACATACAGTATATACTGCCCAACACTATGCACATACAGTATATACTGCCACAACACTATGCACATACAGTATATACTGCCACAACACTATGCACATACAGTGTATACTGCCACAACACTATGCACATACAGTATATACTGCCCAACACTATGCACATACAGTATATACTGCCACAACACTATGCACATACAGTGTATACTACCACAACACTATGCACATACAGTATATACTGCCCAACACTATGCACATACAGTGTATACTGCCACAACACTATGCACATACAGTGTATACTGCCCAACACTATGCACATACAGTGTATACTGCCACAACACTATGCACATACAGTGTATACTGCCACAACACTATGCACATACAGTGTATACTGCCACAACACTATGCACATACAGTGTATACTGCCCAACACTATGCACATACAGTGTATACTGCCCAACACTATGCACATACAGTATATACTGCCACAACACTATGCACATACAGTATATACTGCCCAACACTATGCACATACAGTGTATACTGCCACAACACTATGCACATACAGTATATACTGCCACAACACTATGCACATACAGTATATACTGCCACAACACTATGCACATACAGTATATACTGCCACAACACTATGCACATACAGTGTATACTGCCACAACACTATGCACATACAGTATATACTGCCCAACACTATGCACATACAGTATATACTGCCACAACACTATGCACATACAGTATATACTGCCCAACACTATGCACATACAGTATATACTGCCACAACACTATGCACATACAGTATATACTGCCACAACACTATGCACATACAGTATATACTGCCACAACACTATGCACATACAGTGTATACTGCCACAACACTATGCACATACAGTATATACTGCCCAACACTATGCACATACAGTATATACTGCCACAACACTATGCACATACAGTGTATACTACCACAACACTATGCACATACAGTATATACTGCCCAACACTATGCACATACAGTGTATACTGCCACAACACTATGCACATACAGTGTATACTGCCACAACACTATGCACATACAGTATATACTGCCACAACACTATGCACATACAGTGTATACTGCCACAACACTATGCACATACAGTGTATACTGCCACAACACTATGCACATACAGTGTATACTGCCACAACACTATGCACATACAGTATATACTGCCACAACACTATGCACATACAGTGTATACTGCCACAACACTATGCACATACAGTGTATACTGCCACAACACTATGCACATACAGTATATACTGCCACAACACTATGCACATACAGTATATACTGCCACAACACTATGCACATACAGTGTATACTGCCACAACACTATGCACATACAGTATATACTGCCCAACACTATGCACATATACAGTGTATACTGCCACAACACTATGCACATACAGTATATACTGCCACAACACTATGCACATACAGTATATACTGCCCAACACTATGCACATACAGTATATACTGCCACAACACTATGCACATACAGTATATACTGCCACAACACTATGCACATACAGTGTATACTGCCACAACACTATGCACATACAGTGTATACTGCCACAACACTATGCACATACAGTATATACTGCCCAACACTATGCACATACAGTGTATACTGCCACAACACTATGCACATACAGTATATACTGCCACAACACTATGCACATACAGTGTATACTGCCACAACACTATGCACATACAGTGTATACTGCCACAACACTATGCACATACAGTATATACTGCCACAACACTATGCACATACAGTGTATACTGCCACAACACTATGCACATACAGTGTATACTGCCACAACACTATGCACATACAGTATATACTGCCACAACACTATGCACATACAGTATATACTGCCCAACACTATGCACATACAGTGTATACTGCCCAACACTATGCACATACAGTGTATACTGCCCAACACTATGCACATACAGTATATACTGCCCAACACTATGCACATACAGTATATACTGCCACAACACTATGCACATACAGTATATACTGCCCAACACTATGCACATACAGTGTATACTGCCCAACACTATGCACATACAGTGTATACTGCCACAACACTATGCACATACAGTGTATACTGCCACAACACTATGCACATACAGTATATACTGCCCAACACTATGCACATACAGTGTATACTGCCCAACACTATGCACATACAGTATATACTGCCACAACACTATGCACATACAGTGTATACTGCCACAACACTATGCACATACAGTATATACTGCCCAACACTATGCACATACAGTGTATACTGCCCAACACTATGCACATACAGTGTATACTGCCACAACACTATGCACATACAGTATATACTGCCCAACACTATGCACATACAGTGTATACTGCCACAACACTATGCACATACAGTATATACTGCCCAACACTATGCACATACAGTATATACTGCCACAACACTATGCACATACAGTACAGATGGCTGCAGCGCTCGCTTATTACTGGCTGTTCCCCAGGTGTTTAGAATAGGCTACAACAAATCCGCTACAATGTATCACAGATATAAAGACATAATAGAGCGGTGTATACAGATATAGCATAGAGAGGTGTATACAGATATATAATAGAGCGGTGTATACAGATATAGCATAGAGAGGTGTATACAGATATATAATAGAGAGGTGTGTACAGATATAGCATAGAGAGGTGTATACAGATATATAATAGAGCGGTGTATACAGATATATAATAGAGAGGTGTGTACAGATATATAATAGAGCGGTGTATACAGATATATAATGGAGCAGTGTATACAGATATATAATAGAGCAGTGTATACAGATATATATTAGAGAGGTGTGTACAGATATATAATAGAGGTGTACACAGAAATTTAATACAGCGGTGTATACAGAAGTCACGTATATTTTAGGGCTCTATAGAGATCATTTATGCAAAACTGAGGGTCCCAAATGAGCTGAGGAGTCGGGATTTGGGGGGGGGGAGGTCCTTAGAGACTGAAGCGGCTCTTCTTCCTGTACAAGAAATGAAAGAAATTTTCTCACAACGGAAATAGTGTCAGCTGACAACTTCATTCCTGTGAATCACATCCCACAGTTCATAAGAAACCTCCCCATCGCCTCCAGATCTGAGACATTCCAGAACACTGACCCAGCTATACTATAATCCAGAACACTGACCCAGCTATACTATAATCCAGAACACTGACCCAGCTATACTATAATCCAGAACACTGACCCAGCTATACCATAATCCAGAACACTGACCCAGCTATACTATAATCCAGAACACTGACCCAGCTATACTATAATCCAGAACACTGACCCAGCTATACTATAATCCAGAACACTGACCCAGCTATACTATAATCCAGAACACTGACCCAGCTATACTATAATCCAGAACACTGACCCAGCTATACTATAATCCAGAACACTGACCCAGCTATACTATAATCTATATATCCAGAACACTGACCCAGCTATACTATAATCCAGAACACTGACCCAGCTATACTATAATCCAGAACACTGACCCAGCTATACTATAATCCAGAACACTGACCCAGCTATACTATAATCCAGAACACTGACCCAGCTATACTATAATCCAGAACACTGACCCAGCTATACTATAATCCAGAACACTGACCCATATATACTATAATCCAGAACACTGACCCAGCTATACCATAATCCAGAACACTGACCCAGCTATACCATAATCCAGAACACTGACTCAGCTATACTATAATCCAGAACACTGACCCAGCTATACTATAATCCAGAACACTGACCCAGCTATACTATAATCTAGAACACTGACCCAGCTATACTATAATCCAGAACACTGACCCAGCTATACTATAATCCAGAACACTGACCCAGCTATACTATAATCCAGAACACTGACCCAGCTATACTATAATCCAGAACACTGACCCAGCTATACTACAATCCAGAACACTGACCCAGCTATACTATAATCCAGAACACTGACCCAGCTATACTATAATCCAGAACACTGACCCAGCTATACTATAATCCAGAACACTGACCCAGCTATACTATAATACGGAACACTGACCCAGCTATACTATAATCCAGAACACTGACCCAGCTATACTATAATCCAGAACACTGACCCAGCTATACTATAATCCAGAACACTGACCCAGCTATACTATAATCCAGAACACTGACCCAGCTATACTATAATCTAGAACACTGACCCAGCTATACTATAATCCAGAACACTGACCCAGCTATACTATAATCTAGAACACTGACCCAGCTATACTATAATCCAGAACACTGACCCAGCTATACTATAATCCAGAACACTAACCCAGCTATACTATAATCTAGAACACTGACCCAGCTATACTATAATACGGAACACTGACCCAGCTATACTATAATCCAGAACACTGACCCAGCTATACTATAATCCAGAACACTGACCCAGCTATACTATAATCCAGAACACTGACCCAGCTATACTATAATCCAGAACACTGACCCAGCTATACTATAATCTAGAACACTGACCCAGCTATACTATAATCCAGAACACTGACCCAGCTATACCATAATCCAGAACACTGACCCAGCTATACTATAATCCAGAACACTGACCCAGCTATACTATAATCCAGAACACTGACCCAGCTATACTATAATCCAGAACACTGACCCAGCTATACTATAATCCAGAACACTGACCCAGCTATACTATAATCCAGAACACTGACCCAGCTATACTATAATCCAGAACACTGACCCAGCTATACTATAATCCAGAACACTGACCCAGCTATACTATAATCCAGAACACTGACCCAGCTATACTATAATCCAGAACACTGACCCAGCTATACTATAATCCAGAACACTGACCCAGCTATACTATAATCCGGAACACTGACCCAGCTATACTATAATCCGGAACACTGACCCAGCTATACTATAATCCGGAACACTGACCCAGCTATACTATAATCCGGAACACTGACCCAGCTATACTATAATCCGGAACACTGACCCAGCTATACTATAATCCGGAACACTGACCCAGCTATACTATAATCCAGAACACTGACCCAGCTATACCATAATCCAGAACACTGACCCAGCTATACCATTATCCGGAACACTGACCCAGCTATACCATAATCCAGAACACTGACCCAGCTATACCATAATCCGGAACACTTACCCAGCTATAACATAATCCGGAACACTGACCCAGCTATACCATAATCCAGAACACTGACCCAGCTATACTATAATCCAGAACACTGACCCAGCTATACTATAATCCAGAACACTGACCCAGCTATACTATAATCCAGAACACTGACCCATATATACTATAATCCTGAACACTGACCCAGCTATACCATAATCCAGAACACTGACCCATCTATACTATAATCCAGAACACTGACCCAGCTATGCTATAATCCAGAACACTGACCCAGCTATACTATAATCCAGAACACTGACCCAGCTATACTATAATCCAGAACACTGACCCAGCTATACCATAATCCAGAACACTGACCCAGCTATACTATAATCCAGAACACTGACCCAGCTATACTATAATCCAGAACACTGACCCAGCTATACTATAATCTAGAACACTGACCCAGCTATACTATAATCCAGAACACTGACCCAGCTATACTATAATCCAGAACACTGACCCAGCTATACCATAATGCAGAACACTGACCCAGCTATACTATAATCCAGAACACTGACCCAGCTATACTATAATCTAGAACACTGACCCAGCTATACTATAATCCAGAACACTGACCCAGCTATACTATAATCCGGAACACTGACCCAGCTATACTATAATCCAGAACACTGACCCAGCTATACTATAATCCAGAACACTGACCCAGCTATACTATAATACAATGTACATACAGTATAACACCCAGCATACACAGCACCCTACACCAAATACATACAGTATAACACCCAGCATACACAGCACCCTACACCATGTACATACAGTATAACACCCAGCATACACTGCACCCTACACCATATAGATACAGTATAACACCCAGCATACACAGCACCCTACATCATGTACATACAGTATAACACCCAGCATACACAGCACCCTACATCATGTACATACAGTATAACACCCAACATACACTGCACCCTACACCATGTACATACAGTATGACACCCAGCATACACTGCACCCTACACCATATACATACAGTATAACACCCAGCATACACAGCACCCTACACCATATACATACAGTATAACACCCAGCATACACTGCACCCTACACCATGTACATACAGTATGACACCCAGCATACACTGCACCCTACACCATATACATACAGTATAACACCCAGCATACACAGCACCCTACACCATGTACATACAGTATAACACCCAGCATACACTGCACCCTACACCATATGCATACAGTATAACACCCAGCATACACTGCACCCTACACCATATGCATACAGTATAACACCCAGCATACACTGCACCCTACACCATGTACATACAGTATAACACCCAGCATACACTGCACCCTACACCATATGCATACAGTATAACACCCAGCATACACAGCACCCTACACCATATACATACAGTATAACACCCAGCATACACTGCACCCTACATAATATACATACAGTATAACACCCAGCATACACAGCACCCTACACCATGTACATACAGTATAACACCCAGCATACACTGCACCCTACACCATGTACATACAGTATAACACCCAGCATACACAGCACCCTACACCATGTACATACAGTATAACACCCAGCATACACTGCACCCTACACCATGTACATACAGTATAACACCCAGCATACACTGCACCCTACACCATGTACATACAGTATAACACCCAGCATACACTGCACCCTACACCATGTACATACAGTATAACACCCAGCATACACAGCACCCTACACCATGTACATACAGTATAACACCCAGCATACACTGCACCCTACACCATATACATACAGTATAACACCCAGCATACACTGCACCCTACACCATGTACATACAGTATAACACCCAGCATACACTGCACCCTATACCATATACATACAGTATAACACCCAGCATACACAGCACCCTACACCATATACATACAGTATAACACCCAGCATACACTGCACCCTATACCATATACATACAGTATAACACCCAGCATACACAGCACCCTACACCATATACATACAGTATAACACCCAGCATACACAGCACCCTACATCATATACATACAGTATAAAACCCAGCATACACTGCACCCTATACCATATACATACAGTATAACACCCAGCATACACTGCACCCTACACCATGTACATACAGTATGACACCCAGCATACACAGCACCCTACACCATATACATACAGTATAAAACCCAGCATACACTGCACCCTATACCATATACATACAGTATAACACCCAGCATACACAGCACCCTACATCATATACATACAGTATAAAACCCAGCATACACAGCACCACATATCACGTCTTACTAACCATTATAACACAGTCCGATGTACCCTTATACTATGGGATTGTGACCAGCAAGGAATGTACTTTATAGAAGAACTTTTCGTTGTGCTTTATCGGCCTTTATGGAAATTTCCAGATGCAGAATCTCCCCCATATACATCGAGCCTGAAGAGCGGAGAATCAGGCGACGGCTAAAGGGTCCGGGCTTATAGAGAGGATCCTTTATTTACCGATGTGTATATTAATATCTCTCTAGGAATCTGTGCATTTAATGTATATGGGAGGAAAGAAATGTAAAATAATTCGTGTTCTATATGTGCATGTATATAGAGAGAGGAGAAGGAGTTTACAGTCTTCTGTACTCGGACGGGAATAGCCGTGGAATCATTTATAGTTCTAATAGAGCGGAGGATACAGATATATAATAGACGGTGTATACAGATATATAATAGACGGTGTATACAGATATATAATAGACGGTGTATACAGATATATAATAGAGCGGAGGATACAGATATATAATAGAGCGGTGTATACAGATATATACTAGAGCGGAGGATACAGATATATAATAGAGCGGTGTCTACAGATATATAATAGAGAGGTGTATACAGATATATAATAGCTCGGAGGATATAGATATATAATAGAGAGGTGTATACAGATATATAATAGCTCGGAGGATATAGATATATAATAGAGAGGTGTCTACAGAAATATAATAGAGCGGAGGATATAGATATATAATAGAGCGGAGGATACAGATATATAATAGAGCGGAGGATATAGATATATAATAGAGCGGAGGATACAGATATATAATAGAGCGGAGGATACAGATATATAATAGCGCGGTGTATACAGATATATAATAGCGCGGAGGATATAGATATATAATAGAGCGGAGGATACAGATATATAATAGCGCGGTGTATACAGAAATATAATAGAGCGGAGGATATAGATATATAATAGAGCGGTGTATACAGATATATATAATAGAGCGGTCTCTACAGATATATTATAAAGTGGTGTCTACAGAGTACATACTATACAGCTATACTATAATCCAGAATACGTATACAGATATATCATGGAGCGATGCATACAGATATATTATAAAGTGGTGTATACAGATATATAATGGAGCGATGTATACAGATATATAACAGAGCGGAGGATACAGGTATATAATAGAGCGTTGTCTACAGATATATAATAGAGAGGTGTATACAGATAGGTGTATAGAGATATATTATAAAGTGGTGTATACAGATATATAATAGAGAGGTGTGTACAGATATATTATAAAGTGGTGTATACAGTGAACATACTATAATCTAGAACACGTATACAGATACTGAACATGGGATTTATAACCGTTTGTGTTGAGCGCCTAGTAAAATAGTGAGAAGAGTATTAATCCTCTCGGCGATACTGTATATGATCGGGCAGATGATAACGGCTGCGGTGTTCTTCCAGTACAGATAGTGCCCGCTCTCCATTACATGGCGGCCTATTCGGTATATAATATATACATTGACTTATTAAACCCACCACCGTAATGTGGAAAGTAAATGGTAAGTGTAACACATGGTGTATACGAGAGTCTGTATACCCTGCGGCCGTGTGTGAACACAGGCTGTGACGGCTCTGCGCGTTACATCGGCAGCCCCATGCAATCTATCTGTACACACACAAGGCCTCATTCCTGCTCTATGGCTCCGATATTCCGGGTGTCTTCACCTGGTATATACCTAGTAAATGTCCGTCAGCTGCCAGGTCTAACACCCAGCATACACAGCACCCTACACCATATACATACAGTATAACACCAGCATACACAGCACCCTACACCATATACATACAGTATGACACCCAGCATACACTGCACCCTACACCATATACATACAGTATAACACCCAGCATACACTGCACCCTACACCATGTACATACAGTATGACACCCAGCATACACAGCACCCTACACCATGTACATACAGTATAACACCCAGCATACACAGCACCGTACACCATGTACATACAGTATAACACCCAGCATACACAGCACCCTACACCATATACATACAGTATAACACCCAGCATACACAGCACCCTACACCATATACATACAGTATGACACCAGCATACACAGCACCCTACACCATGTACATACAGTATGACACCCAGCATACACAGCACCCTACACCATATACATACAGTATAACACCAGCATACACTGCACCCTACACCATGTACATACAGTATAACACCAGCATACACAGCACCCTACACCATGTACATACAGTATAACACCCAGCATACACAGCACCCTACACCATATACATACAGTATAAGACCCAGCATACACAGCACCCTACACCATATACATACAGTATAACACCCAGCATACACAGCACCCTACACCATATACATACAGTATGACACCCAGCATACACAGCACCCTACACCATGTACATACAGTATAACACCAGCATACACAGCACCCTACACCATGTACATACAGTATAACACCCAGCATACACAGCACCCTACACCATATACATACAGTATAACACCCAGCATACACAGCACCCTACACCATATACATACAGTATGACACCCAGCATACACTGCACCCTACACCATATACATACAGTATAACACCAGCATACACAGCACCCTACACCATATACATACAGTATAACACCCAGCATACACAGCACCCTACACCATATACATACAGTATGACACCCAGCATACACTGCACCCTACACCATATACATACAGTATAACACCAGCATACACAGCACCCTACACCATGTACATACAGTATAACACCAGCATACACAGCACCCTACACCATGTACATACAGTATGACACCCAGCATACACAGCACCCTACACCATGTACATACAGTATGACACCCAGCATACACTGCACCCTACACCATGTACATACAGTATAACACCCAGCATACACTGCACCCTACACCATGTACATACAGTATAACACCCAGCATACACAGCACCCTACACCATATACATACAGTATAACACCCAGCATACACTGCACCCTACACCATGTACATACAGTATAACACCCAGCATACACAGCACCCTATACCATATACATACAGTATAACACCCAGCATACACTGCACCCTACACCATGTACATACAGTATAACACCCAGCATACACTGCACACTACACCATATACATACAGTATAACACCCAGCATACACTGCACCCTACACCATATACATACAGTATAACACCCAGCATACACTGCACCCTACACCATATACATACAGTATAACACCCAGCATACACAGCACCCTACACCAAATACATACAGTATGACACCCAGCATACACTGCACCCTACACCATATACATACAGTATAACACCAGCATACACAGCACCCTACACCATATACATACAGTATAACACCCAGCATACACAGCACCCTACACCATATACATACAGTATGACACCCAGCATACACTGCACCCTACACCATATACATACAGTATAACACCAGCATACACAGCACCCTACACCATATACATACAGTATAACACCCAGCATACACTGCACCCTACACCATATACATACAGTATAACACCCAGCATACACTGCACCCTACACCATATACATACAGTATAACACCCAGCATACACAGCACCCTACACCAAATACATACAGTATGACACCCAGCATACACTGCACCCTACACCATATACATACAGTATAACACCAGCATACACTGCACCCTACACCATATACATACAGTATAACACCCAGCATACACTGCACCCTACACCATATACATACAGTATAACACCCAGCATACACAGCACCCTACACCATATACATACAGTATAACACCCAGCATACACTGCACCCTACACCATATACATACAGTATAACACCCAGCATACACTGCACCCTACACCATATACATACAGTATAACACCCAGCATACACTGCACCCTACACCATGTACATACAGTATAAAACCCAGCATACACTGCACCACATATCACGTCTTACTAACCATTATAACACAGTCCGATGTACCCTTATACTATGTGATTGTGACCAGCAAGGAATGTACTTTATAGAATAACTTTTCGTTGTGCTTTATCGGCCTTTATGGAAATTTCCAGATGCAGAATCTCCCCCATATACATCGAGCCTGAAGAGCCGAGAATCAGGCGACGGCTAAAGGGTCCGGGCTTATAGAGAGGATCCTTTATTTACCGATGTGTATATTAATATCTCTCTAGGAATCTGTGCATTTAATGTATATGGGAGGAAAGAAATGTAAAATAATTCGTGTTCTATATGTGCATGTATATAGAGAGAGGAGAAGGAGTTTACAGTCTTCTGTACTCGGACGGGAATAGCCGTGGAATCATTTATAGTTCTAATAGAGCGGAGGATACAGATATATAATAGACGGTGTATACAGATATATAATAGACGGTGTATACAGATATAAAATAGAGGGAGGATACAGATATATAATAGAGCGGTGTATACAGATATATAATAAAACGGTGAATACAGATATATAATAGAGAGGTGTGTACAGATATATAATAGAGCGGTGTGTACAGATATATAATAGAGTGGTGTATACAGATATATAATAGAGCGGTGTATACAGATATATAATAAAACGGTGAATACAGAAATATAATAGAGCGGAGGATACAGATATATAATAGAGAGTTGAATACAGATATATAATAGAGCGGTGTGTACAGATATATAATAGAGAGGTGTATACAGATATATAATAGAGCGGTGTATACAGATATATAATAAAACGGTGAATACAGAAATATAATAGAGCGGAGGATACAGATATATAATAGAGCGGTGTGTATAGATATATAATAGAGCGGAGGATACAGATATATATAATAGAGAGTTGAATACAGATATATAATAGAGCGGTGTGTACAGATATATTATAAAACGGTGAATACAGAAATATAATAGAGCGGAGGATACAGATATATAATAGAGAGTTGAATACAGATATATAATAGAGAGGTGTGTACAGATATATAATAGAGCGGTGTGTACAGATATATAATAGAGAGGTGTGTACAGATATATAATAGAGCGGTGTGTACAGATATATAATAGAGCGGTGTATACAGATATATAATAAAACGGTGAATACAGATATATAATAGAGCGGAGGATACAGATATATAATAGAGAGGTGTATACAGATATATAATAGAGCGGTGTGTATAGATATATAATAGAGCGGTGTATACAGGTATATAATAAAACGGTGAATACAGATATATAATAGAGCGGAGGATACAGATATATAATAGAGCGGAGGATACAGGTATATAATAGAGCGGTGTGTACAGATATATAATAGAGAGGTGTATACAGGTATATAATAAAACGGTGAATACAGATATATAATAGAGCGGAGGATATAGATATATAATAGAGCGGAGGATACAGATATATAATAGCGCGGAGGATATAGATATATAATAGAGCGGAGGATATAGATATATAATAGAGCGGAGGATATAGATATATAATAGAGCGGAGGATATAGATATATAATAGAGCGGAGGATACAGATATATAATAGAGCGGTGTATACAGATATATAATAGAGCTGTGTATACAGATATATAATAGAGCGGTGTATACAGATATATAATAAAACGGTGAATACAGATATATAATAGAGCGGTGTATACAGATATATAATAGAGAGTTGTATACAGATATATAATAGAGCGGTGTACACAGATATATAATAGAGCGGTGTGTACAGATATATAATAGAGCGGTGTGTACAGATATATAATGGAGCGGTGTGTACAGATATATAATGGAGCGGAGGATACAGATATATAATAGAGCGGTGTATACAGATATATAATAAAACGGTGAATACAGATATATAAAAGAGCGGAGGATACAGATATATAATAGAGCGGAGGATACAGATATATAATAGAGCGGAGGATACAGATATATAATAGAGCGGTGTGTACAGATATATAATAGAGCGGTGTGTACAGATATATAATGGAGCGGTGTGTACAGATATATAATGGAGCGGAGGATACAGATATATAATAGAGCGGTGTATACAGATATATAATAAAACGGTGAATACAGATATATAAAAGAGCGGAGGATACAGATATATAATAGAGCGGAGGATACAGATATATAATAGAGCGGAGGATACAGATATATAATAGAGCGGTGTATACAGATATATAATAGAGCGGTGTGTACAGATATATAATAGAGAGGTGTATACAGATATATAATAGAGCGGTGTGTACAGATATATAATAGAGAGGTGTATACAGATATATAATAGAACGGTGAATACAGATATATAATAGAGCGGAGGATACAGGTATATAATAGAGCGGTGTATACAGATATATAATAAAACGGTGAATACAGAAATATAATAGAGCGGAGGATACAGATATATAATAGAGAGTTGTATACAGATATATAATAGAGCGGTGTATACAGATATATAATAGAGCGGTGTGTATAGATATATGATAGAGCGGTGTACAGATATATAATAGAGGAGTTGTATACAGATATATAATAGAGCGGTGTGTACAGATATATAATGGAGCGGAGGATACAGGTATATAATGGAGCGGAGGATACAGGTATATAATGGAGAGGTGTATACAGATATATAATAGAGCGGTGTATACAGATATATAATAAAACGGTGAATACAGATATATAAAAGAGCGGAGGATACAGATATATAATAGAGCGGAGGATACAGATATATAATAGAGCGGAGGATACAGATATATAATAGAGCGGAGGATACAGATATATAATAGAGCGGAGGATACAGATATATAATAGAGCGGTGCGTACAGATATATAATAGAGCGGTGTATACAGATATATAATAGAGCGGTGTGTACAGATATATAATAGAGCAGTGTATACAGATATATAATAGAGAGGTGTATACAGATATATAATAGAGGTGTATACAGATATATAATAGAGGTGTATACAGATATATAATAGAGCGGTGTATACAGATATATAATAAAACGGTGAATACAGATATATAATAGAGGGAGGATACAGATATATAATAGAGCGGTGTATACAGATATATAATAGAGAGGTGTATACAGATATATAATAGTGAGGTGTATACAGATATATATAATAGAGCGGTGTCTACAGATATATTATAAAGTGGTGTATACAGAGTACATACTATACAGCTATACTATAATCCAGAATACGTATACAGATATATTAATGGAGCGATGTATACAGATATATAACAGAGCGGAGGATACAGGTATATAATAGAGCGGTGTCTACAGATATATAATAGAGAGGTGTATACAGATAGGTGTATAGAGATATATTATAAAGTGGTGTATACAGATATATAATAGAGAGGTGTGTACAGATATATTATAAAGTGGTGTATACAGTGTACATACTATAATCTAGAACACGTATACAGATACTGAACATGGGATTTATAACCGTTTGTGTTGAGCGCCTAGTAAAATAGTGAGAAGAGTATTAATCCTCTCGGCGATACTGTATATGATCGGGCAGATGATAACGGCTGCGGTGTTCTTCCAGTACAGATAGTGCCCGCTCTCCATTACATGGCGGCCTATTCGGTATATAATATATACATTGACTTATTACACCCACCACCGTAATGTGGAAAGTAAATGGTAAGTGTAACACATGGTGTATACGAGAGTCTGTATACCCTGCGGCCGTGTGTGAACACAGGCTGTGACGGCTCTGCGCGTTACATCGGCAGCCCCATGCAATCTATCTGTACACACACAAGGCCTCATTCCTGCTCTATGGCTCCGATATTCCGGGTGTCTTCACCTGGTATATACCTAGTAAATGTCCGTCAGCTGCCAGGTCTAACACCCAGCATACACAGCACCCTACACCATATACATACAGTATGACACCCAGCATACACAGCACCCTACACCATATACATACAGTATGACACCAGCATACACAGCACCCTACACCATATACATACAGTATAACACCCAGCATACACAGCACCGTACACCATATACATACAGTATGACACCCAGCATACACTGCACCCTACACCATATACATACAGTATGACACCAGCATACACAGCACCCTACACCATATACATACAGTATAACACCCAGCATACACAGCACCGTACACCATATACATACAGTATGACACCCAGCATACACTGCACCCTACACCATGTACATACAGTATGACACCCAGCATACACTGCACCCTACACCATATACATACAGTATAACACCCAGCATACACAGCACCGTACACCATGTACATACAGTATAACACCCAGCATACACAGCACCCTACACCATATACATACAGTATAACACCAGCATACACTGCACCCTACACCATATACATACAGTATAACACCCAGCATACACAGCACCCTACACCATGTACATACAGTATGACACCCAGCATACACTGCACCCTACACCATATACATACAGTATAACACCCAGCATACACTGCACCCTACACCATATACATACAGTATGACACCCAGCATACACTGCACCCTACACCATATACATACAGTATAACACCAGCATACACTGCACCCTACACCATATACATACAGTATAACACCCAGCATACACAGCACCCTACACCATATACATACAGTATAACACCCAGCATACACTGCACCCTACACCATATACATACAGTATAACACCCAGCATACACTGCACCCTATACCATATACATACAGTATAACACCCAGCATACACTGCACCCTACACCATGTACATACAGTATGACACCCAGCATACACTGCACCCTACACCATATACATACAGTATAACACCCAGCATACACAGCACCCTACACCATGTACATACAGTATAACACCCAGCATACACAGCACCCTACACCATATACATACAGTATAACACCCAGCATACACAGCACCCTACACCATATACATACAGTATAACACCCAGCATACACAGCACCCTACACCAAATACATACAGTATAAAACCCAGCATACACTGCACCCTACACCATATACATACAGTATAACACCCAGCATACACTGCACCCTACACCATATACATACAGTATAACACCCAGCATACACTGCACCCTACATAATATACATACAGTATAACACCCAGCATACACTGCACCCTACACCATATACATACAGTATAACACCCAGCATACACTGCACCCTACGTAATATACATACAGTATAACACCCAGCATACACTGCACCCTACACCATATACATACAGTATAACACCCAGCATACACTGCACCCTACACCATATACATACAGGATAACACCCAGCATACACTGCACCCTACACCATATACATACAGGATAACACCCAGCATACACTGCACCCTACACCATGTACATACAGTATAACAGCCAGCATACACAGCACCCTACACCATATACATACAGTATAACACCCAGCATACACTGCACCCTACACCATGTACATACAGTATAACACCCAGCATACACTGCACCCTACACCATGTACATACAGTATAACACCCAGCATACACTGCACCCTACACCATATACATACAGTATAACACCCAGCATACACAGCACCCTACACCATATACATACAGTATAAAACCCAGCACACACAGCACCCTACACCATATACATACAGTATAAAACCCAGCATACACAGCACCCTACACCATATACATACAGTATAACACCCAGCATACACTGCACCCTACACCATATACATACAGTATAACACCCAGCATACACTGCACCCTATACCATATACATACAGTATAACACCCAGCATACACAGCACCCTACACCATATACATACAGTATAAAACCCAGCATACACAGCACCCTACACCATGTACATACAGTATAACACCCAGCATACACAGCACCCTACATCATATACATACAGTATAACACCCAGCATACACTGCACCCTATACCATATACATACAGTATAACACCCAGCATACACAGCACCCTACACCATGTACATACAGTATAACACCCAGCATACACAGCACCCTACACCATATACATACAGTATAAAACCCAGCACACACAGCACCCTACACCATATACATACAGTATAAAACCCAGCATACACAGCACCCTACACCATATACATACAGTATAACACCCAGCATACACTGCACCACATATCACGTCTTACTAACCATTATAACACAGTCCGATGTACCCTTATACTATGTGATTGTGACCAGCAAGGAATGTACTTTATAGAAGAACTTTTCGTTGTGCTTTATCGGCCTTTATGGAAATTTCCAGATGCAGAATCTCCCCCATATACATCGAGCCTGAAGAGCCGAGAATCAGGCGACGGCTAAAGGGTCCGGGCTTATAGAGAGGATCCTTTATTTACCGATGTGTATATTAATATCTCTCTAGGAATCTGTGCATTTAATGTATATGGGAGGAAAGAAATGTAAAATAATTCGTGTTCTATATGTGCATGTATATAGAGAGAGGAGAAGGAGTTTACAGTCTTCTGTACTCGGACGGGAATAGCCGTGGAATCATTTATAGTTATAAGATTTCTATATAGGAAATGCTGTGTTTATAATGTATATAGGAAGAGATACATGTAAACCAATGTGTTCTATAGCGAGAAGAATGTGGTTCACAGTCTTCTGTACACGGACGGGAATAGACGTGGAATCAGAGGTAATAATATATATGGGGCAGAATATTTGTGTAATTGTAGAATAGACAGGAATAGATGTGATCATTTGTATGCATTATATATATAATAATTGTAATATAGTGTATCCAGGAATGGTGTGCAATGTGCAGGGGACAGATGGTGGGAATCCCGGGGTTTGCCGTGCGCTGCCGGGGTTACTGAGACACAGGCCGGAGTTCGGGTGAGACGGCTAGGGCACTCACCTGAGGACGGGCGGTCGGAGTAGCGGGTGCAGTACACCCAGGCGGGCCACACCATCGGGTCACTCTTGTGTGAAGCGGGCGCCGTGTTTCCCACCAGCAGTAGTGCAGGGTTGGGGTCGCTCCCCCTGGAGCTCTCCGAGGTGGAATCAGAGTCCGGGCTGGCAGTGGGGTTACCCTGCCGGGTGTGTAAGGGGTTTACGTTCTCTCGCCCCGGGGTCTCTTTCCTGGAGCCGAAATCTGGACGCAAAATATTGTCTATGAAAAAGTTGGTGGTCCGGTGTGGGGGCGCTCCTGGGTGCAGAGGTGGCGGGGAGACCCCGGTGTCCGCTTCACTGGGGGCTCCGGGACTGTGCTCAGGCTGATCCTCCATTATGGCACCAACCAGCCCCGGAGCCCACCCCAGTTGGGTGACCCTGCAGAGGCACCCTCTATTCCCTAGACTGTGTCCCCAAAGTCTCCGCACTAAAAACTGGAAACCGTCATCACTAGCAGCAGCAGTGTGTGACCAGCAGCAAAGCCTTCTGCGCCCCGACCACTCGCCCCCGCTAGCCCTGCCGCCCTCGCCTGCTCTCCTCTGACTCCTCTCCCTGCCGCTCTCTACTTTTTCCCATCATCCGGAAGCACGTGAGTCAACTGCACGTGTGACTGACCAATAGGAAGCGGGGAACAGGCCGATTATTCCTGCAGGGGACCAATGGGAGCGCAGAGATCTGACGCCAAGTGAAGGAGTGCCAAGAAATATCTGTATCACCCTCCACAACAACGAAATAATAATAATAATAATATATATCACTACTAGTTCTATCAGTCTGCACATAATATATAATATCACCACTAGTTCTATCAGTCTGCACATAACATATAATATCACTACTAGTTCTATCAGTCTGCACATAATATATAATATCACTACTAGTTCTATCAGCCTGCACATAATATATAATATCACTACTAGTTCTATCAGTCTGCACATAATATATAATATCACTACTAGTTCTATCAGTCTGCACATAATATATAATATCACTACTAGTTCTATCAGTCTGCACATAATATATAATATCACCACTAGTTCTATCAGTCTGCACATAATATATAATATCACTACTAGTTCTATCAGTCTGCACATAATATATAATATCACCACTAGTTCTATCAGTCTGCACATAACATATAATATCACTACTAGTTCTATCAGTCTGCACATAATATATAATATCACCACTAGTTCTATCAGTCTGCACATAACATATAATATCACTACTAGTTCTATCAGTCTGCACATAATATATAATATCACCACTAGTTCTATCAGTCTGCACATAATATATAATATCACTACTAGTTCTATCAGTCTGCACATAACATATAATATCACCACTAGTTCTATCAGTCTGCACATAATATATAATATCACTACTAGTTCTATCAGCCTGCACATAATATATAATATCACTACTAGTTCTATCAGTCTGCACATAATATATAATATCACTACTAGTTCTATCAGTCTGCACATAATATATAATATCACTACTAGTTCTATCAGTCTGCACATAACATATAATATCACTACTAGTCCTATCAGTCTGCACATAATATATAATATCACTACTAGTTCTATCAGTCTGCACATAACATATAATATCACTACTAGTCCTATCAGTCTGCACATAATATATAATATCACTACTAGTTCTATCAGTCTGCACATAATATATAATATCACCACTAGTTCTATCAGTCTGCACATAACATATAATATCACTACTAGTTCTATCAGCCTGCACATAACATATAATATCACTACTAGTTCTATCAGTCTGCACATAATATATAATATCACCACTAGTTCTATCAGTCTGCACATAATATATAATATCACTACTAGTTCTATCAGTCTGCACATAACATATAATATCACTACTAGTTCTATCAGTCTGCACATAATATATAATATCACTACTAGTTCTATCAGTCTGCACATAATATATAATATCACTACTAGTTCTATCAGTCTGCACATAATATAATATCACTACTAGTTCTATCAGTCTGCACATAATATATAATATCACCACTAGTTCTATCAGTCTGCACATAACATATAATATCACTACTAGTTCTATCAGTCTGCACATAATATATAATATCACTACTAGTTCTATCAGTCTGCACATAACATATAATATCACTACTAGTTCTATCAGTCTGCACATAACATATAATATCACTACTAGTTCTATCAGTCTGCACATAATATATAATATCACCACTAGTTCTATCAGCCTGCACATAATATATAATATCACTACTAGTTCTATCAGTCTGCACATAATATATAATATCACTACTAGTTCTATCAGTCTGCACATAATATATAATATCACTACTAGTTCTATCAGTCTGCACATAACATATAATATCACTACTAGTCCTATCAGTCTGCACATAATATATAATATCACTACTAGTTCTATCAGTCTGCACATAACATATAATATCACTACTAGTCCTATCAGTCTGCACATAATATATAATATCACTACTAGTTCTATCAGTCTGCACATAATATATAATATCACCACTAGTTCTATCAGTCTGCACATAACATATAATATCACTACTAGTTCTATCAGCCTGCACATAACATATAATATCACTACTAGTTCTATCAGTCTGCACATAATATATAATATCACCACTAGTTCTATCAGTCTGCACATAATATATAATATCACTACTAGTTCTATCAGTCTGCACATAACATATAATATCACTACTAGTTCTATCAGTCTGCACATAATATATAATATCACTACTAGTTCTATCAGTCTGCACATAATATATAATATCACTACTAGTTCTATCAGTCTGCACATAATATATAATATCACTACTAGTTCTATCAGTCTGCACATAATATATAATATCACCACTAGTTCTATCAGTCTGCACATAACATATAATATCACTACTAGTTCTATCAGTCTGCACATAATATATAATATCACTACTAGTTCTATCAGTCTGCACATAACATATAATATCACTACTAGTTCTATCAGCCTGCACATAACATATAATATCACTACTAGTTCTATCAGTCTGCACATAATATATAATATCACCACTAGTTCTATCAGTCTGCACATAACATATAATATCACTACTAGTTCTATCAGCCTGCACATAATATATAATATCACCACTAGTTCTATCAGTCTGCACATAATATATAATATCACTACTAGTTCTATCAGTCTGCACATAATATATAATATCACTACTAGTTCTATCAGTCTGCACATAATATATAATATCACTACTAGTTCTATCAGTCTGCACATAATATATAATATCACTACTAGTTCTATCAGTCTGCACATAACATATAATATCACTACTAGTTCTATCAGTCTGCACATAACATATAATATCACTACTAGTTCTATCAGTCTGCACATAATATATAATATCACTACTAGTTATATCAGCCTGCACATATTATATAATATCACTACTAGTTCTATCAGTCTGCACATAACATATAATATCACTACTAGTTCTATCAGTCTGCACATAATATATAATATCACTACTAGTTCTATCAGTCTGCACATAACATATAATATCACTACTAGTTCTATCAGTCTGCACATAATATATAATATCACTACTAGTTCTATCAGTCTGCACATAACATATAATATCACTACTAGTTCTATCAGTCTGCACATAATATATAATATCACTACTAGTTCTATCAGCCTGCACATAATATATAATATCACCACTAGTTCTATCAGTCTGCACATAACATATAATATCACTACTAGTTCTATCAGTCTGCACATAATATATAATATCACCACTAGTTCTATCAGTCTGCACATAATATATAATATCACCACTAGTTCTATCAGTCTGCACATAATATATAATATCACTACTAGTTCTATCAGTCTGCACATAATATATAATATCACTACTAGTTCTATCAGTCTGTACATAACATATAATATCACTACTAGTTCTATCAGTCTGCACATAACATATAATATCACTACTAGTGATACCAGTCTGCACATAATATATATCACTACTAGTTCTATCAGTCTGTACATAACATATAATATCACTACTAGTGATACCAGTCTGCACATAATAAATAATATCACCACTAGTTCTATCAGTCTGCACATAATATATAATATCACTACTAGTTCTATCAGTCTGTACATAACATATAATATCACTACTAGTTCTATCAGTCTGCACATAATATATAATATCACCACTAGTTCTATCAGTCTGCACATAATATATAATATCACTACTAGTTCTATCAGTCTGCACATAATATATAATATCACTACTAGTTCTATCAGTCTGCACATAATATATAATATCACCACTAGTTCTATCAGTCTGCACATAATATATAATATCACTACTAGTTCTATCAGTCTGCACATAATATATAATATCACTACTAGTTCTATCAGTCTGCACATAATATATAATATCACTACTAGTTCTATCAGTCTGCACATAATATATAATATCACTACTAGTTCTATCAGTCTGCACATAATATATAATATCACTACTAGTTCTATCAGTCTGCACATAATATATAATATCACTACTAGTTCTATCAGTCTGCACATAATATATAATATCACTACTAGTTCTATCAGTCTGCACATAATATATAATATCACTACTAGTTCTATCAGTCTGCACATAATATATAATATCACTACTAGTTCTATCAGTCTGCACATAATATATAATATCACTACTAGTTCTATCAGTCTGCACATAATATATAATATCACTACTAGTTCTATCAGTCTGCACATAACATATAATATCACTACTAGTTCTATCAGTCTGCACATAACATATAATATCACTACTAGTTCTATCAGTCTGCACATAATATATAATATCACCACTAGTTCTATCAGCCTGCACATAATATATAATATCACTACTAGTTCTATCAGTCTGCACATAACATATAATATCACTACTAGTTCTATCAGTCTGCACATAATATATAATATCACTACTAGTTCTATCAGTCTGCACATAATAAATAATATCACCACTAGTTATATCAGTCTGAACATAACATATAATATCGGCACAAGTGATATCAGTATAAATATAATATAACAAATAATACCACCACTAGTTATATTAGTCTGAATATAAGATAACATATCACCACTAGTTATCTTAAAACAAAAATTATATCACCACTAATTATATCAATCTGCACATAATATACCATATAATACCACCACTAGTTATATCAGTCTGCACATAATATATCATATAAAAACGCCACTAGTTATCTTAGTCTACACATAAAATAAAATATATCGCCACTAGTTATATCAGTCTGCACATAACGTATATAAAATCGCCACTCGATATCTTAGTCTACACATAGCATACCATATAATATCACAAATAGTTATCTCAGTCTACACATAACATACGAATCACTGACTGAAGGGACGTTCTAACAAAACAGCTAAAATCAATCTTTATTGAAGCTCTCTAAAATACTAAACGGGAGGATGAACTCTAGCTAAAATGAAACCCTTATGGTTGATAAACATCTGCCCACAACACAAAAAATGACTGACCCTCAATTAAGCCACCGGTCCGCTATTATGCTCATGGACCAGTGTATGCAGTCAGTGTGTGTGGACACGAATCAACCATGTAAGCCACATGTGACTATTAAGCAGGGAGTACGGTAGCCAAGCTAGTGTTGTATCTAGCAGTGCATAGTGCCACGCTTTATAATAACTGCTTCTATGTTTACTCACAAACTACACAGTGGCATGTGCAACAATAGTGCTGTTACATCATATACCTGGCATCTTGGCCAGCTTGTCTGAAGAGCCAATTGCCCAGGATATACAACACCAGTTGATAAACAACTGCCCACACCAAGGCAGTTAGCTGGTAACAAACGCACGTGTCCACTGTCGTATTACTGGGCATGTGCACACAGCTACTGCGGTTTGAGCACGAACCAACTGGGAAATCTAGCTGCCTGCATTTATCTTGCCCCCACTAGCTGCTCAACGCATTTTGCAATCCCTGGCTCGTCATGGGCAATGCGCATATGGAGTGTGGACAGACATGTAAGCCGCCGACCTCGTGTCCTGAGGCCGCGGCAACAGCACTAGAATGGCCGTAAGTGTCCGCCAGAGCGACAGGTTATAGGAGGAGGTCCCTCCTCTCCTAGGGATCAAGCCCCTGGACCGGGCAATGGAAGAGCCGGTGTCCGCTTCACTGGGGGCTCCGGGACTGTGCTCAGGCTGATCCTCCAGTTCAGACCCGCCCCTCCTGTCGGCCTACTCAACGAGCGATCGCGTGGGGAGTGTCAAAGCACTCCTTCAAAATTCACAGGGACCAAACGGCGGTGATCTACCTATTATAGCCACATGGCATTCGAGCGAGGTAATGAATGGATGAGTGCAATAAATGTATTAATATGAAAATGACAGCATGGATGAAGAAAAATAAAAAATAGAAAAAGACGATCATTGCGTATAATAATACCAGCACATCTGGGAGCTTGCTCAGGTGAACAATGCTGGGGGCCAAATAGTATGCGGCCCCCTGGATGTTGTATAGACCCCTCACGTATGGCAGAAAATGGTCAATATTACTACTGATGTACAGGATTAATCCTAGGGGCGCAGGGATACAGGGATCCACAAGGACCTTCAAGAATACAGGGCCACTTAGATGAAACAGATGAAGGAGTTGTGTTCATTAAGGCCCTGTGGTTAGACTGTACACAGTCTGAATATCCATTGCGCCTCTTTCTGCAACAGTCTTTTATCAAAGTCCCCTCCTGTTGAGGACCATCTAACTATTTCCATGCCTTGAAATTTGATCATATCCACATTGTTGTCATGTAGGGTAGACACATGTCTCGCAATCAGGGTATCAGCACCCTTACGAATACCGTTGAGGTGCTCCCCAATAGTTCTGCAAAATTTGTGTCTTCCCCACATACTGTTTTCCACATCTACATGTGGCCAAGTACACGCCTTTCGTTCTACAATTTACAAAAGATCTAATGTTAAAGGTTTTTTGCGTGACTGTGCAAGTAAATTCGATACCTAATTGGATAGCATTGAATGCCACGCACCCCCCACATCGAAATGTGCCTTTCAGGTTGGTGTTCAACCATGTAGTAGTTGTGGGAGCCTGCAGGAAGCTGTGGACTGTAACGGATCTCCTGGCACCCCGACCGGGTCCCTCTGTCGATGGATGCTCCTAGCGCTTGCCGAGGACTCCAAGCACTCCACTCAACACCGTAAGCCTTGCAGACCCCACGAACCGCCGAAGCTTGGTTAAAGGTCTCGCCGTCTCCTACCCACCCTGGACCTACGACAAGGCTCCAGGCTCCAGTGGGTGGGTGAACCTCTCTTCCTTCAGAGAGCAATGCAGGAACAAGTAACTGGAACAAGCTCTTACAAGAGCTAGTAGTTATAACCAGGGGAGTATAGCAAATCTTCAGCGTATAGCAATCCCCAGTGTCGATCAGTTACCCAAACACCAGCCTCAACATGATGAAGGGTAAAACAGGAACTCTTTATTGAACACACAGCATTGACTTATATACACATGACATACTGAGGACATGACATAGCAGCCAATCCTGTACAGTTTAAACACAAAACTAACCATATTCGACAAACAGAATGGCATTGTCTGTGACGCAATTAACAAACACACTGGCATTGTCTGTGACGCAATTAAACACAATGGCATTGTCTTTGACGCCATCAACAATGAACATACAAACAGATATCTTCACCCCCTCCATAATGAATGAATGGGAAGAGGAGACACATATGATGGGATTATCTCCTGAGTGTATCATAGGAGTCGGCTGCTATTATAATCAACTATCTTAATCCCATCACTAACACAATCAGTGGGAGTCTCAGTGCAGAGTTAACCGTTTTTGTGTTGCTGAATCCACACCATGCCTTTTTAATGGGCAATAGGAAATATGTGGCATATAAATTACACACATAAATCAGGGTTCATAGTTCCTTGTAACCCCAAAAGGTCTGAGGGGGTCTCCATAGTTCTCCGTCCATAGTCTGTAGGAAGGAGGCTGACCCTCAGGCTTCTCCAGCAGCCCCAGTGACGGTTCAGTCCGTCACATGGACCAATCGATCTCTCAGGCTGCGTCCCCGGCGATATGTAATGACTGGCCTCTCCTTAATGAGGTGACCCACATCGGGGTCAGATTTCAAGATGCCCCAAAATCGTGTGAGAACCCCTCTTACATCCTCATGTGCATCATCATATTTAGCGATGATGCATGTGTGACCAGTGTCAGATGAGCCCATTTTCTTTACTAACAATGTATTCCGATCCATAGCCAGGGAATGCTCATAAGCCCTTGCTAGTAGTACACGTTGCGGATATTCTCTGTTCCTGAATCTGATCTGTAGGTCCTTAGAGGCCACATTTTGAAAGATGACCTATGCTATTGTGTTCTGGACAGTAATCCAACTGAGGTTTTTCAGGCCAAACTCAAATAGTTATTAAGTACAGCACAAGAACATAAGTTGATCAGTCAATCAGAATTTTGATTCTTGTTCCCCAAATACCCCCAGCTTCCCTGTTTTTATGGGCTTCCGAAAGTATATAAGGGCTTGTCCCCTTTAAAAGGGAGACCCATAGTTTCTGGGACAGGTAGTTTGACACACGTGCACGTGCAGATGTAGCAGGGGTAACACACACACTCAACTCATTGCGTTATCTTGAAGCAAAAGCCATTGAAAAGCAATTGCTTAAAGCATTTAGTTGCATCTAGTTTAGATAACGTCTCAAAGCATGTGTGTTAACCCTGCTACATCCGTACGTAGATAAGGTGCTATGACCATTTGTATTGGCCCTTCCTTCCTATGTGCGACATCATAAAAAGGCTGGAGGGGATACAAATCGACAATCAGAATATGCTGGCAAGCCTTGATGTAGAGGTGCTGTACAGCTCCATACCCCATGACAAGGGGTGTGGAGTGGTGGCGTCCTTCCTAAACCATGTTAATTTACACGCAGACACGGCCGGCGGGAGGAGAGCAGCGCTGCCTGGCCCTGTCAATCAAGAGAAGGGCGTGAAAAGAGGTGGGCAAACGGAGCCTCTAGGAGCAGGTGCAACACCCCCCCTGGTCCTAGAGGCTAATTAGCATATTCTAAAAGTTCATTTTTCTTAATAAAGGCTTTAGGCATTGAGATGGCACTAATATAGTTATGTTCAGCTGACATTAGCTTAATACCCATTTTTCAGGTGACAGAAACCCTTTAAGTCTCCATGGATGCATATGACCCTGACTTTCCGGACAGTATACTCCGCTGACCGTACCAGGGGAGCCCTTACTAGGGACAACAGACTCCCTTAGTCCAGCAGAGCCTCCGCTGGAGTGTCTCCTACCTCCACCTGGCACAGGTGGTTTCGAGTTTTTGGGGTACCTGCTGCACACAGCTTCCTGGCATATAGCGACTGACGGTAGCCACAGTTAGTATCCATGGATTCCACCTTATGGGGACAGTCAGCTCTTACATGGCCCGGCTCTTGACACTGCCAGCAGACTATTGGAGCCAGGTCCGTAGAGGGAACACCCTGGGTGGGTTTGGTTGGCACAAGTCGCCGGGTCTGGGATGGAGATTTACAGGGTTTGACTGCCCCCCTCCCAAAAGAACCCGCTGTAACAGTCTTAGTAGCCTCGTAGCGCTCCACCAGGTCCACCATTTCTAGAGCGTTGCCAGGAGACACCTGGCCGATCCAGTGTTGGAGAGGGGGTGGCAGCGCCCTTCAGAATATGTCAGCCAATAGTCTATCCAGCATAGCCGTGGGACTCAGCACATCAGACTGTAGACACTTTTGCAAGAGGTGGAGTAAGTCATAATACTGGGTCCTCGCAGGCTGAGCCGTCTTAGACCCCCCCACTGATGTACCCGCTGGGCCCGGACCAACACATTCACCCCCAGTCTTGCCAAAATCTCACCCTTTACTTTTTGGTAGTCGGACGCTTGATCGTCCGGCAAGTCGAAATACACCCGCTGGGAATCGGATGCCAGAAATGGAGCGACGACCTCAGCCCACTGGTCAAGGGGTAGCTTTTTCCTGATGGCCACTTTCTTGTACATCGCCAGGTAGGTTTCAATGTCGCCTGCGGGGGTCATCTTAGGAATCGCGGCTCGGACTGCTTTCCGGGCATCGTGGACGCTCAGGGTTGCTCCTGCTGTTTGCAAATCCATCACGTGTTGTAGCAGCAACTGGTTAGTCTCCTGCTGCTGCTTATTAGCCTGGCATTGCTGCAGGTTTGTCTCTCCCTGCTGCAGATTAGCCTCCATTTTGTCATGGGGCACTGGTCACAAGTCACCTTGTTGGCAGTTCTGCCTCCAGTAGTCCACAGCAAGCTTTAGGGGGCCTGTTTCCCCAGCATGCGGCTCTTAGCCCTCCAGCGCGGCACAAAGCCTTAGATCCCAAAAACAGGAGATGTCTCTGCTGAGCCCAGCTGCCCATTTAAGGACAGCCAGGTGCTGCCAAAACCTGGACTAGCACTTAAACTCCGGTCCGGAATTTGACCTCACCTGGCTGGAAACCAGCCCAGCCGCACATGCTGGGATGAAAATACCTGTCTTGCCAGACACAACCCCTCACTGTGTCACAGCGCTGACCTAGCAGATTTAAAATCTCACATGACTGCCATCCTCACTAAGCAAGATATGGAAGGATATATTACCCGCCTAGAAGCGATTTGCAAGGCAGAGGTTAGATCTCTCAAAGAGGGACTCTAACATTTGGGCTCTAGGATTTAGTTGTTAGAGGGTCTGATGCATACTCGGCAACAACAGCAAGAGACCAGGTAGCTATAAATCAGAATACCTCCCAAATTCAACAGCTTTTTTATCTGTTTGACGATGCGGAAAACAGCAATAAAAGGAATAACATTCAAATTCAAGGAATCCCAGAGGAAATAAGTGCCACAAACCTCACTATTTATTCCAACATCTATTAAATACTCTGCTTGATAAGCCAGTCGATTCTCCACCTGAGTTAGAGCACACAGGACCCTAGGGCCCTGGCCAAGCTAGACCACGTGATGTAATATATAGGGTCCATTTATATCATCCCGATGGAGCGTCAATACAGCTGCTGGCTGACCTCTCTTGTACCACATTAGCTAAGAGACAGGCTCTGCGCCCCCTTCTGATGGCTTTGAGACAGAAAGATCTACCCTATTCCTGGGGCTACCAAGTTCAGTATGCCGTGGAGCTTCAACATAATTTGTGGTTACCAGAAGATCTCCCAGTTTTTCTTTCTGCACTGGAGCTGCCATCTACTTCTATCTCCGACTGACTCTACGTCCCGTCCTTGCCAAAAAGAGAAAATAGATGTGGGCGTCCAGCCTCATCTTGACTCTCCTGCAGGAATTCAGATTCCGAACACCTGACTCTGCTGTTGGGTCCATCATTGATGCGCTAATTCTCCCTAGTGACTCGATCCAAGGGCGTCTCTGAGGAGCAGGTAAGGTAAGCTTGGTACAGTGCTCACAGACTCCTCCTGTCCACAAGGGCACAGAGAGGCATCAAGCTAAAGGAGACTTTTTCACTGCCCCAGTGAAACAGCGCTTTCTAAGCCCGGGAAGACTGCCACCAGCTTCTCGTTTGATATAAGCCCGGTCCGCTAACGGGATAATATAGGGTAAGAAACCAACCCAAGGTAGCGTATAAGTAGGCCGAAACACGGACGTCGGATTTGTGATCGAGATACCAGAACAGCACAAGATTAAATTATATATTTAATTGCCTTAAGGGCTCACTAGACATAACACAATATACACAGAAAATATATACAATGGTTTGAGTGGTAAATACAGATTGTGTGGTACAACAGGCTTAAGCAGAACAAAAGTTAGTTTACCAGATGGATGAGTCCTTTGGGTGGTGATGAATAATGGGTTTCTGTAAGGCTTGGCTGTAGTCACATGGGAGGCAGTGATGTCAGCCATTTCCAGGTCCCCTTCCAAACACATATGCAGCCTTAGCCCGCTACATAAATCCCCGGAACTCTAACACTTATATTGCCTCTTGTTACCCGACACTCTATAACATCTGTACTGGGCATCATACACCATACTCCGGAGGAGCTGACTGGTACAATCCAGAAATACTATCATTCTCTCTATAATTTGTGGGGTCCCCTAGCAAATATGTCCCTACTGGACTTTTCCCGACGGGTGGAGGATTATGTCCAGCAGACAGCTCTGCATACTATCTCGGAGGAAGACTCTGCCTTGTTAGACTAGCTGAGTCTAGATTACGGCGGCTTCAGCAGGGAGATCGGTCAGCGGAGGATACTCAGTGGAATGACTCGCCTCTTAGGAGCCAGTTTTGCCAGGGGTTGTCAGAGAAAGTAAAAGACGCGCTTGCGCTAAATGAGACTCCAATGTCCCGTGAGGCCTCTATGTCGCTATCTATAAGAATTGATAGACAGCTTAGGGATAGGCTGAGGAGTTCTTGTCCTCCAGAGCTTTTCTCAGGCAGGAGTCTGTTTGTTCTGACCTAGACGAACCTATGCAACTAGGGGGAGCCGCTCATCAGGTTGGTCCTCCTGGGGTTCGCCATAAGACAAGGGCTTGTTTTTTCTGTGGTCGGTTGGGTCTTTTTATTAGAGCTTAACCATCCGTACCCAAAAAGAAACAACCTCCGGAACTACTGACCCCAGGTTGTGCGGAAGATGACAACCTGGGTGTATACATCTCCTCCATACAAACGTCTCAGTTTGTTTTGCCAGCTATGGTAGTTTCGGGCAATAAAACTGAGATGATCTCTGTTTCTTTGGACAGTGGGGCTGGGATTAATATGGTGGATGCCCGATTCGCTCGGACACGGGTTTGTCTTTTAGTCCTTTATCTAGATCAATTCCCATATTTGCCATCGACTCTGCTCCTCTTACTCAGAGGAAACTAACACACATTGTACATAACATACATCTTCGGGTGGGGGCCCTCCATAATGAGTTTATTTCTTGCTATGTCCTTGAAAGTCTTCCCACTCCTATGGTATTAGGGCTTCCCTGGTTGGTAGCGCATTATCCTGTTGTTGATTGGCAGGCCAGGGAGATATTGGAGTTGGAGTAGAGTGAGCATTGTAGGGACAATTGCCTGAGTAGCAGTTGCTCAGCCATCTCCATTACAACCTTACCAGCATTTGTGTCCGACTTTGAGGATGTTTTCTCTGAGAAGGGGTGTCAGGAGTTACCACCCCATCGTCTGTATGGTTGCCCGGTTAAGCTGCTCCCTTAACCTACCTAACCTTACCTAAGACCAGGTTATATAATCTTTCTGGCCCTGAAATATATTTCCGAGAGTCTGGCTAAGGCTACTTTCACACTAGCGGCAGGACGGATCCGACAGGCTGTTCATCCTGTCGGATCCGTCCTGCCGCTATTTCGCCGTGCCGCCGCTCAGTCTCCATTGACTATAATGGGGACGGGCAGAGCTCTGGCGCAGCACGGCAGTGCACGACGAGAGGCCGCTGGGCTAAAAGTACTGCATGTCCGACTTTTTAGTCCGGCGGCCTCTCACCGCCACTGCCGTGCTGCGCCGGAGCTCCGCCTCTGTCCCTATTATAGTCAATGGGGACGGAGAGGCGGTCCGGCGAAATAGCGGCAGGACGGATCCGACAGGGTGAACAGCCTGTCGGATCTGTCCTGCGCTAGTGTGAAAGTACCCTTAAGGACATATCAGACCCTCTTCTTCACCCGTGGATGTAGGGTTCTTCTTTGCGAAGAAGAAAGATGAAGGTCTGCGTCCTTGCCTAGATTTTCGTGAACTAAATCGGATAACTATCCGAGACCCCTATCATCTTCGTCTCATTCCCGACCTTTTTAATCAGATTGCGGATGTGAAATGGTTTTGTAAAATGGATTTATAGGGGAGCCTAAGTGGAAGACGGCATTTAACGCTCCTGAGGGGCATTATGAAAATCTGGTAATGCCATTTGGCCGTACTAATGCTCCTGCTGTCTTTCAACACTTTGTCAACTATATATTTTGTCATCTTGTCGGCAGATTTGTGGTGATATATCTTGACAATATTTTGATCTATTCACCCGATCTGGAGACACACAAAGTACATGTCAGGCAGGTGTTGCAGTATGCTAAATTAGAGAAATGTGTATTCGCCGTACAGGAGGTACAATTCCTGGGGTATCTGCTATAAGCTTTGGGGTTCCGTATGGATCCAGAGAAGGTCCGTGCGATTCTAGAATGGGATCTTCCTAAGAAACTAAGAGAAGCTCTGCAGTGTTTTTTGGGTTTTGCCAATTTCTATAGAAAATTCATTACTGACATGACTAAGGGGACAGCTTTTTCTAAATAGTTTGACGCTGCTAAACTGTCTTTTTTCTCTCTGAAGGAGAGTTTTAACTCGGCACCCCTACTGGTCCAGCCGGATGTTTCTCAAACTTTTATTGTGGAGATTGATGCATCGGTTGATGCATCCTTGTGCTTTCTTTTCTAAGAAATTGTCGGCAGCCGAGAAGAATTATGATATAGGCAACAGGGAACTTTTAGCTATTAAAATTAGCATTTGAGGAATGGGGTCACTTTTTGGAGGGGCAGCTCATCTAGTCACGGTGATTACGGATTATAAAAACCTATTATACCTTGAGTCTGCTAAACATCTTACCCCGAGACAAGCTAGGTGGTCTTTGCTTTTTACCAGGTTTAATTTTGCTATCACCTATCGTCCGGGGGCAAAAAAGCTGATGAGTTATCTAAAAGTTTTCCTGGAGGGGGTGATGTTAACGATCCAGTGCCGAATTTACAAAAGGGGGTGGTTGTCTCTGCATTACACTAAGACCTGGATGGGATGGTGTTGGAGGCTCAGAAGGACGCCCCGGTCTCCTGCCCCCCAGGAAAGTTGTTTGTGCCTTTAAATTTGCACCTTAAAATATGAAAAGAATACCATAACTCTGTACTCGCTGGGCACCCAGGTAGTAGGGCAACCTTGGAGCTATTGTCTCGTCGTTTTTGGTGGCCCAGGTTGCACCAGGATGTAGTTGATTTTGTGTCCACCTGTACGACCTGTGCACGCGCTAAAGTCTCTCACACTCGTCCAGCGGGGTCTCTACTGCCACTGGTCATTCCCAACAGACCATGGACACACCCGTCGATGGATTTTATTACTGACAACCTGTATCTGCGGCCAAATGCTAGAACCCTGACTCAGGTTTTTATCAGTGAAATAGTGAAGGAAGATTCACGGGGTCCATTCCAATGTTGTTTTGGATCGTGGAACCCAGTTTATTTCTGGATAGCTTTTTGTTCTCGTCGGGTACATTTGTCCTTTTCCTCAGCCTTCCACCCGCAGTCAAATGGCTAGACCGAACGCACCAACCAAAACCTAGAGACTTACCTTAGGTGTTTCATTTCTTAAAATCGTGAGGAACGGTCGTCTTACTTACCTTTAGCATAGTTTGCTATAAACAATCGCCATCAAGAATTAACTGGTAAGTCATCATTTTTTAGTGCATATGGTTTTCATCCCAATTTAAGTGAGGGGGAGCCTTCTGGGATCCATGAGGAAGAACGGTTTATGTCATCACTCTCTTCTGTATGGCGAAAGGTTCAAAGCAACTTGAAAAATATGGGAGGCAAATATAAACATATGGCTGATAAAAAAACGTTTGCTAGGTCCGGACCTAGGGGTGAATGACTATGTGTGGTTGTCGACTAGGAATATTAAGTTAAAGGTTCCCTCTTGGAAACTGGGTCCTAGGTTTATCGGTCCTTATAAAATAGTTGCCATCATTAAACCCGTGGCATTTTGCCTGGAGCTACCTCAAACTTTTAAAATTCATAATGTTTTTCATAAATCATTACTTAAAAAGTATGTTGCACCTCCAGAACCATCACCTTTACCGCCTCCTCCAATCATTGTTGATGGCAATTTGGAGTTTGAGGTGGCAAGAATTGTAGATTCTTGTTTTGGCCGTCGCTCCCTTCAATGTGTGATATATTGGAGGGGTTATGGTCTGGAAGAAAGAATGTGGGTGCCAGCTTCAGAAGTAAACACCAGAAGGTTAATTCGTTCTTTCCACATTTCTCACCCGGAGAAACCTGGTCCTGAGTATCCGGTGGCCCCTCGTAGAAAGGGGGGTACTGTCACGAGAGTGTCAAGACCTATTGCTGACCCTGTTGTGCCTGGGATCAGAAGGTCACAGCGGGTGACTACTTGCTCAGTTTCTCAAGAGATCGCTCCATGACCGAATGGTGAGAATAGATTCCGGTCCAGGTTTTCCTGCTTAGGTTTGCAATTCTTTTTGTCCCATGTAGGAATCTGTAGCTTTTCCTTTCAGCTGTTCTCTGTCAGCCACTCCCAGCTACTATATATTCTCACTTTCTGCTTCACTTGTTGCCAAATATAGACCTTCCTTCCAGACCTCCTATTCTGACCTCAGGTGGACAACTGTTGCTGTGGAGCTGTTGGAACTGGAGCTGTTGGATCTCTGGTTCACTCCTGTTGTTGTCTCCCTTTGTAATGCCCTGCTCAGGGTATGTGCGGAGGTCTGCCAGGTTAGCAGCACTTGTGTAGTTTTTTGTTGTGGGTTTGGAGCTGAGCTGTATCCGCCTCCCTTCAAGGGCACTGGGTAGGGTTGTTTGTGTGAGTTTAAATTACACCCCTTCCCAGTGTCCTGTGCGGGTTATAGCTTCTATCTTGCTCTGAGGAAAGGTGAATTTGCTGTTTCTGCTCAGCTACAAGATAAGTTCGTTTTTGTTTTCCTTTTGTTTGTTCTGTCTAGGCTGTTAGAGAGACACCTGCCTCCTCCAGGTCCTGAGGAAGCAGGGTGCCTCTTTCCCCCCTTTCCACCATCTTAGGGACTTTAGGGAATCTACAGCCCTAGGCAAGGGGGCACGTTTATTCCCTTTAGGGTCTGAACGTGGGCACAGAAGTCCAGGGAGACCTGGTAGGGAATTGTCAGGAGGTGACCTTTATTCCAAGCTTCTGGCCTAAACGCTTGTTTTGTGGTTTTCTCTGTTTTTGTGGGTTTTCTCTGTTTTGTATCCTACCCAGCGTGACATTATAACCCGCCAATACCTAGACTGCCATTTCTCAGCTGCTTTGAGATGGAGTCAATTGATGCGTTAGTTGATCGCATGCAGGGATTATCCCTAGAGGTTGATGATTTGTGTAATTCTGTCGCACGATGTCAGAATGCTCTGGCATCAGGTACGATAGGAGGAAGTCAAATTTATGGGGAGCCTGCAGTCGCTCTCCCTGATAGATTTTCAGGGGGTGTGGATGACTTTATCCGCTTTAGAGAGTCATGCAAGCTTTATTTTCGGCTGCTGACGTCTTCATCTGGTGATGAGAATCAGAGAGTAGGGATACTTATATCCCTGCTTGAAGGGGACGCGCAGTCCTGGGCCTTTTCTCTTCCGACTGGTTCTCTGGCTCTCCGGTCGGTGAATGAATTTTTTTAAAGCCTTGGGATTAATTTATGATGACCCAGATCAGGTCTGGATGGCAGAATCTAAAGTTGCGTAATTTATTACAAGGAGAACATACTGCAGAGGCGTACTGCGTTGAGTTTAGGAGATGGGCTACGGAGTCTGAGTGTAATGACCCCGCGCTACATAGTCAGTTTTGTCAGGGGTTGTCTGAGAGATTAAAGATGCCCTCGCTTTTCATGAGTATACTGATATGTTAAAGAATGCTATGTCTTTAGCAGTACGGTTAGATAGACGCATTAGAGTGAGGTGTAAGGTTCCTTCCGCACGAGGGGTCCCTTCTGTGAGTGTTTCGTCTCACCGGTTCCCCAGGGTAATATGACATATAATTCTGGGGTAGGAGAGGAACCCATGCAGCTGGGTCAGGTGTCTTTCCGTTCTGGTAATAGGAACTTTAGGAGGTTGCATAAGCTATGTTATTATTATGGAGAAAGTGGTAATTTTGTTTAAGCTTGTCCTTTTGTTAAACCGCATGTTGATGATAAAGAACCACAAAGAGGTTTACATAAAGAAAAAAAAAAAAACATCCCTGACTCTTGGTAGTGTGAATGGGGTGTCGGAGCAAGCAGGTATGCAATCTCCCTGCAATACTCGTTTTCTCCTTCCAGCTATGCTGGCGCTAGACTCAGGAAAATTTAATTTTGAAGTATTCATTTACTGTGGTGCTGGGGTAAACCTTACTGATTTTCTTTTTCTTCAAAATCTGGGCTTAAGTACTTGCACTTTAGAAAGAGAGATTTCGGTGTTCGCAAATGATTCTTCCCCTCTTTCTGAAAGGGGTCTCACTCATATTGCTCATGGCATTCAGTTAAGGGTGGGTGATTCACATGTTGAGATCATTTCTTGTTTTGTCATGAAGGACTTGACCGCTTCTATGGTCTTAGGTTTACCGTGGTTGATAAAAACATAACCCAACTATAGATTGGCAGGCAAGGCAGATCATTGGTTGGAGTGAATTTTGTTCGGACAATTGTCTTAGTGCGTCTATCTCAGGTGTGTCTACTACTGTTCTATCTCAGTATCTCCCAGATTTTGCGGATGTCTTTTCGGAGGTTGGGGCTCAGGAGTTGCCTCCTCATCGTGAATATGACTGTCCGGTTAATCTCATCCCAGGGGCTAAGTTGCCAAAGTCTTGGCTTTACAATCTTTCTCAACCCGAAAGAGAGGTCATGCGGAAGTATATTGAGAGTTTGGCAAAGGGTCATATTAGGCCATCTAAGTCTCCGGTCGCAGTTGGTTTATTCTTTGTAAAGAAAAAGGAAGGATTGCTTACACCCTGTCTGGATTTCCGGAAAAGGAACCGCATTACGGTCCGTGATCCGTATCCTCTTCCTTTGATTTCTGACCTTTTTGATCAAATTGTTGGAGCCAAGGTGTTCTCCAAGTTATATTTAAGAGGTGCCTACAATCTGATCAGAATCAAGGAGGGGGATAAGTGGAAAACGGCCTTCAACACGCACAAGGGTCATTTCGAGAATCTGGTTATGTCTTTTGGGTTAACTAACGCGCCAGCGGTGTTTCAGCGATTTGTCAATGCCATTTTCCATCATCTTGTGGGAAGGTTCATTGTAATTTACTTGGATGACATACTAATTTACTCTCCTGATCTGAAGACCCATCAGGATCACGTGAGACAGGTTTTGTCGATTCTTCCGGAGATTAAATTATATGCTGTGAAATGTGTCTTTTCTGTTCAGGAACTTCCGTTTCTGGGATATCTGCTTTCTGACTCTTTTTTTCGTATGGACCCCGAAAAGGTCCGGGCGGTTCTGGAATGGGACCGACCGGAGTATCAGAAAGCTTTGATGCGTTTTTTTGGGGTTTACCAAATATTATTGAAAATGTATTTTGAACTACTCTACCATTGTAAAACCTTTGACCAATATGACTAGGAAAGGCGTCGACTTCTCTGTCTGGTCGAATGAGGCATTGCAGGCCTTTTCGGCTATTAAAGAGAACCTTTCACTACTCTACAAACGAAAAACTAACTATACCTGTGGGCAGAGCGGCGCCCAGGGGTCCCCCTGCACTTACTAGTAAGTCTGGGCGCCGCTCCGTTCGCCCGGTATAGGCTCCGGTGCCTGCGCTCCCTCTGACTGTTTTCTTGTAGGAGGCGTGTCCCTTGCTGCACTGCTGGCCAATCGCAGCGCACAGCTCATAGCCAGGCTATGAGCTGTGCGCTGTGATTGGCCAGCAGTGCAGCAAGGGACACGCCTCCTACAAGAAAACAGTCAGAGAAGCGCAGACACCGGAGCCTATACCGGGCGAACGGAGCGGCGCCCAGACTTACTAGTAAGTGCAGGGGGACCCCTGGGCGCCGCTCTGCCCACAGGTATAGTTAGTTTTTCGTTTGTAGAGTAGTGAAAGGTCCTCTTTAAGGAATGTTTTGCGTCTGCTCCCATTCTGATGCAGCCTGATGTGTCTCAGCCATTCGTGGTGGAAGTGGATGCATCAGAGGTGGGTGTTGGAGCAGTGTTAATCTCCTGGCAAATGGCATCCGTGTGCTTTTTTTTCCCAAGAAGCTCTCGGTCGCAGAGAGGAATGATGTAGGAGATAATTGCTGGCCATCAAATTGTCCTTTGAGGAATGGCGTCACTGGTTGGAGGGGGCGTCTCATCCCGTTACGGTATATACGGATCATAAGAATTTGGCTTACCTGCAATCTGCCAAGCGTCTGAATCCTAGACAGGCTAGATGGTCACTGTTCTTTACTAGGTTCAATTTTTTGGTTACTTTTTGCCCGGGGGTTAAAAACGTCAAGGACGATGCATTGTCTCGTAGTTTTCCTGGGGCAAGTGTTTCAGAGGATCCTGCTCCAATTTTGGCTGATGGTCTCTGCTCTGTACCCCAAGTTGGAGGTGTTGGGAGCCCAGGAGGGGGGGCTCCTGATTCTTGTCCCCCAGGGAGGTTGTTTGTTCCTGCTGGACTGCGATACAAGGTATTCAAGGAACATCACGATACTTTCCTTGCTAGACATCCTGGTGGCAAGTCCACCTTTGATCTTATTTCCCGGAGGTTCTGGTGGCCCGGGTTACGCAAGAGTGTTGAGGATTACGTAGCAGCTTGTGAGTCCTGTGCACGGTCAAAGGTTGCTCACACTCGACCTTCTGGTTCACTTCTTCCTTTGTCTATTCCATCTCGTTCTTGGACGCACTTGTCTATGGACTTTGTTACTGATCTGCAGAGTTCCTACGGGAAAACTGTGATTTTGGTGGTTGTGGACTGTTTTAGTAAAATGGCTCACTTTGTATCGTTAGCTAGTCTGCCCAATACTAAGACTCTTGCTCAGGTTTTTGTTGATAACATTGTGAAATTACATGGCATTCTCTCGGATGTGGTTTCTGATAGGGGCACGCAGTTTGTTTCCAGGTTTTGGAGGGCGTTCTGCTCTCGTCTTGGTATTCAGCTTTCGTTCTCTTCGGCTTTTCATCCGCAGTCGAATGGGCAGACAGAGCGTACTAACCAAAACCTGGAGACCTACTTGAGGTGTTATGTGGTTGAGAACCAGGAGGACTGGTCCTCATTCTTATCCCTAGCAGAGTTTGCTTTGAATAACCGTAGGCATGAGTCCACGAGTAAGTCGCCATTTTTTGGCGCATACGGTTTTCATCCTCAGTTTGGTACCTTTTCTGGGACTGGTTCCTCTGGGGTGCCAGAGGAAAAGAGATTTCCTTCTGCCTTGTCTTTTATTTGGCGGAGGATCCAAGTGAATTTGGAGAAGATGGGTGAGAGGTATAAGCGAATGGCTGACAGGAAAAGTATGAATGGTCCGGACCTGTGTGTGGGTGATCTGGTGTGGTTATCTACTAAAAATATTAAACTAAGAGTACCATCTTGGAAACTGGGTCCAAGATTTATTGGACCTTACAAAATATCTGCGGTTGTCAGTCCAGTGGCGTTTCGTCTGGATCTTCTGCAGACCTGGAGGATCCATGATGTGTTCCACAGGTCTTTACTGAAGAAATATGTGAAACCGGTGGAACCATTTCCATTGCCTCCTCCCCGTTCTGGTTGATGGAAATTTTGATTTTGAGATCTCTAGGGTTCTCGACTCACGTGTTCTTCGGGGTTCCCTTCAGTACCTGTTACACTGGAGGGGATACAGCCCAGAGGAGAGGATGTGGGTTCAGGCTGTGGATGTTAGTGCTGGAGAGCCTTTCACAGGGCCCACCTGGATAAAGTTGGGCCGGGGTGTCCGGAGGTCACCCATAGAAAGGGGGGGGGGGGGGGGGGTACTGTCATGCCCTGCTCAGGTTATGTGCGGAGGTCTGCCAGGTTAGCAGCATGTGTGTAGTTTTTTGTTTGTTTTGGGTTTGGAGTTGAGCTGTATCTGCCTCCCTTCAGGGGCCCTGGGTGGGGTCGTTTTTGTGAGTTTAAATTACGCCCCTTCCCAGTGTCCTGTGCGGGTTATAGCTTCTATCTTGCTCTGAGGAAAGGTGGATTTTCTGTTTCTGCTCAGCTACAAGATGTTTTTATTTTGTTTGCTCTGCCTAGGCTGTTAGAGAGACACCTGCCTCCTCCAGGTCCTGAGGAAGCAGGGTGCCTCTTTCCCCCTTTCCACCATCTTAGGGACTTTAGTGAATCTACAGCCTTAGGCACGGGGGAACGTTTATGGCCACATTTAGGGTCTGAGCGTGGGCACAGAAGTCCAGGGAGAGCTGGTAGGGAATTGTCAGGAGGTGACCTTTATTCCCAGCTTCTGGCCTAGACGCTTGTTTTGTGGTTTTCTGTGTGTTTTTGTATCTTGTATCCTACCCAGGGTGACACCCTTATGGGATTGTTTGTGGCGTTTGTCCTTTCCCTGTTGTTACACTAGGTGTCAGTGGTGAGGACACTGCTCCCACAGCCTATTTACTACATATAGCTTATTTTAGCATAAGCCAGGGACAAGGCACATGATCGGTGTACAGGTTAGCAGCCCATCTAGGGACGTCAGGGCAGCCAGGTGCCAGTGCCAGGCAAACTAGGGGTCACCACTCCTCCCTCTCTCTAATGGAAGGGTATTCCCCTTCGCGCCGCAAGTCTGTTACCTGCCATCTCAGACGTGATAATTTATACACTAAAGAGAAGCCGGAGATAATACTAATAAAACCATCCTACTAGTCTCTCATGCCCTTAAAAATGCCATCCCTTCCTGCTTGATCTCAGTCGACGCTGAGAAAGCCTTGGACCGAGTCAACTGGGCCTTCCTACGCTCTGCCCTCAAACAAACAGGCATTGGCCCAATTTTTTTGCACAAAAAATTCTCCCCATATACCTTCCTGAATTAGAATAAATAGCTCTCTTTCCTCCCCACTGCCTATCACCAAAGGCACTAGACAGGGGTGCACTCTGTCACCCTTGCTATATGTCATTGCAATGGAACATCTAGCAGTTGCGATTCACACCTCTCCAGATATCCAGGGGATCAAATCGGACCTCCATCACAAATTGGCCCTTTATGCGGACAACTCACTATTTTACTCACAACTCACTAATCCATTGATATCTCTCCCTGTGTCACGGACGTTCCTGCGACAGGTGGCAGGAGATCGGTGAGACTGGCAACACGTGGTTTGATCTGACATTTATGTTTGGATCAAATTACGTCTGTGTTGTTTCTGGTGCTTGCCGCACCTTCTTTCCCCAGGTGTGACTATTATGATAATTTAACCTTCTCTATTTATTGTTGTTTCTCCCACAATGCTGTGCGGTTTATAGCTTCAGTTTGAGTTGTGGATAGCTGGTGTGTGGATCTCATCTGAGTTCCTGGTGCTGCCATAGCCACTTGAAGTTTTTTCTTTCCCTTTTATATTTTGTTTAGGTTATTTTGTGTGTTGCATTTCCCGGTCATTTGTATTAAAGGGAACCTGTCACCGGGATTTGTGTATAGAGCTGAGGACATGGGTTGCTAGATGGCTGCTAGCACATCCGCAATACCCAGTCCCCATAGCTCTGTGTGCTTTTATTGTGCAAAAAAACCTGATTTGATACATATGCAAATTAACCTGAGATGAGTCCTGTCCCTGAGAGGAGTCCAGTGTCTAGGAGCCCAGCACCGCCCCGCATCCTCAGAATCTCCTCCTTGCTCCCCGACGTCAGAAAGCTAGAGCGCCGTAATGTCGTGATGAGCGAGCTAGCGCATGCTCAGTGTCGTCATAGTGTTACTTCCCTGTGCTAGCATCAGCCTCAGGGAACGAACTGCGCATGCGCATGCGCGAGATTACGGCGGTCTAGCTTTCTGATGTTGGGGAGCAAGGAGGAGATTCTGAGAATGCGGGGCGGTGCTGGGCTCTTTCATCTCAGGGACAGGACTCATGCTCAACACTTTCCCGGGATGGCAAACTTGCCACAGGCGGAGACTCTGTGGGTACCTGGGCAGGGACAACCCACCATTCCTCCTTATCTATGAGGATTTCCTCTGTACTCTGAGCAGGAGGAGGCATCTCCTCCAAGCACACGGGCTCATCGAAATCACAACGCCTCTGCATGTTACAGTGCAAGTTCCGTGAGGGCCCTCCAGTCCCTTCTGGCTCTACCTCTTCCCCATGTATGGGACCACCTCTCACCGCCTATCCAACTTCCCAGATGGCCGCTTCGCCCTGACCATCACTCAATCGCCCGGGGCATACCCAGCCCTCTGCATGGGCCTTGGGTAAGGGTGCACTACTTGCCTCAGGCGCTCCCTCACAACCTTCTGGACCACTCTCAGCTGGCGGCGATGCTCTTGCATACCCATGCAGTGGTATTTCTCCATGTTGGCTCCATCGTATCAGGCATGTGGAGATCTTTAATCTCCCGGCCGGCTCTCCCGAACATAAGCATATGTGGGGAGTAACTGGTGGTACTTTGTACCCTGTTCTTATAGGCCCACATCAGTTCAGGTAGGTACTTTGACCACCTGGCCTTTTGGCTGTCCTCAAGAGTCTGCAGCATCTGGAGCAAGGTGCGGTTGAACCGCTCGCACGTCCCATTTCCCTGGGGGATAAAATGGGTGGTGCGGGAACATTCAATCCCATACAGTTGGTACAGCTCATTCATTTGAGCACCCTGAAAACATGCCCCCTGGTCCGAATGTATCCTCCATGGACACCTGAACACCTGTATAAAGTGTTTGCAGACCACCTCAGCGGCCGACTCTGCCGTCTGGTCTCTGGTGGGTACAGCCACTGCATACTTCGTGAAATGATCTGTCATGACCAGACAGTACAAGTATCCCGAGGTAGAGTAACCAATCTGTATATAAATCGATCAGGATCTCTAGGGGCTCAGACGTCTGGATGGCCTAGACAGAAGCCTTCTGTTCAGTACTCTTGCAGGGCCAACACCTGAGACATGCCTTAGCCTAGGTCTAGAAAGTCTGGACAGTATACCAGCCGTTGGAGTCACTTCTACGTTTTATCACTCCTGAAATGGACCCCTCCTCTCATGGGCTTCCCAGACGGCCTCCAGTCCCAATGATATGGGCATGACAATCTATTGCTGGTACTGCAGCTCTGATTGCAAGTATGTAGTCCGACACGGGAGGCCCTGGGTAACACTCAGCTTATCCCATTGCCTCAACAACTTCTGGCTCTCCGGAGTCAGACGGGCCCGCTTTTCTGACCAGACCTTGGTCCAGACCCATTCTTTCACTTTCCACAGGTCCGGGCAGCCATTCTGGTCCCTCTCCCAATCAGCCAATGTCTTTCATAACACCATCGGCATCCCGGACGCCACCCCACTTGAATGTACTACGTCCTGGAACATGGGTAATCGACCAAGGTCAGGAGTTTTAGTATCCTCTAGCTCCTCATCTGCACTCTGAGTTGGCAACCCTACAGGGACTCGGGAGAGTGCATTGGCGTTGCTGTTGTCAGAACTTGATGCGGTATTGATACTTAGAAAGGTGAGCCATCCAACTCTGTTCAAGTTTTCCAAGCTTGGCATTCTCCAGATGTGCTAAAGGGTTGTTGTCCATCATCATGGTCACCTCTGCACCTGTCAGGTACTCTGCAAACCTTTCGGTCATGGCCCACACCAGTGCCAGTAGTTTCAATTTAAAGATGCTATAGTTGTCAGGGTTGCGCTCCAGCTCCTTCAGAGACCGGCTGCCTTAGGCAATGACTCTCTCACGTCCATCCTGGAATTGGGATAGCATGGCCCCCAGACCATGTAGACTTCCATCAGTGTACGGCAGGAATGGGGTATCGAACCGCGCATAAGTGAGATTTGGGGCATTGGTCAGTGCCTCCTTCACTGCTTCAAAGGCCTCTTGTTGCCAGGATTCCCACTCAATGGGACTTTTCTTTGGGCCCCCGCAGTGCCCCTTGATAACTCGTTTAACGGGCCTGCCAAATGAGCAAACTTGGGTATAAACGTCCAGTAGTAACCGGCCATTCCCAGAGTGACCAAGTGTACCAAATACTCTATCCCGCTGTTGGAACAGTTGACACTTCTTGGGCATTATCAGGAACCCATAGGTAGGACGAAGACCATCTTCGCTATGTCCTTTTTGGCCACCGGTATATGCCAATATCCACTGGCCAGATCAAGAGTCTTCGCATGACTCAGGGTAGAAAACGACTCCTCAAGAGGGTAGGCATCCCAGACGATCTGGGCATTCAGCTTCCGATAATCCACAAAGAACCAAAGACTCCTATCTTTCTTCCGCACTAAGACCACTGGAGCAGCCCAGGGACTTAGACTCTCCTGGATCACCCGATTTTCCAGCATGCTGGCCACCATGTCTTTCACCTCCTGGTACATCTTGGGCGGGATTTGCTGATACTGTTCCCTGATTGGTGCAGAATAGCTGGTGGAGATTTTGTCCTCATCATGTCTTGAGAATGCCTCCTGAGATTCCCACAGCTGCTTCTGTTGCCCTGGAGTCAGGGTCTTGCAGTCCACCCTCTTCTGGGCCATGATCACTCAGCCGTTCCAATACGCTGTCCGGGTCTCCCTTTGCTGGACCTCTACGGCATAGGTCCAGGCCGATCTATCTGGCTGTAGCATGAAACTCCTTCGTTGAAGGAGATGCGTGCACGATCAGTCTTACCGACCCTGGTCTGTTCTGTATTAGCTGGTGATTGTGGACGGAACAAGGGTTTCTCCAACAAGCGTGTGGTACCGCAGTCTCTGTGGCTTTAGTTCTCAGCTCCCATCTGAGTCCCTGGCAGCAATTCCCCTTTCTCTGGACAAGATCAGGATCATGGACACGATCAGCTCCACTTGTCTGCAGCCCTGGTCCCTGAAGGATGCTCTTATGCCTACATGTCAAGGGATTCTCCCCACACACAGCTGCTGTAGCTTCTCCCAGGCTCACTCTAAGATGGCTGCTCCTTCACTTCCTTTTCCAGGCTTGAGACCCTACCTCTGAGAGTTTTGCATACATGAATATCGAAATGCAGTCTGTTGCTGTGCTTAGGACACAGCGGCCCCTTGTGGCCAAACAGAAGAATGTCAGTTCAAATCATTTAACTAAATTTACACAAATACAATGTTCACAAAATGAGAGCTGTTTCCCCTTTTCACACTTCTTTGGTTAGAGACTGGACTTCAGAGGTTGACCATATCCACAGAATGGAAAAGCTAATGACAGCTAGTTCTTCACAAGTGTACAAAATGGAGCTACTTTGGTTTCCCTGGCAGAATTATGAAGATGGCCTTGTATATTATGCATGGCTGGGCGATGCAACATAAATCCGACTTTATCTTATTGGCTCCATGGTTGATGTTCCCTGTTACCACCAAACATTGGTGGGAATCAAAACTCTTAAGCCCCCCCAGCCCCCCTTTTTTTTTTTTTTTTGCTTCTTCTCTTACCCCCTCAGTTCTCTTCTTGATTTTTCTCTTCTTTTTCTTTTCTTTACTCTCTTTTCTTCTTCAGTGCAATAATTTGTGCTCCACAATAATATCATTGAATGCTTATCACTAATGTTATAGATGAAAATTCAGGGGTTGACAGCACTACTCATCCCACTCATTTGGGTACTGACCAGGAAATGGCTTACAAGCCAAATGGTGCGCGCAGATAGGGATCCTGGCTGGGGGTCCCAACTCATCCAGACAATTCAGTATACTGGCTGCTTGAGTGAATAAATCACCACTATTTTCATTATTCACCGGCGAGTGCTGCGGATTATCTAATGTTATAGATGGACATACGTTGATATTTGATTCAACGATAGGCCACGTCAATGGCCACACGCTCTGTCACATTTGTTCAGAATGCTATCACGGATCTCACTCTGTATGCACGGCCATTTTGATTTATTGCATTTGTTTTGGTAATGTTCATAATAATAAAAACGAGATTCGAAAATAAAATACTAGGAAAGAGAATAAACATTGCTAAATCTCATACACACTTAGCATATTTTTTTTACATGTGGAAATGGACTTGCATGGTGTAAATTGTTTGGGAGATCGGCAACCCTGTGGACTTTAATGGGGTTGCTAACAATAACAGAAAATCTGTAAAAAAAAACAAAAAAAACAAAAACCATGATAAGTAATGTGGAGGAAGCCTTACTGAGTAGAGAAGGAAAACCTTCATCCTACAAGTAACATGGAGGGGGATGATGAGATCCTAATTACCCCCAGCCAGGGGGTGTTATCTCCGACACACGAGGAGTCGGCTGATCATTTATTATAGGTATTAATTACTCCCCGTCCGTCACAGGCTTGGAATAGAGGTGCTGTCAGTATCCGCAAGTTGGGCGCTTAATCACCGCCGAGTGCGCCTGACTCCCCCCGTGTAGATAAAGGCTGCACCGGGATCCGTATTCACATGGTGACGACAGTGACGGCTGCTGCAGCCGGTGATTCATTTCCCTTTCATGTATGGGGAGTGCTAATGGGATGATAAATGTCCCTTTTATTCCAGGCACAATGCGCCCTCACACCCCCTGGCCCCAAAAAAATCTGTGTTAACCCTCCCAGCACCAGAGGAGGCATAATCTGGTGTAGCAAAAGGATGAGGGCCTGAACTCAATGAAAGGCCCATCTATAATAACATAATATTATCAGCAGCACAGATAATCTGGTCATACGCATAGCAGTGCACGGGAACATAATACGCATGGCAGTGTGCGGACATGTCATACACAGAGTAGTGCAAGGAGACGTCATACACAGAACGCTATGCAGGGAACATCATACACAGAGCAGTACGTGGGGATGTCATACACAGAGCGGTGCGCAGGGACGTCATGCACAGAGCGGTGTATGGGGACAGCATACGCAAAGCGGTGCATGGGGAGACGTCATGCGCACAGTGGTGCTTGGGGACAGAATACGCAAAGCAGTGCGCGAGGATATCATACACATGGTGGTGCGCAGGGACGTCATAAGCAGAGCGGTGTGTGGGGACAGCATACGCAAAGCGGTGCATGGGGAGACGTCATGCGCACAGTGGTGCTTGGGGACAGAATACGCAAAGCAGTGCGCGAGGATATCATACACATGGTGGTGCGCAGGGACGTCATGCACAGAGCGGTGTGTGGGGACAGCATACGCAAAGCGGTGCATGGGGAGACGTCATGCGCACAGTGGTGCTTGGGGACAGAATACGCAAAGCAGTGCGCGAGGATATCATACACATGGTGGTGCGCAGGGACGTCATAAGCAGAGCGGTGTGTGGGGACGTCATGCAGGCAGCAGTACACAGTACACTGGAACGTCATACACATGCGGGGCCGGCTGGAAGTTTCCATTACGGTAAATCTTACACAGGTAATACACGATGAAGCTTAAAGGTGAAACATACTTAGGGGAGAAGCCACAATAGTCGGCAAAAGATTTATATTACTTTGTCCCCTGCTGGGCTATTTTGATGCATTATACTATTTATTTTTCACATGGATTTATTATGAGGAGCTCTACCCTATTAATCAATTAGCATTTATGTTGTTACCTCCATTTTAGGATTGCACTATGCACTTTATCATTTACCAACTTTGAAGGTATACACTATCTGGGGGGTGGGCGTCTTCTAATTATAATCGGCATGACAGTGGGTTTTATTTGATGACAACCAGCTCAGTGTTTCTTCTTTTTTGCTGTATATGTATGCCACTGCTATATGATTGATTTTAATGATATTATTTGATATTGTGACACAGTTAAGGGTATGGTCTGGGAGGACAGGTATTTTCCTCCCAGTGTGTGGGCTCAAACACCGGACTGGATTTTAAGTGCCGATCCAGGTTTTGACAACACCTAGTTGTCCTTAAAAGACAGCTGGGCTCAGCAGCAAAGAGTCTCTGCTTTAGGATCTGAGGCATGGTGCCGTGCTAAAGGACTAAGAGACGCACGCTGGGAAACTGGCCCCCTAAAGCCTGCTGTGGACCGCTGGGGATAAAACGGCCAGCAAGGTGATATTTTTGTTCTAAGGACTTTGCATTGTGTGAACTCCAAGACTGTACAAAGTCGTTTTACTTTTGCCTTATATGTGAATAAACACTGAACTTTTGCTTTACAAACTTGTTTTCGCCTCTGTACTGCTTCCGCGTACCCTGCCTACCAGAGCAAATCCCCACAATTGCTGGCTTGGAGTGGGTACACGCAGTGAGGCTGGCGTAAACCCCAAAATATTTTTGTTCTTGGGTACGGCTGGATGTCCTGGATTAAACCAGCTAAATTCAAACCTGCGTCACGTGACAAAATGGTGGCTGTAATGAAAGCTCTAGTGGAGGCTAACCAACAGACCAGCTGCTGTTACAACATGTGATGTCTTTACAGAGGGCAGAAGCATCCCAGAGTGTCCGTGATGTCCGTAAAGCGGTCCATGCGGCGATCCCCAAGATGACACCCAGCGGGTGTATTTCAACTTGCCAGACGATCAAGCGGCCGACTACCAGAAAGTCAAGGGCGAGATTCTGGCAAGACTGGAGGTGAATGTGTTGGTCCGGGCACAGCTGGTGCATCAGTGGGGGTTCAACCTGGTGATCCCGCGAGACCCCAGTATTATAACTTGCTTCACCTCTTGCAAAAGTGGCTACAGCCTAATGTGCTGAGCCCCACTGTTATGCTGGACCGTCTGTTAGCTGATATGTTCTGGAGGGCTTTGCCACCACCTCTCCAGCACTGGATCGGCCAGGTATCTCCTGGCAATGCCCTTGAGATGGTGGACCTGGTGGAATGCTATGAGGCTACCAGGAATCTAAAGGGGGGTTCTTTCGGGAGGGGGCCAGTCAAACTCCGGAAAACACCACCCCAGGCCCGGAGGTTTGAGCTGATAAAACCCGCTCAGGATGTACCCACTGCAGACCTGGCTCTGATAGTCTGCTGGCGGTGTCAGGAGCCTGGCCATGTAAGGGCTGACTGTCCCTATCGGGTGGAGCCCATGGACAGTAACTATTGCTAACGTCAGTCGCTGTATGCCAGGAAGGTGTGTGCAACAGGTACCCCAGGGACTCTAGATCACTTGTGCCAGGTGGAAGTGGGAGACACTCCAGCAGAGGCCCTGCTGGACTAGGGTAGTCTGGTGACCCTAGTAAGGGCTCCCCTGGTATGGTCCGCTGAGTATACTGGCCGGAAAGTCGGGGTCATGTGCATTCATGGGGACTTGAAAGACTATACCACCACCCTGGTGCCTCTAACCACGAGGGCCGGCAGGTAGACTCACGAAGTGGCAGTTGCCACAAACTTACACTACAAACTTATAATCGGGAGAGACTTCCCGGGTTTCCCGCACTGTGGCCTGCTACGAGGGTGACTGGTGCCCATGAGACAGGGGTAACCCCAGTAGAGTGGCCTTGCTCCTGAGGGAGGCCAGAACCCTGGGAACCCGAGGCTGATGGCCCAGCGGTAGGGGTGACAGCCACTTTAGGGGGAGACAATCCCACTCTGTACCCGGAGATGGTGCCGCTGCGAGTATACCTCCTTCAGACTCATAGCCAAAGAGTTAGTGGAGTTGTTTTCACGAATAGGCCTACCTAAAGAGATTCTGACCGACCAGGGGACCCCTTTAATGTCAAAAGTCATGAGGGAACTTAGTAAACTACTACAGATAAAACAGTTACGGACGTCAGTCTATCACCTGCAAACGGACGGCCTGGTAGAGCAGTTTAATCAAACCTTAAAAATCATGTTAAAGCGGGTGGTGTCTAAAGATGGGAGGGATTGGGATCTTCTACTGCCATATTTCATGTTCGCAGTGCCCCAGGCCTCTACTGGGTTCTCGCCCTTCGAACTGCTGTATGGCCGACATCTGCGTGGTCTGTTGGACATAGCCAAAGAGGCGTGGGAACAACAACCCACACCGCATAAAAGTGTGATTGAGTATGTCACTCAGATGCAAGAGCGGATGGAGACAGTGTTGCCGCTGGTGAACCAACATATGGAGGCAGCCCAGCAAGGCCAGAGTAGAGTCTATAATCGCCAGACTCGGGTTCGGAATTTTAACCCGGGTGATTGAATTTTGGTTCTGGTACCGACTCTGGACAGTAAGTTCCTGGCCAGGTGGCAGGGGCCCTACGAGGTACTCGAGAAAGTTGGAGAGGTAAAGTACAAGGTACACCAGCCAGGGCGGCGAAAGTCGGAGCTGGTTTACCATGTTAATTTACTAAAACTTTGGAAAGATAGGGAGACCTGTACTAAAGACAGTCCGTGGCCGAGTTTTCCAGCGGAAGAGGTTCCGGTCCCTCTGTCTGATGCAAGGGAAGCGGTTGCCACAGTAAAAATTGCTGAGAGCCTCTTCTCTAAACAGGCTCAGGAGGCCAGGGAGTTCGTTAGTTGGAACACGGATGTGTTCTAGGACCTCCCTGGACACACTTCTGCAATCTGGCATGACATTATCAATGAACCTCAGGCAAAAGTCCAGTTAAAGCCATACCGGGTACCCGAGGCTCAGCGACAAGCTATCTTGGAGGAAGTGCAGCTAATGCTGCAGCTAGACGTCATAGAGGAGTCAAAAACTGAATGGGCCAGTCCGATAGTCTTAATACCCAAGCCGGACGGGACGTTACAATTTTGTAACGATTTTCATAAGCTAAACTAATTATCTAAATTCGATGCATATCCCATGCCCCATATCCCATGTTTTGGACCTCACAAAAGGGTACTGGCAGGTGCCCTTAACGGAGGCTGCAAAAGAGAAAACTGCCTTCATCACGCCTGAGGGTCTGTATCAGTATAAGGTGTTACCCTTTTGTCTGCATGGCGCCCCCGTCACTTTTCAACATCTAATGTACATTGTGCTTCGTCCACATTGGCGGTACGCCTCGGCTTACCTGGATGAAACTGTCATACACAGTACCGACTGGGAAAGTCACCTGCCCAAAGTACAGGCTGTAGTGGACTCCCTTCGGAAGGCTGGACTAACAGCTAACCCAAAGAAATGTGCGATAGGGTTAGAGGAGATTAAATACCTAGGGTATGTCATTGGGCGCAGAGTCATCAAAACCCAAGTAAACAAAATAGAGGCGATACGGAATTGGCCCCGACCTGTCACTACTAGGCAAGTAAAGTCGTTCTTGGGGATGGTGGGCTATTACATGAGGTTCGTTCCCCACTTTACTACGATAGCCGCGCCATTAACAGGACTCTTGAAGGGACATAAGTTTTTGATGGTTCGCTGGGCGGAAGAGGCGTTCTCCCCTTTGAAGTCGACCCTGTGTGGGTCCCCGATTTTGGTGACCCCTGACTTCAAGCGGGAATTTATAGTACAGACGGATGCCTCCTAAGTAGGCCTTGGTGCTGTAATATCTCAGGAGGTCAACGGGGAGGAGCATCCCGTTGTCCTCTTCAGCCGTAAGCTCACCCCAGCCGAGATCAGGTACAGTATAGTGGAGAGAGAGAGAGAGTGCCTGGCTATCAAGTGGGCACTTAAGTGTCTCCGCTATTATTTGTTGGGGAGAAAACTCCGCTTGGTGACCGACCACTCCCCTCTCAAGTGGATGAGCCAGGCCAAAGACAGAAATGCCCGGGTCACCCGATGGTTCCTTTCCCTACAGAACTTTAAATTTGCAGTGGAACACAGGGCAGGCCGGTACAGGGAAATGCGGATGCCCTGTCCCGAGTACATTGTCTGACGAGTGTTCACCCCCTCAGGGTTGAACAAGGATGTGGGGTATGCTGGGCTGATTTGCAGCCAGGTGGGGTCAAACACCGGACTGGATTTTAAGTGTCGGTCCGGGTTTTGACAACGCCTAATTGTCCTTAGAAGACAGCTGGGCCGCACGCTGGGAAACTGGCCCTCTAAAGCCTGCTGTGGACTGCTGGGGATAAAACGGCCAACAAGGTGATATTTTTGTTCTGTGGACTTTGCATTGTGTGAACTAACACTAAGGCGTCATGCACACGACCGTTGTTGTGTTCCGTTCCGCAAAATGGAGTTCCGCTGTTCCGTGATCCGCTTCTGTGTGTCTTCCTTTATTTTTGGAGAATCACCAGACATGAAGGAAAGTAAAAAAAAACTGTCAAGTTTGCCATGCAAATGATAGGAAAAAAACTGATGCGGACGCGCATGACAATCTTGTGTGCCTCCGCGTTTTTTCACGGTCCCATTGACTTGAATGGGTCCGCAAACCGTTTTCCGTGAAAAAAATAGGACAGGTTATATTTTTTTGACGGACTGGAACCACGGATCACGGCCGCGGATGACAAACGGTGCATTAGCCGAGTTTTCAACGGACCCATTGAAAGTCAATGGGTCCGCAGAAAATCACGAAAAACGGAACAACGGACATGGAATGAAACAACGGTCATGTGCATGAGGCCTAAGACTGTACAGAGTCGTTTTACTTTTGCCTTATGTGTGATTAAACACTGAACTTTTGCTTTACAAACTTGTTTTTGCCTCTGTACTGCGTCCGCTTACCCTGCCTACCAGAGCAAAGCCCCACAATATGTACTAATAAACTTATGATTATATTGGTATCTGGTGGTGTTGTGGTGGATCTCTAATACAGGTGACACATAGTTTACTGTTGCCGATGCAGGCTGGAAGTTTCCATTACGGTCGTTCTTACACAGGTTAGACTGTGCAGACAAAATGTGCGGTACTGCGACATGTGGAGAGAGCGGTAATAACTGCAAATAGAAGCCTCTTCGTTGCTGCAGCTAAGACCACAACCAGAGTGTCATCACCCAGAGGTTGTTGCTTCAGAGAGAGACAGTCTACCTAATGAACCTGCTGTCTCTAAGTCTGCGCCCTCACAGTAAGACTGTGACCACTAAGCCGTTGCCTGTCATCGACTGCTGTAACCATTATAAGGGTTGTCTGAGATTTTGATATTGATGGGGTATCCTGAGGATAGGCCATGATTATCTAATTTGAGGGGGTCCAACTCCTGGCACCCCTGCCAATCAGCTGTTTCAGGAGTTTACCAAGTACCAGGGCGTATTCCTGAACCAGTGACGTCATGTGTATCAGTCACATGGCGTAGGCACAGCTCAGTCCGATTCAAGTGAATAGGCCTGGTATTCAACAGCATGCACAGCTGCTATATAATGTACAGTGGTGTGCTTGGTAAGCTGTAAGGAGACCACCGGAGCAACACAGCCTGATCATTGGGGGTCCCTGGAGTCAAACACCCACCGATCAGATATTGATCACCTGTTGTTGTTCCATGAGACAACAATGAACAAGGCACGAATACCACCCAGGGCTAAAAAGATTGTCAGTAATGTGTGGCCCTGGCTCTTCTTGAATACCCTTCTCCATTCTATGGCCTTGAGGACCCAGGACAGAGACAGCCAGCACCCTCCCCATTAGGTTCTGTTGAGGGTTCTATGAGATCTGTACCTCCCAGGACATGAAGGTGAGCCCTCTGCCACCACCTCTTGCACACCCGCTATAGTCTGATTGGCATCACACCGTTGTGCCTTTTCTATTCTTTTTCTGGTCACCTTTGGAGAATTTTCTCTCTCTAGGTCCGGTCCGATGTCCAATGTGACCCCCCCCCCCCCCCCCCACTCATATAAATGTAGGCCAAAGGGCAGGAAGCCCATGCAGTCCGTACATCAGAGATGTCCATGCTACCACAGCAGAGCAAGCAGAATATTTTTAATTAGTGCAGCAATGAGATCAGCAAAAGGAGAATTTTATCCAGTGTACGAAGCCCCTCGCACCTGACCATATTAAAGGGATGCACAAATCTGCTCAGCCTACAGCAGTGCATGGTGGGAGTTGTAGTTTTACAACAGCTGGAGGGTCGCAGGTTGAGCATCCTTGACCTAGAGATAGGACCCGCTCTGTAATGTCTGCCTTCAGTAACACACATTTCACTTATGGATCAGTAAAACCAGACATGAGCAATATCTGCCGGGTGTCGGATCATGGACTCCTGTCAATACCCAAGTTATTCAGCCATAAGCTTTGAAAACCTAGAATAATGCTATACACACCCTGCTCAATCACAGAGGGATCCCAAAATACAGGCAGCGCCAGAAGAAATACCCTAAAGCTTCATCAGATAGCCTACAAGCAGAGATCACGTGGCCTGAGCCTGAGTTTATTTCCCATAAAAACGCAAGTTGCATTTATCATGTAGAGAAAGTTAATACAAGCCACTTACTAATGTATTGTTATTATCCATATTTCCTCCTTTGCTGTCTGGATTCATTTTCCCATCACATTATACACTGCTCGTTTCCATAGTTACAGACCACCCTCAAATCCATCAGTGCTACACACTATAGGAAAAAGCGTCGGCTAGTTCTTTTTCCTATATTGTGCAAGCACGGCCACCGATGCTGGATTGCAGTGTGGTCTATGACTATGGAAACGAGCAGTTTATAATGTGATGGAAAAATGAATCCAGCCGGCAAAGGAAGCAATATGGATAATAACAGTACATTAGTAAGTGGCTTGTATTAACTTTCTCTACGTCGTAAATGCCACTAGCTGAAGTGAGAGGACCCCTTTAACCTTAATAAAAGCATTTTTGGACAGATTATTATTATTTTTTATTTAATAAGCATCAGAATGTTTTTAAATAAAGTACTGAGTAAGGCTACATGCACACGACCGTTTGTGTTTTGCGGTCTGCAAATTGCGGATCCTGTCCTGTCCTCAAAAAAACTACGTATGACATCCGTTTAGTTTTTTGCGGATCCATTGTAACAAGGCCTAAAACGGACAAGAATAGGAAATGTTCTATTTTTTATTTTTTTTTGCGGGCTACGGAAAGGACATACTGTTGCGGACAGCACACTGTGTGCTGCCCGCATTTTTTCAGAAAGAAATTTCTGCAACAAATCTGCAGCATTTGGTGAGCAAGACACGGCATGATGTGTGACAAATGTGAGCGCACCCTCAGTCTGGGTCCTATAGAAGTAGGATCCGGCATGATGTGTGACAAGTGTGAGCGCACCCTCGGTCTATGTCCTATGGAAGTGAGCAGGACCCAGCTTGATGTGTGACAACTGTGAGCGTACCCGCGGTCTATGTCCTATGGAAGTGAGCAGGACCCAGCTTGATGTGTGACAACTGTGAGCGTACCCGCGGTCTATGTCCTATGGAAGTGAGCAGGACCCAGCTTGATGTGTGACAACTGTGAGCGCACCCTCAGTCTATGTCCTATGGAAGTGAGCAGGACCCAGCTTGATGTGTGACAACTGTGAGCGTACCCGCGGTCTATGTCCTATGGAAGTGAGCAGGACCCAGCTTGATGTGTGACAACTGTGAGCGTACCCTCAGTCTATGTCCTATGGAAGTGAGCAGGACCCAGCTTGATGTGTGACAACTGTGAGCGCACCCTCAGTCTATGTCCTATGGAAGTGAGCAGGACCCAGCTTGATGTGTGACAACTGTGAGCGTACCCTCGGTCTGTGTCCTATAGAAGTAAGTAGGATCCGGCATGATGTGTGACAAGTGTGAGCGTACCCTCGGTCTGTGTCCTATAGATGTGACCAGGACCCAGCTTGATGTGTGACAACTGTGAGCGTACCCTCAGTCTGGGTCCTATAGAAGTAAGTAGGATCCGGCATGATGTGTGACAAGTGTGAGCGTACCCTCGGTCTGTGTCCTATAGATGTGACCAGGACCCAGCTTGATGTGTGACAACTGTGAGCGTACCCTCGGTCTGTGTCCTATAGATGTGACCAGGACCCAGCATCACATGTGAAAATTGTGAGCGCACCCTGAGCGTGCAGAGACCCTGATTCCAACGCTTTGTGCTCTGTGTCCAGGCCGACACCTCCTGGGCCGCTCACTGCCTCCTCTGCTAGCTCTGTTTCTGTGGTGTAGAGCGCCCCTTGCTGGCTGATTAAGGACTCACTGCTAATCCTGCTAATGCTCATTAAATAAGCGTTGCCCAGGGACTGTGACCACTTTTTACTGACTCTAAATATTACAATAGCATTAAATTCTGAAAATACAGCCGGAATAAAAGCTGTTATGGCGGCCAGCCCTGCGCTGTCAGCTGCCATCAGCCCTCATTGACTATGCAGCTGATGACTCCGCTTCCTTGTATTTCTGGGAGTTGCTGCGACATAAATTGTGAGGATAAAACTATTGGTGTCATGTCCGGCCGTCATCATCCATGTTTATAGATCCACATTATCTTCATCATGCTAATTGATTAGAATAGGTAAATCCGGTTATCCTTGTATCATCGCAACCAAGCGTCACTTCTGCAGCCCTTGCTATCTGAGAGATTGGGTACATGACGATGGAAAAATGACACCCAGAGGTCAGGACAATGACAAACTGACACCTGGGGGAGAGGACAATGACACCCAGAGGACAGGACAATGACACCCAGAGGACAGGACAATGACACCCAGAGGACAGGACAATGACACACTGACAGCTGGAGGACAGGACAATGATAAACGGACATCTGGAGGACAAGACAATTACACACTGACATCTAATGGAATGGAAAATGGCACACTGACACTTGAGGGACAAGACAATGACACACTGACATCTGGGGGACAGGAAAATGACACACTGACATCTGGGGGACAGGAAAATGACACACTGACATCTGGGGGACAGGAAAATGACACACTGACACCCGGAGAACGGGACAAGGACACACTGACACATGGGGGACAGGACGATGACACACTGACACCTGGGGGAAAGCACAATGACAACCTCACATCTGTGGGACAGGACAATTACATAATGGGGGACAGGACAAAGACACACAGACACCTGGGGGACAGGACAATTACACACTGACATCTGGAGGACAAGACAATTACAGACTGACACCTGTAGGACAGGAAAATGACTCCTGACACCTGAGGGTCAGGACAATGACACGCTGACACCTGGAGGACAGGACCATAACACACTGACACCTGTAGGACAGTAAAATGACAAACGGACACCCAGGGAACGGGACAATGACACACTGACACCTGGGGGATTGGACAATAATACACTGACACCTGGGGGACAGGACAATGACAACCTCACATCTGTGGGACAGGACAAAGACACACTAACAACTACGGGACGGGATAATGACACATGGGGGACTAGACAGTGACACACTGAGGACAGGACAATGACACACTGACACCTGGGGGACAGAACAATGACAAAATGACACCTGGAGGACAGAACAATGACAAAATGACACCTGGAGGACACAACAATGACAAAATGACACCTGGAGGACAGAACAATGACACACTGACACCTGTGGAACAGGAAAATGACAAACTGACAGCTGGAGCATGGGAAAATGACACACTGATATCTGTGGGACAGGACAATGACACACTGACACCTGCCAGACAGCATAATGACATGATGACACCTAGAAGAAAAGACAATGACATCTGGGGGACAGGACAATGACAAACTAACATCTGAAGGAAAGGAAAATTACACACTGACACTTGAGGGACAAGACAATGACAAACTGACACCCGTGGAAAATGAAAAGGACACAAGACAATTACACACTGACATCTGGGGGATAGGGCAATGACACACTGACATCTGGAGGACAAGACAATTACAGACTGACATCTGAAGGACAGGAAAATGACAAATTAACACCTGTGGGACAAGACAATGACAAACTGACACCTGGAGGACAGGACAATGACAACCTCACATTTGTGGGACAGGACAGTGACACACTAACAACTAGGGGACGGGACAATGACACATGGGGGACAGGACAATGACACATGGGGGACAGGACAGTGACACATGGGGGACAGGACAGTGACACACTGACACAGGGGGACAGGACTATAATACACTGACACCTGGTAGACAGGATTATAATACACTGACACCTGGGGGACAGGACAATGAACCTGGGGGACAGGACAATGAACCTGGGGGACAGGACAATGAACCTGGGGGACAGGACAATGACACGATCACACCTGTGGGACAGAACAATGACACACTAACATCTGGGGGAAAGGACAATGACACCTGTGGGAAAGGACAATGAAAAACTGACACCTGGGGGACAGCACAATGACACACTGACACCCGTGGAAAATGAAAAAGACACAAGACAATTACACACTGACATCTGGGGGAAAGGACAATGACATCCGGAAGACAGGACAATGACATCTGGTGGACAGGACAATAACAAACTGACACCTGGAGGACAGGACAATGACAGACTGACACCTGGAGGACAGGACAATAACACACTGACACCTGGAGGACAGGAAAATGACAAACTGACACCCAGGGAACGGGACAATGACACAATGACACATGGGGGACAGGACAATGACACACTAACACATGGGGACAGGAATGTGACACACTAACACATGGGGGACAGGAATGTGACACACTAACACATGGGGGACAGGAATGTGACACACTAACACATGGGGGACAGGAATGTGACACACTAACACATGGGGGACAGGAATGTGACACACTAACACATGGGGGACAGGAATGTGACACACTAACACATGGGGGACAGGACTATAATACACTGAAACCTGGGGGACAGGATTATAATACACTGACACCAGGGGGCCAGGACAATGACACCTGGGGGACAGAACAATGACACGAGGACTCCTGGGGGACAGAACAATGACACACTAACATCTGGGGAAAATGACAATGAAAAAATGACACCTGGGGGACAAGACAATGACACCTGGAGGATGGGTAAATGACACACTGACACATGAGGGATAGGACAATGACACACTGACACCTGGGGGACAAGAGGGTGACACACTGACATCTGGAGGACAGGACGATGACACACTGACATGTGGGGGGGGGGGGGGGGGGACAATGACACACTGACACTTAGGGGGACAGGAAAATCTCACAATGACACCTGGAAGAGAGGACAAGGAAACACTGACACCTGTGGGATATGACAATGACACGCTGACACATGGGAGACAGGACTATAATAAACTGACACCTGGAGGACAGAACAATAACAAGATAACACCTCGAAGACAGGACAATGATATCTGGGGGATAGCACAATGACACAATGGGGGACAGGACAATGATACACTGACACATAAGGGACAGGACAATGACACACTGACATCTGGAGGACAGGTAAATGACACACCGACACCTGTGGGACAGGAATATGACAAAATGAAATCTGGAGGACAGGAAAATGTCACACTGACATCTGGGGGACAGGACAATGACAACCTGACATCTGGAGGACAGGACAATGACAACCTGACATCTGGAGGACAGGACAATGACAACCTGACATCTGGAGGACAGGACAATAACACAATGGGGGACAGGACGATGACACACTGACATCTGGAAGACAGGACAATGACATCTGGAGGACAGAAAAAAAAAAACATACTGACACCTGTGGGTCAAGACAATGACAAACTGACAACTGGAGGACAGAACAATGACACACTGACACCTGTGGGACAGGACAATAATAAACTGACACCTGGAGGACAGGACAATGACACACTGACACCTGGGGGACAGGACTATAATTCACAGACACCTGGGGGACAGGACTATAATTCACAGACATGTGGAGGAGTGGACAATGACACCTGGGGGACAGGACAATGACACACTGACATCTGAGGGACAGGACAATAACACACTAACACATGGGGGACAGGACTATAATAAACTGACACTTGGAGGACAGGGTGATGATAAACTCACACCTGGGGGACAGGACAATGACAAGATAACACCTCGAAAACAGGACAATGACATCTGGGGGGTAGGACAATGACACAATGGGGGACAGGACAATGACACGCTGACATCTGGCGGACAGGAAAATGACACACAGACACTTGTGGGACATGACAATAACACAAAGACATCTCGAAGACAGGACAAAGACATCTGGGGGATAGGACAATGACATCTGGTGGACAGGAAAATGACACACTGACACCTGTGGGACAGGACAATAACAAACTAACACCTGTAGGACAGGACAATGACACACTGACATATAGAGGTCATGAAAATGACACACTGACACCTGGAGGACAGGACGATGACACACGGACATCCAGATAACAGGACAACGACACACTGACACCTGGGGGAAAAGTCAATGACACAATGACATCCCGAGGACAGTACGATGACACATTGACACCTAGGGGAAAGAACGATGACACAATGACACCTGGGGAGACAGTAATATGACACACTGACACCTGGAGGACAGAACAATGACACATTGACAACTGGAGGACTGGACAATGACACTCTGACATCTATAGGACAGGAGAATGACACGGTGACACCTGGGGGGAAGGACCATGACACACTGACCCCTGGGGGGACAGTAGGATGACACACTGACACCTGGAGGGCAGGACAATAGCACACTGACCTCTGGAGAACAGGACAATGACACACTGACACCAGGAGGACAGGACAATGACACACTGACACCAGGAGAAAGGACAATGACACACTGACACCTGGGGGGACAGTAAGATGACACACTGACACCTGGAGAAAGGACAATGACACACTGACACCTGGGGGGACAGTAAGATGACACACTGACACCTGGAGAAAGGACAATGACACACTGACATCTGGTGATAAAAGAAAATGACACATTGACACATGGGGGCGCAGGACAATGACACCTGGGGGTACAGGATATTGACACATTCACAGCCGGGGTGAAAGGACAATGAAACACTGACAAATGGAGGACATGAAAATGACACACTGACGCCTAAGGGTGACAGGACAATGACACTGATATCTGGGGGGACCAGACGATGACACACTGACGGGACAGGAAAATGACAAACTGACACCTGGAGGACAGGACAATGACACACTGACACCTGGGGGGACAGGGCAATCACTCACTGACATCTGGACGACTAGACAATGACATCCTGACACCTGAGGGTCAGGACAATGACACACTGACACCTGTAGGACAGGAAAATGACAAACTGACACCCAGGGAACTGGACAATGACACACTGACATCTGGAGGACTGGACAATGACACACTGACACCTGGAGGACTGGACAATAATACACTGACACATGGGGGACAGGACTATAATACACTGACACCTGGAGGAAAGGACGATGACACATTGACACCTGGAGGACAGAACACTGACATTCTGAAACCTGGAGGACAGGACACTGACAACCTCACATCTGTGGGACAGGACAATGACACAATTGGGGACAGGACAAAGACACACTGAAACATGGGGGACAGGACTATCACACAATGACACCTGGGGGACAGGACAATGACACACTGATACCTGTGGGACAAGACAATGACACACTGATATCTGGGGGACAGGACAATGACACACTGACACCTGCGAGACAGCATAATGACACGATGACACCTAGAAGAAAAGACAATGACATCTGGGGGACAGGACAATGACAAACTGACATCTGGGGGACAGGACAATGACAAACTGACATCTGGAGGACAAGACAATTACACACGGACATCTAATGGAAAGGAAAATGACACACTGACACTTGAGGGACAAGACAATGACACACTGACATCTGGGGGACAGGAAAATGACACACTGACACCTGTGGGACAAGAAAATGACAAACTGACACCTGGAGAATGGGACAATGACACACTGACACATGGGGGAAAGGACAATGACACACTGACATCTGGCGGACAGGATAATGACATACTGACACTTGGGGGACAGCACAATGACAACCTCACATCTGTGGGACAGGACAATGACATAATGGGGGACAGGACAAAGACACACTAAAAACTAGGGGACAGGACAATTACACACAGACACCTGTGGGAAAGGACAATGAAAAACTGACACCTGGGGGACAGGAAAATGACACACTGACACCTGGGGGATGGGACAATGACACACTGACACCTGGGGGATAGGACAATGACACACTGACACCTGGGGGATAGGACAATGACACACTGACACCTGGGGGATAGGACAATGACACACTGACACCTGGGGGACAGGACAATGACACACTGACACCTGGGGGACAGGACAATGACACACTGACACCTGGGGGACAGGACAATGACACACTGATATCTGGGGGATAGGAAAATGACATACGGACACTGACATCTGAAGGACAGAAAAATGACACAGACATCTGGAGGAAAGGACAATGACACACTGACACCTAAGGGGACAGGACCATGACACGCTGACAACTAGGGTACAGGAGAATGACACACTGACACCTGGAGGACATGACCATGACACACTGACACCTGGAGGACATGACCATGACACACTGACAACTGGGGGAAAGGACTATGACACACTGACATCCAGAGGACAGGACAACGACACACTCACACCTGTGGAAAGGACAATGACACACTAACACATGGGGGGACAGGACAATGACACACACACCTGGGGAAAGGACAATGACACAGTAACACCTGGGTAAAAGAACAATGGCACACTGACACCTGAAGAAAGGACAATGACACAGTGACACCTGGGGGGACAGGACAATGACTCACTGACACCTGGGGGGACAGGACAATGACACACTGACACAAGGTGGGCAGGACAATGACACACTGACACCTGGGGGGACAGGACAATGACACACTGACACCTGGGGGGACAGGACAATAACACACTGACACCTGGGGGGACAGGACAATGACACGCTGACACAAGGTGGGCAGGACAATGACACACTGACACCTGGGGGGACAGGACAATGACACACTGACACCTGGGGGGACAGGACAATGACACACTGACACCTGGGGGGACAGGACAATGACACACTGACACCTGGGGGGACAGGACAATGACACACTGACACCTGGGGGGACAGGACAATAACACACTGACACCTGGGGGGACAGGACAATGACACGCTGACACGACAATGACAAACTAACACCTGGGGGACAGGACAATGACACATTGACGAGGACTGGACAATGACACGGTGACCCCTTGGGGGGCATTGCGATGACACACTGTCACCTGGGGGGAAAGGACCATGACACACTTACCCCTGGGGGGACAGTATGATGACACACTGACACCTGGAGAACAGGACAATGACACAGTGGCACCTGGAGAAAGGACAATGACACAGTGGCACCTGGGGGGACAGGACAATGACACAGTGGCACCTGGGGGGACAGGACAATGACACAGTGGCACCTGGGGGGACAGGACAATGACACAGTGGCACCTGGGGGGACAGGACAATGACACAGTGGCACCTGGGGGGACAGGACAATGACACAGTGGCACCTGGGGGGACAGGACAATGACACAGTGGCACAATGAGTTCCAAAAACATTTAAGTGACTTTTTAAACCCACTTTTCTGGTGCAGAGAGAAGATAAGTCTCCCCTTAGTTTCACCTACCATTTCTGGTCAATGCTGGATTTTAGGTGGTCAGCATTAGGCGGGGTCTTAGCATTGTCTGCTTATATCATATGTATGTCCTCTTCATGTGAGCAGTGTCCGAGGACACAGCGTGACTCTCTCAAAAGACGTCTTCATATAGTTTTATTTATTTTGTAATTTTAACTGAATCTTTGAGTGACGAGAAAGGAATCAGCTTTTTTCTTATCATTTTATCACGCAGACATTTGGGGTACAGGTGTTCACATAACTAAAAACACCCCCAAATATGCAGGGATTACCAGAAATGTCAGAGACAAAATGGGGGAGAGCGGGTACATTAAATGGTGTGTCAGCAGATCTGTCCCTGTGAGATGTCCTGTTACATGTGCTCCTGGCAGCTGACGGCACCTGTGCTAAGGTATGCAAATGAGGCTCTAGGAGCAATGGGGGCGTTCCCCTTACACCTAGAGGCCAGGCAGTGAAAGCAGCATCACACCTGGCCCTGTCAATCAGCGTGCAGAGGGCGAGGAAGCTGCAGAGAGAGCTGAGCCTCTAGGTGTAATGGTAACGCCCCCACATCATGTTTCTCAGCAATGCAGACACAGATGAACAAGGGAACCACACCGGTGCCGTCAGCTGACAGGAGCACATGGAACAGGACATCTCACAGGGACAGATCTGCAGACAGACGCCATTTAACACGCAGCTTTTTAAGTGTCCAGGACAGGAATGAAATACTTCAAACATAGCAAATCCTACAAGAAACTGTAAATGGAGATAATCACCTCATAATAATAATAATAGGACATGTAATATTATATATGGAGATAATTACCTCATAATAATAATGATAGGACATGTAATATTATATATGGAGATAATCACCTCATAATAATAATGATGGGACATGTAATATTATATACGGAGATATCACCTAATAATAATAATAATAATAGGACATGTAATATTATATACGGAGATAATACCTCATACTAATAATAATGATGGGACATGTAATATTATATACGGAGATAATCACCTCATACTAATAATGATGATAGGACATGTAATATTATATATGGAGATAATCACCTCATACTAATAATAATGATAGGACATGTAATATTATATACGGAGATAATACCTCATACTAATAATGATGATAGGACATGTAATATTATATACAGAGATAATACCTCATACTAATAATAATGATGGGACATGTAATATTATATACGGAGATAATCACCTCATACTAATAATGATGATAGGACATGTAATATTATATACAGAGATAATCACCTCATACTAATAATAATGATAGGACATGTAATATTATATACGGAGATAATCACCTCATACTAATAATAAGGATAGGACATGTAATATTATATACGGAGATAATCACCTCATACTAATAATAATGATGGGACATGTAATATTATATACAGAGATAATCACCTCATACTAATAATAAGGATGGGACATGTAATATTATATATGGAGATAATCACCTCATACTAATAATAATGATGGGACATGTAATATTATATACGGAGATAATACCTCATAATAATAATGATGGGACATGTAATATTATATACGGAGATAATCACCTCATACTAATAATAAGGATGGGACATGTAATATTATATACGGAGATAATACCTCATAATAATAATGATAGGACATGTAATATTATATACGGAGATAATCACCTCATACTAATAATAAGGATAGGACATGTAATATTATATACGGAGATAATACCTCATAATAATAATGATAGGACATGTAATATTATATACGGAGATAATCACCTCATACTAATAATAAGGATGGGACATGTAATATTATATATGTAGATAATCACCTCATACTAATAATAATGATGGGACATGTAATATTATATACGGAGATAATCACCTCATACTAATAATAATGATGGGACATGTAATATTATATACGGAGATAATCACCTCATACTAATAATGATGATAGGACATGTAATATTATATATGGAGATAATCACCTCATACTAATAATAAGGATGGGACATGTAATATTATATATGGAGATAATCACCTCATACTAATAATAATGATGGGACATGTAATATTATATACGGAGATAATCACCTCATACTAATAATAATGATGGGACATGTAATATTATATACGGAGATAATCACCTCATACTAATAATGATGATAGGACATGTAATATTATATATGGAGATAATCACCTCATACTAATAATAATGATAGGACATGTAATATTATATACGGAGATAATCACCTCATACTAATAATAAGGATGGGACATGTAATATTATATATGGAGATAATCACCTCATACTAATAATAATGATGGGACATGTAATATTATATACGGAGATAATCACCTCATACTAATAATAAGGATGGGACATGTAATATTATATATGGAGATAATCACCTCATACTAATAATAATGATGGGACATGTAATATTATATACGGAGATAATCACCTCATACTAATAATAATGATGGGACATGTAATATTATATACGGAGATAATCACCTCATACTAATAATGATGATAGGACATGTAATATTATATACGGAGATAATCACCTCATACTAATAATAAGGATGGGACATGTAATATTATATATGGAGATAATCACCTCATACTAATAATAATGATGGGACATGTAATATTATATACGGAGATAATCACCTCGTACTAATAATGATGATAGGACATGTAATATTATATACGGAGATAATCACCTCATACTAATAATAATGATAGGACATGTAATATTATATACGGAGATAATCACCTCATACTAATAATAATGATAGGACATGTAATATTATATACGGAGATAATCACCTCGTACTAATAATGATGATAGGACATGTAATATTATATACAGAGATAATACCTCATACTAATAATGATGATAGGACATGTAATATTATATACGGAGATAATCACCTCATAATAATAATGATAGGACATGTAATATTATATACGGAGATAATCACCTCATACTAATAATAATGATGGGACATGTAATATTATATACGGAGATAATCACCTCATACTAATAATAAATGATAGGACATGTAATATTATATACGGAGATAATCACCTCATACTAATAATAAATGATAGGACATGTAATATTATATACGGAGATAATCACCTCATACTAATAATAATGATGGGACATGTAATATTATATACGGAGATAATCACCTCATACTAATAATAATGATAGGACATGTAATATTATATACGGAGATAATCACCTCGTACTAATAATGATGATAGGACATGTAATATTATATACGGAGATAATCACCTCATAATAATAATGATAGGACATGTAATATTATATACAGAGATAATCACCTCATACTAATAATAATGATAGGACATGTAATATTATATACGGAGATAATCACCTCATACTAATAATAAATGATAGGACATGTAATATTATATACGGAGATAATCACCTCATACTAATAATAATGATGGGACATGTAATATTATATACGGAGATAATCACCTCATACTAATAATGATGATAGGACATGTAATATTATATACGGAGATAATCACCTCGTACTAATAATGATGATAGGACATGTAATATTATATACGGAGATAATCACCTCATAATAATAATGATAGGACATGTAATATTATATACGGAGATAATCACCTCATACTAATAATAAATGATAGGACATGTAATATTATATACGGAGATAATCACCTCATACTAATAATAAATGATAGGACATGTAATATTATATACGGAGATAATCACCTCATACTAATAATAATGATGGGACATGTAATATTATATACGGAGATAATCACCTCATACTAATAATGATGATGGGACATGTAATATTATATACGGAGATAATCACCTCATACTAATAATAATGATGGGACATGTAATATTATATACGGAGATAATCACCTCATACTAATAATGATGATGGGACATGTAATATTATATACGGAGATAATCACCTCATACTAATAATAATGATAGGACATGTAATATTATATACGGAGATAATCACCTCATACTAATAATAATGATGGGACATGTAATATTATATACAGAGATAATCACCTCATACTAATAATAATGATAGGACATGTAATATTATATACGGAGATAATCACCTCATACTAATAATGATGATAGGACATGTAATATTATATACGGAGATAATCACCTCATACTAATAATAAATGATAGGACATGTAATATTATATACGGAGATAATCACCTCATACTAATAATAATGATGGGACATGTAATATTATATACAGAGATAATCACCTCATAATAATAATAGGACGTGTAATATTATATATGTAGATAATCACCTCATACTAATAATAATGATAGGACATGTAATATTATATACAGAGATAATCACCTCATAATAATAATAGGACATGTAATATTATATACAGAGATAATCACCTCATACTAATAATAATAATAGGACATGTAATATTATATATGGAGATAATCACCTCATACTAATAATAATGATAGGACATGTAATATTATATATGGAGATAATCACCTCATACTAATAATAATGATGGGACATGTAATATTATATACGGAGATAATCACCTCATACTAATAATAATGATGGGACATGTAATATTATATACGGAGATAATCACCTCATACTAATAATAATGATAGGACATGTAATATTATATACGGAGATAATCACCTCATACTAATAATAAGGATGGGACATGTAATATTATAAATGGAGATAATCACCTCATACTAATAATAATGATAGGACATGTAATATTATATACGGAGATAATCACCTCATACTAATAATAATGATGGGACATGTAATATTATATATGGAGATAATCACCTCATACTAATAATAATGATAGGACATGTAATATTATATATGGAGATAATCACCTCATACTAATAATAAGGATGGGACATGTAATATTATATACGGAGATAATCACCTCATACTAATAATAAGGATGGGACATGTAATATTATAAATGGAGATAATCACCTCATACTAATAATAATGATAGGACATGTAATATTATATACGGAGATAATCACCTCATACTAATAATAATGATGGGACATGTAATATTATATACGGAGATAATCACCTCATACTAATAATAATGATGGGACATGTAATATTATATACGGAGATAATCACCTCATACTAATAATAATAATGATAGGACATGTAATATTATATATATCACCTCACTATGATATTGTAGGTCTTGGTGGAGATTCCCTCCTCACTTGTCATACACAATAACATGGACACAATCACCTTAGTCTTCCATGTGATGTTAGGTGGTGTTTCTCCTCTTCAGGACGTGCTTCACTCTGCAAACACTGGACTCACCTACCGGTTACCGGCTTTGCTTCTTCTCAGGAGATTTCTCACCTTCCCGCCATTTTCCTAACTGTTCCCAATAGTCCTGAAGCGTGAGCACAAGAGCAGCCAATCACATGCCGCCTTCTATAATCCAGCCTGTCTGAGGAGAATGAGAGCTGCGCTCTGATTGGTTACTTTAGGGGGGACCGTTGTTAACAGGTTTTCAGGCCTGTTTTTAGCGGTGATTGGCTCGGACATCTAACAGTCATTGTTGATAGCAGACGAGCGGGCGGTCTCCCAGCCAATCAGCAAGGCGGTGAGCAATCTGGGTGTCACTGATTGGCTGGGAACAGAGAGGTGAGCAGGAATAAGTACATGAGGGCTGATAAAGCCTAGAGTGTCTGGGAACAGGTCAGTGACAGAGTGACTGTGGAGGGTCCTGGAGGATCAGGTCAGTGACAGAGTGACTGTGGAGGGTCCTGGAGGATCAGGTCAGTGACAGAGTGACTGTGGAGGGTCCTGGAGGATCTGATCAGTGACAGAGTGACTGTGGAGGGTCCTGGAGGATCAGATCAGTGACTGTGGAGGGTCCTGGAGGATCAGGTCAGTGACAGAGTGACTGTGGAGGGTCCTGGAGGATCTGATCAGTGACAGAGTGACTGTGGAGGGTCCTGGAGGATCAGATCAGTGACTGTGGAGGGTCCTGGAGGATCTGGTCAGTGACAGAGTGACTGTGGAGGGTCCTGGAGGATCAGGTCAGTGACTGTGGAGGGTCCTGGAGGATCAGGTCAGTGACAGAGTGACTGTGGAGGGTCCTGGAGGATCAGGTCAGTGACAGAGTGACTGTGGAGGGTCCTGGAGCATCAGGTCAGTGACAGAGTGACTGTGGAGGGTCCTGGAGGATCAGGTCAGTGACTGTGGAGGATCAGGTCAGTGACAGAGTGACTGTGGAGGGTCCTGGAGGATCAGGTCAGTGACAGAGTGACTGTGGAGGGTCCTGGAGGATCAGGTCAGTGACAGAGTGACTGTGGAGGGTCCTGGAGGATCAGGTCAGTGACAGAGTGACTGTGGAGGGTCCTGGAGCATCAGGTCAGTGACAGAGTGACTGTGGAGGGTCCTGGAGGATCAGGTCAGTGACTGTGGAGGGTCCTGGAGGATCAGGTCAGTGACTGTGGAGGGTCCTGGAGGAACAGGTCAGTGACAGAGTGACTGTGGAGGGTCCTGGAGCATCAGGTCAGTGACAGAGTGACTGTGGAGGGTCCTGGAGGATCAGGTCAGTGACAGAGTGACTGTGGAGGGTCCTGGAGGATCAGGTCAGTGACTGTGGAGGGTCCTGGAGGATCAGGTCAGTGACTGTGGAGGGTCCTGGAGAATCGGGTCAGTGACTGTGGAGGGTCCTGGAGGATCAGGTCAGTGACAGAGTGACTGTGGAGGGTCCTGGAGCATCAGGTCAGTGACAGAGTGACTGTGGAGGGTCCTGGAGGATCAGGTCAGTGACTGTGGAGGGTCCTGGAGGATCAGGTCAGTGACTGTGGAGGGTCCTGGAGGAACAGGTCAGTGACAGAGTGACTGTGGAGGGTCCTGGAGCATCAGGTCAGTGACAGAGTGACTGTGGAGGGTCCTGGAGGATCAGGTCAGTGACAGAGTGACTGTGGAGGGTCCTGGAGGATCAGGTCAGTGACAGAGTGACTGTGGAGGGTCCTGGAGGATCAGGTCAGTGACAGAGTGACTGTGGAGGGTCCTGGAGCATCAGGTCAGTGACAGAGTGACTGTGGAGGGTCCTGGAGGATCAGGTCAGTGACTGTGGAGGGTCCTGGAGGATCAGGTCAGTGACTGTGGAGGGTCCTGGAGGATCAGGTCAGTGACTGTGGAGGGTCCTGGAGGATCAGGTCAGTGACTGTGGAGGGTCCTGGAGAATCGGGTCAGTGACTGTGGAGGGTCCTGGAGGATCAGGTCAGTGACTGTGGAGGGTCCTGGAGGAACAGGTCAGTGACAGAGTGACTGTGGAGGGTCCGGGAGCATCGGGTCAGTGACAGAGTGACGGTGGCGGGTCCGGGAGCATCAGGTCAGTGACAGAGTGACTGTGGAGGGTCCTGGAGGATCAGGTCAGTGACAGAGTGACTGTGGAGGGTCCTGGAGGATCAGGTCAGTGACAGAGTGACTGTGGAGGGTCCTGGAGCATCAGGTCAGTGACTGTGGAGGGTCCTGGAGGATCAGGTCAGTGACTGTGGAGGGTCCTGGAGGATCAGGTCAGTGACTGTGGAGGGTCCTGGAGGATCAGGTCAGTGACTGTGGAGGGTCCTGGAGGATCAGGTCAGTGACTGTGGAGGGTCCTGGAGAATCGGGTCAGTGACTGTGGAGGGTCCTGGAGGATCGGGTCAGTGACTGTGGAGGATCAGGTTAGTGACTCTTGCAGGTGCTGCAGGATCAGGTCAGTGACTGTGGAGGATCAGGTCAGTGACTGTGGAGGATCAGGTCAGTGACTGTGGAGGGTCCTGGAGGATCGGGTCAGTGACTGTGGAGGATCAGCACTCCAGGTGCTGTGAAACTACAACTCCCACTTGTACTGGGCTGTTAGTGTTAGTTTGAGATCAGCTGTATTGTTGGAGGTTGCTGATCCCTGGACTGTGGTTTTCTATACAAGGGCAGCACCCCTAAAAGAGTGCAGAGCCCAAAACTACAGCCAGACCCTAAACTAGCTTCAACCGGACCCCAAAATACCTGTAGACACCGGAGCCCAAGTACCTGCAGATCCCTTAACCTCTTCATGACAGGTGGGTACACACAAGTGGTGTGGCGCAGGGCATGCACAAGTGGTGTGGCGCAGGCCATGCACAAGTGGTGTGGAGCAGGCGCAGGCTATGCACAAGTGGTGTGGAGCAGGCCATGCACAAGTGGTGTGGAGCAGGCGCAGGCTATGCACAAGTGGTGTGGAGCAGGAGCAGGGCATGCACAAGTGGTGTGGAGCAGGCCATGCACAAGTGGTGTGGAGCAGGAGCAGGCCATGCACAAGTGGTGTGGCGCAGGCCATGCACAAGTGGTGTGGAGCAGGAGCAGGCCATGCACAAGTGGTGTGGAGCAGGCCATGCACAAGTGGTGTGGAGCAGGAGCAGGCCATGCACAAGTGGTGTGGCGCAGGCCATGCACAAGTGGTGTGGAGCAGGAGCAGGCCATGCACAAGTGGTGTGGAGCAGGCCATGCACAAGTGGTGGAGAAATGTTTAACCTTTTCTTGACCAGACACTTTTGTCATTTAGTGCATCTGGTGGTTTAACCCTTTTAGGACCGGAAGGTTTTATCTCCCTGCCTTCCTGGAGCCAGAAGTTTTTCACTTTTCCGTTCAGGTGGCCAGATGACGGCTTGTGTTCTGCAGACAGCCAGGTATGTGCCTTATGTAGGAAAACCAGGAAAGCAATTCTTTGTGGGTGAAACTGAAAAAAGCAGTAATTCCACCAGTTTTGGGGTTTTCGGTGACACTGCTATTCTGCAGGTTACTACATTTTGGGGCACATAGAACTTATTGGATTCGGCCATTCAGCTTTTTTTCGTGCAGGATTAATAACATAATATTTTTGGATACAGCGATACCAAGTAAATTTTTTTTTTTTTCATTATTTAACCCCTTCAAGACCAAGCTAGTTTTTACCTTCAGGACCCGGCCATTTTTAGCTAATCTGACCAGTGTCACTTTATGTGGTGATGACTTTAAAACGCTTTGACTTCTCCAGGCCGTTCTGAGATCGTTTTCTCATCACATATTGTGCTTCATGATACTGGTAAATTGGAGTAAAAATATTTCATTTTTATTTATAAAAAAAATATCAAATTTACCAAAAATTTTGAAAAATTCACAATGATTAAATTTCAGTTTCCCTGCTATTAAGACAGATGGTGATGCCTCCTAAAATAGTTCTTACTTTACATTCTCCGTACGTCTACTTCATGTTTGGATCATTTTGTAAATTACATTTTATTTTTTGGGGATGTTAGAAGTTTAGAAGCAAATCTTAAAACTTTTCAGAAAATTTCCAAAAACCCACTTTTTGAGGACCAGTTCAGGTCTGAATATATTGAAGATAAGGGTCGGCACTGCCTTGTAATGGTTGCGGTGCACGTGTCAATAGGTCGGCGTCCCAGCGAACAATATGAAGAAGAGGACCGGCACTCGCAATAGGAGTTTCACTGCTGTGGTTTATTCAGTCACATAGTGACACATAGTGACGCGTTTCAGCACTAAAATCGTGCTTTCATCAGACCATATATTATACTACTACCATTGTGTCTTCTATACATTCAAAAGGTAAAGGAACTGACGTCATGAGATGTAAAGCTCCTCCCACATGGAGGCCGATACAGGTTCTGTGATGTGCATACCATGGACCATAGAAGTCAGTGTAAGGCGGTGAGAAAATTCAAGTCCGCTGAAAATCAAACATAAATCAAAGTATAAGCATTAGGCATGTTATGCAAGCATGATCAAGCATTAGATAAAGCCAGAGATATTATAGTCCCGGTTGAGGCCTCTTGGTTCCACCGTTTGTAATCGGTGGATCCAATCCGCCTCTCTCTTTAGAAGCATTTTATTCCTATCACCACCGCGGCGGGGTAATGGCACATTTTCAATAACTTGAAATCGCAATTGGGATATTGCGTGTCTTTTCTCATGAAAGTGATGTGGTAAAGGAAGCAGTAAATCCTCGGTGCGGATAGTGGATTTATGCTTGCTTAGTCCGTCTTTTATTCGCATAGAGGTTTCACCCACGTAGAGCAAACCACAGGGACACTTGAGGATGTATATGACATGTTCGCTGTCACATGTGAACATGGCCTTAGTTGGGATCTGTTCCCCAGAATGGGGATGTGTTAGACAAGCGCCTTTAATAACACTGGAGCAGTTGTTACAGTTCAGGGACGGGAATGTGCCCTGACGTGGGGGGGTCAGTGTGGTTTGTCGCAGATTTGGTTTAATGGTGCCTATATCGGCTCGGATAGTTTTATCACGGATATTGTCTGCTCTTTTAAAACACATCGTTGGCGGAGTCTGAAATGCCTCTATCTGGGGTATGATCTCGAGACTACGGGCCAGTGTTTATTAATGATGCCTCTGATTTTCTGTGTCCATGGGTGATATTTTACCACTAGTGGGATGCGCGGTGGTTTATTAGTTTTTTCCCTTCTCTCATACAAGAGACCTCAGAGCAGGTTCTGCGTCCTCCGGTTCTGGCAGCGATACCTCAGGTGGAGCATCAAGTCATTTTTTAGCCAAGCGCCGCGGCAAAAGAAGGGCAACACCAGGAGAGCCGGCCGCCATCATAGGAGAAGCAGAGGCACCGAGGATGACACGATCGCAGGTACAGCAGAGAACTTAGTTGTTAATTTATCGAGTAAAACCGTGAGCCCTGCGCAACTGAACTTACTGAAGAAGGGATTGTCCTTCAGCCCCACTGGGACGCTGGACACCTTTGCCCTAGACATAGACCTTCAGCGATTTTTTTTTTTTCCGCAATCTGCGCCTTAAAGCGCATTTCTGCAAAGATGACACAGATACTAATGATGACCGTATTGATACTGAGGAACACTCGGATCAATTAACCCTGAAACAATTTGCATTGAGAATAAAAAGTCATTTTACACCACCCAAAATACATCACCCTGTGGAAACCTTCGCTAGTCTAGTCCAACGTGATGTTAATACTTTGTTGCAACATTGTAGACGGGGTCATCTACATATAAGACACAATCTAACCTCAGAAGAGAAACATGCACTGAACCATCTACTTGATGATAAATCCCTCATATTTAAGCCAGCAGATAAGGGGGGGGCCCTGGTGATCCTTGATAAAGGATATTATATAACTGAGATTTTAGGTCAATTAAATGACACTGATACATATAAAATCCTACAGTCGGACCCAGTATATTCAATAAAAGACACACTGCAGAAAATAGTGACAGGGGCTGGAGAAGAAGGTATCATTGACAATAAACTAAGTGAATTTTTAATAAATCAGCCTCCAATTACGCCGGTATTTTATACCCTTCCAAAAATTCACAAATCTATGACAAGACCACCTGGACGCCCCATAGTGGCCTCATCTGATTCGATCCTCTCCCCCCCTGCTATCTTTCTTGTCTGTACAATCACCTTCCTACATACGTGACACAGGACATTTTCTGAGTGAGGTCCGCCCCTCAAAATGGATGGAGACTGCGTACTCGTCACGTTTGACGTACGCAGCCTCTACACCTCCATCACTCATGACAAAGGCCTGGAAGCAGCGTCTAGATTGCTCAACACCAGCCATCACACGGCACCCCAAAAAATTCATATTAGAAAAAAATTACTTTTTATTTAAAGATATGTTTTTTCAACAGTGCCGCGGGACCGGAATGGGATCGAACGTCGCGCCGCCGTACGCAAATAGCTACATGTCATCATTTAAGAGTGAATTTGTTCTAATCCTTTATTTCTGAAACACTGTACATTTTGGCGTCGATTTATTGATGACGTGTTTTGCGTGTGGCGAGGCGACGTACGATCCCTCAGGGAGTTTAACCTTTATCTTAACTCCATTTGGAGTGAACTACAGTTCGCCATGCACTTTGATTACTGTAAAATTTATTTTCTGGACACGTGGGTAATACGCAACGATGATGGCACGGTGTGTACTGATCTATTCGCCAAAGAAACTGATCGCAACGGCCTGCTTACCTTCACAAGTAGCCATCCCCCAGCAACCAAGAAAGCCATTCCCTTTTCACAGTATCAACGGGTAAAAAGGATCGTAACGGACCCTGATACCTGTCAAACCAGGATGAAAGAGATGACCAATACATTTTTCAATAGAGGCTATCCCAGACATCTATTAGAAATTCAAAAGAAAAAACTTGATCAACCACAGGAAGAAAAAACAAATAAACCACCGCGCATCCCACTAGTGGTGAAATATCACCCATGGACACAGAAAATCAGAGGCATTATCAATAAACACTGGCCCGTAGTCTCGAGATCAGACCCCCAGATAGAGGCATTTCAGACTCCGCCAACGATGTGTTTTAAAAGAGCAGACAATATCCGTGATAAAATTATCCGAGCCGATATAGGCACCATTAAACCAAGTCTGCGACAAACCACACTGACCCCCCCACGTCAGGGCACATTCCCGTGCCTGAACTGTAACAACTGCTCCAGTGTTATTACAGGTGCTTGTCTAACACATCCCCATTCTGGGGAACAGATCCCAACTAAGGCCATGTTCACATGTGACAGCGAACATGTCATATACATCCTCAAGTGTCCCTGTGGTTTGCTCTACGTGGGTGAAACCTCTATGCGAATAAAAGACGGACTAAGCAAGCATAAATCCACTATCCGCACCGAGGATTTACTGCTTCCTTTACCACATCACTTTCATGAGAAAAGACACGCAATATCCCAATTGCGATTTCAAGTTATTGAAAATGTGCCATTACCCCGCCGCGGTGGTGATAGGAATAAAATGCTTCTAAAGAGAGAGGCGGATTGGATCCACCGATTACAAACGGTGGAACCAAGAGGCCTCAACCGGGACTATAATATCTCTGGCTTTATCTAAATGCTTGATCATGCTTGCATAACATGCCTAATGCTTATACTTTGATTTATGTTTGATTTTCAGCGGACTTGAATTTTCTCACCGCCTTACACTGACTTCTATGGTCCATGGTATGCACATCACAGAACCTGTATCGGCCTCCATGTGGGAGGAGCTTTACATCTCATGACGTCAGTTCCTTTACCTTTTGAATGTATAGAAGACACAATGGTAGTAGTATAATATATGGTCTGATGAAAGCACGATTTTAGTGCTGAAACGCGTCACTATGTGTCACTATGTGACTGAATAAACCACAGCAGTGAAACTCCTATTGCGAGTGCCGGTCCTCTTCTTCATACAGTTCAGGTCTAAAGTCACTTTGTGAGGCTTGCATAATAGACACCGCCCAAAAATGACCCCATTTTAGAAGCTACACACCTATAGATTTGACAAACTTTGTTAACCCTTTAGGTGTTCCACAAGAATAAGGCTACTTTCACACCTGCGGCAGAGGATTCCGGTATTTATTTATTTTCAAAGTTTTTTGCAGTCTGAGCATGCACAGACTGCAATGCCAGATCCGTTTTGCCGGAACACTCGGGGCTGGATCCGGCATTAAAGGGCTTCTGTCACCCCACTAAAGTATTTTTTTTTGGGGGGCTAGTTAAGTTCCTTATACTGCGATATATGAAAATATAATGCTCTTACTTACTTTTCTTCAGCAGTTTCTTCTAAAAACAAACTTTTCTAATATGTAAATTAGGTCTCTACCAGCAAGTAGGGCGTCTACTTGCTGGTAGCCGCCGCAAAAAACTGCCCCCCTCGTCCTGTTCATTCAGCGCAGGCGGTCTGAGATGAGGCTCGTCTCCTCAGTGCGCCTATGCCGATGACGTCTTCTCTTTCGGTAATGTCATCGGCGCACTGAGGGAGTGCTGAGGAGGCGATGAACGTTTACAATGTTCATCTGACAGGTTAGATCATGTGGTATTTTTATAGATCAGGTTGTTACGGATGCGACAATACCAAATATTACAAATTTTTTGAGTTAATAAAGAATTTTTGAATTTTTTTTTTTTTTTTTTTGTGTCTCCATATTCTGAAAGCCATAGTTTTTTATTTTTGGGCGACTGTTTTATGTAGGGTCTCATTTTTTGCAAGATGAGACAGTTTTATTGGTACAATTTTGGAGTGCATATGACTTTTGATCGCTTGGTGTTAAACTTTTTGTGATGTAAGGTGACAAAAAATGGCTTTTCTTACACCGTTTTTATTTTTATTTTTTTACGGTGTTTACATCGGGTGATTACGGACACGGCGATACCTAATATGTCAACTTTTTTTATTTATTAAAGTTTTACACAATAACAGCATTTTTGAAACAAAGAAAATCATGTTTTAGTGTCTCCATATTCTGAGAGCAGACCTTGGTGGTAGGAATGCTGTGTCCTCGTGCCTGGGCTAATTCACCCTAAATTCCCTGAGATGGTGAAAAGGGGAAATAGGAGCAGCCTGCTCGCACAGAACCTAGATGGGAGAGATGACGCAAACACAACTACAACAAAACCAGAAAACCACACTTATCTTATCAGAGCTGGGACAGAAACTTCCTTCCTTCCTTCCTTCCTTCCTTGCTTGCTTCCTAGGCCAGACTGATTTCTATAACCTGCTCAGGGCACTGGAATTGAGAGCCATTTAAACTAATGACCCCACCCAGTGCACCTGATGGGAGACGGATCCAGCACGACTCCAAAACAAACACTAAACACGTGCAGCTATTCTGGCCGACCTCCACACATAGTCAGAGCCGGGCATGACAGTACCCCCCCCCCCTTCTACGGGTGACCTCCGGACCAACCTTATCCGGATGGGATCTATGAAAAGCCCTCACCAGTCGGCTGGCACTGACATCCCGTGCAGGAACCCACATCCTCTCCTCAGGGCCGTATCCCCTCCAGTGTACCAGATACTGAAGGGAACCCCGAAGAACTCTAGAGTCGAGAACCCTGGAGATCTCGAACTCCAAATTTCCATCGACCAGAACAAGAGGAGGAGGCAATGGCGATGGTTCCACCGGTCTCGCGTATTTTTTCAGTAAAGACATGTGGAACACATCATGAATCCTCCAAGTTTGCGGAAGATCCAGCCGAAACTCTACTGGGTTGATCACTGCAGATATTTTGTACGGACCGATAAATCTTGGACCCAGTTTCCAAGATGACACTCTCAACTTAATATTCTTAGTGGACAACCACACCAGATCACCCACACACAGGTCCGGACCAGTCACACATCTCTTGTCAGCCATTCGCTTATACCTCTCACCCATCTTCCGCCAGATGGATGACAAGGCAGAAGAAAATCTCTCTTCCTCTAGCATCCCAGAGGAACTAGTCCCAGAAAAGGTACCAAACTGAGGGTGAAAGCCTTATGCGCCGAAAAACAGCGACTTACCCGTGGACTCCTGCCTACAGTTATTCAACGCAAATTCTGCTAGAGACAAGAATGAGGACCAGTCCTCCTGATTCTCAGCCACAAAGCACCTCAAGTAGGTCTCCAGGTTTTGATTAGTACGCTCTGTCTGTCCATTCAACTGCGGATGAAAAGCCGAAGAGAACGAAAGTTGAATGCCAAGCCGAGAGCAGAACGCCCTCCAAAACCCGGAGACAAACTGCGTGCCCCTATCGTAGACCACATCCGAAGGAATACCATGCAATTTCACAATATTATCCACAAAAATCTGCGCACGGGTCTTGGCGTTAGGCAGACTAGATAATGATATAAAGTGAGCCATTTTACTGAAACGGTCAACTACCACCAAAATTACTGTTCTCCCAGAGGAACTTGGTAGATCCGTAATAAAGTCCATAGACAAGTGCGTCCAGGGACGAGATGGAATAGACAATGGAAGAAGTGAACCAGCCGGTCGAGTATGAGCAACCTTTGACCGAGCACAGGTTTCACAAGCTGCCACGTAATCCTCAATGCTCTTACGTAACCCGGGCCACCAGAACCTCCGGGACACAAGATCAAAGGTCGACTTACCACCAGGATGCCCAGCAAGGACAATATCGTGATGTTCCTTAAATACCTTGTATCGCAAGCCCTCAGGAACAAACAACCTCCCTGGGGGACAAGACCCAGGAGCCCCCTCCTGGGCTCCCAACACCTCAATCTCCAATTCGGGGTACAGAGCGGAGACCACCACCCCATCAGCCAAAATCGGAGCAGGATCCTCTGAATCACCTCCCCCAGGAAAGCTGCGAGACAAGGCATCTGCCTTGATGTTCTTAACCCCTGGGCGTAAGATAACCACAAAATTGAACCTGGTAAAAAACAGTGACCATCTGGCCTGTCTAGGGTTCAGACGCTTGGCAGATTGCAAGTAAGCCAAATTCTTATGGTCTGTATATACCGTAACGGGGTGAGACGCCCCCTCCAACCAGTGACGCCAGTCCTCAAAGGCCAACTTGATAGCCAGCAACTCTCTAACTCCAACATCATAATTCCTCTCAGCGACCGAGAGCTTTTTGGAGAAAAAAGCACACGGGACCCATTTGCCAGGAGATGAACCCTGCGACAGCACCGCTCCAACCCCCACTTCAGATGCATCAACCTCCACGATGAATGGCTGAGACACATCGGGCTGCACCAGAATGGGAGCAGACGCAAAACGCTCCTTAACCACTTCAGCCCCGCTAGCTAAAACCCCCTTCATGACCAGAGCACTTTTTACACTTCGGCACTACACTCCTTTCACCGTTTATCGCTCGGTCATGCAACTTACCACCCAAATGAATTTTACCTCCTTTTCTTCTCACTAATAGAGCTTTCATTTGGTGGTATTTCATTGCTGCTGACATTTTTACTTTTTTTGTTATTAATCGAAATTTAACGATTTTTTTGCAAAAAAATGACATTTTTCACTTTCAGCTGTAAAATTTTGCAAAAAAAACGACATCCATATATAAATTTTTCGATAAATTTATTGTTCTACATGTCTTTGATAAAAAAAAATGTTTGGGCAAAAAAAAATGGTTTGGGTAAAAGTTATAGCGTTTACACACTATGGTACAAAAATGTGAATTTACGCATTTTGAAGCAGCTCTGACTTTCTGAGCACCTGTCATGTTTCCTGAGGTTCTACAATGCCCAGACAGTAGAAACACCCCACAAATGACCCCATTTCGGAAAGTAGACACCCTAAGGTATTCGCTGATGGGCATAGTGAGTTCATAGAACTTTTTATTTTTTGTCACAAGTTAGCGGAAAATGATGATTTTTATTTAAAAATTTTTTTTCTTACAAAGTCTCATATTCCACTAACTTGCGACAAAAAATAAAAAATTCTAGGAACTCGCCATGCCCCTCACGGAATACCTTGGGGTGTCTTCTTTCCAAAATGGGGTCACTTGTGGCGTAGTTATACTGCCCTGGCAATTTAGGGGCCCAAATGTGTGAGAAGAACTTTGCAATCAAAATGTGTAAAAAATGACCGGTGAAATCCGAAAGGTGCACTTTGGAATATGTGCCCCTTTGCCCACCTTGGCTGCAAAAAAGTGTGACACATCTGGTATCGCCGTACTCAGGAGAAGTTGGGGAATGTGTTTTGGGGTGTCATTTTACATATACCCATGCTGGGTGAGAGAAATATCTTGGCAAAAGACAACTTTTCCAATTTTTTTATACAAAGTTGGCATTTGACCAAGATATTTCTCTCACCCAGCATGGGTATATGTAAAATGACACCCCAAAACACATTCCCCAACTTCTCCTGAGTACGGCGATACCACATGTGTGACACTTTTTTGCAGCCTAGATGCGCAAAGGGGCCCAAATTCCTTTTAGGAGGGCATTTTTAGACATTTGGATCCCAGACTTCTTTTCACGCTTTAGGGCCCCTAAAAAGCCAGGGCAGTATAAATACCCCACATGTGACCCCACTTTGGAAAGAAGACACCCCAAGGTATTCAATGAGGGGCCTGGCGAGTTCATCAAATTTTTTATTTTTTTTGCATAAGTTAGCGGAAATTGATTTATTTTTTATGATTGATTGATTTAAAATGATTTATATCTTACCTTCAGTTCCTGTGAGCACGCGCGCCTGTGTGCGCGCGTTCACAGGAAATCTCGCGTCTCGCGAGATGACGCGTATATGCGTCCAGGAGGAGTAAAGCAACCACCTCCCGGACGCATATGTGCGTACAGCGGTCGGGAGGTGGTCAATAGCCGAAAAGGCCTGCAATGCCTCATCCGACCAGACAGAGACGTCAGCGCCCTTCCTAGTCATATCCGTGAGAGGTCTTACAATGGTGGAATAGTTTCAAATAAATTTCCTATAATAATTGGTAAACCCCAAGAACCGCATCAAAGCTTTCTGATTCTCTGGTCGGTCCCATTCCAGAACCGCCCGGACCTTTTCAGGGTCCATACGAAAACCAGAAAACCAGAGTCAGAAAGCGGATATCCCAAGAACGGAAGCTCCTGCACCGAAAAGAAACATTTCTCCAATTTAGCATATAATTTATTCTCCTGAAGGATAGTTAAAACCTGTCTCACATGATCCTGATGGGTCTTCAGGTCAGGAGAATAAATTAAAATGTCATCCAAATAAACCACCACGAACCTCCCCACCAGGTGATGAAAAATGTCATTGACGAATCGCTGAAATACTGCGCATTCGTCAACCCAAAAGGCATAACCAGATTCTCAAAATGACCCTCGTGCGTATTGAAGGCCGTTTTCCACTCATCCCCCTCCTTGATTCTGATCAGGTTGTAGGCCCCTTTCGAATCCAACTTGGAGAACACCTTGGCTCCCACAATCTGATCAAAAAGGTCAGAAATCAAAGGCAGGGGATATGGATCCCGGACCGGAATACGGTTCAATTCCCGGAAATCTGAACACGGTCTCAGCGATCCATCCTTTTTCTTTACAAAGAACAAGCCTACTGCCACCAGAGACTTAGATGGCCCAATATGAACTTTTGCCAAACTCTCGGCGATGTACTTTTGCATGACCTCTCTTTCGGGTTGAGAAAGGTTGTAAAGCCGAGATTTTGGCAATTTAGCCCCAGGGATGAGATTAACTGGACAATCATAGTCTCGATGAGGGGGAATTCCTGAGCCCCACCCTCCGAAAAGACATCCGCAAAATCTGAGAGATACTGAGGTAAGGCCAGAGATAGAAGTGCCAAGACAATTATCCGAAGAAAACTCACTCCAACCAATGATTTGTCTTGCCTGCCAGTCTATAATTGGGTTATGTCTAGTCAACCATGGCAACCCCAGAACTATAGGAGCTGGCAAATCCTTCATGACAAAACAAGAAATAATTTCAACATGTGAATCACCCATCCCTAAGTGAATATCATGAACAATGTGAGTAAGGCTCCTTTGAGAAAGAGGGGAAGAATCAATTGCAAAAACTCGAATCTCATTCTCTAAAGTGCAATTACTTAGTCCTAGATTTTGAAGAAAAAGAGAGTCAATTAGGTTTACCCCAGCACCACAATCAAGGAATACTTCAACAACAAAAAATTCTTGACTCTAGCGCCACCACAGCTGGAAGGAGAAAACGGGAACTGCAGGGAGCTTGCATACCTGCCTGCTCCACCACACCATTCACGCTACCAAGTGACAGGGAAGTTTTTTTTTTCTCTTCCACCTGCGGTTAAACATAAGGACAAGCAAAAATAAAATGACCACTCTTTCCACAATGGTAACACAGTTTGTGCAATTTCCTAAAGTCTCTACTAGAATGGCAAGAAACCTGACCCAACTGCATGGGTTCCTCCGCTACCCCAAAGTTACCTGTAACATCACCCGGGGCGGTAGTAGAGACAAAACCACTCGCAGAAGGGATCCCTTGCGCGGAGGGAGCCCTACACCTCTCTCTGATACGTCTATCTAGCCGTACTGCTAAAGACATGGCGTTCTCCAAAGAGTCTGGGTATTCATGAAAAGCAAGGGCATCCTTCAATCTCTCATATAACCCCTGACAAAACTGACTACGTAACGCTGGATCATTCCACTCTGATTCCGTAGCCCATCTCCTAAACTCAACACAGTAAGCCTCTGCAGTATGTTCCCCCTGAAACAAATTACGTAACCTCGACTCCGCCATCGAGACCCGATCTGGGTCATCGTAGATTAATCTCAGAGCCTTAAAAAATTCCTCCACCGACCGGAAGGCCGGAGAACCGGGTGGCAGAGAAAAGGCCCAGGATTGCGCGTCCCCTTTAAGCAGAGAAATGATTATTCCAATCCTCTGACTCTCATCACCTGACGATGGATGCAGCAGAAAACAGGGCTCCAGATGGCGACCAAAATGGTCGCCAATGCAACTTAGAATTTACAAATGGCGACAAGACTTTTTAGTCTTGTCGCCATTTGCGACTAGACCCTCCGCGGCAGCTCTGCAGTTGAACAGCGACGGGCACAGGAGCTGATAGTTCTCTGCCCCGCCGCCACCGCCGATGTTCTTCTCAGTCTGAGTCAGCTCGGTCACAGCACACAATAGCAGAGCCGCTGGCAGCAGGGAGGGGAGGGGCTCAGGAGGAGTGTAATCTGATCCTAGAGTGGAAGCTGCTTCTGCCAGCCCCTCCCCTCCCCGCCCACCAACCAATCAGAGCTGAGTCAGTGAGTCACAGCACACAATAGCAGAGCCGCTGGCAGCAGGGAGGGGAGGGGCTCAGGAGGAGTGTAATCTGATCCTAGAGTGGAAGCTGCTTCTGCCAGCCCCTCCCCGCCCACCAACCAATCAGAGCTGAGTCAGCTCGGTCACAGCACACAGAGCCGCTGGCAGCAGGGAGGGGAGGGGCTCAGGAGGAGTGTAATCTGATCCTAGAGTGGAAGCTGCTTCTGCCAGCCCCTCCCCTCCCCGCCCACCAACCAATCAGAGCTGAGACAAGGCAAGCACTAGCAGCTCTGAGTCACTGACACAAGTACAGGGAGTCTGAGAAAGAATCGAATGAGTCACAGGTGAAAAGAATCTAAAGAGCCGACTTAGTTAGTGACTCATTTGATTCTTTCTTAGACTCCCTGTACAGTGTGCCCCCCAACACCCCAGTATAAGAAACATTGGTGGCACAGCGTGCCCCCCAACACCCCAGTATAAGAAACATTGGTGGCACAGCGTGCTCCCCAACACCCCAGTATAAGAAACATTGGTGGCACAGCGTGCCCCCCCAACACCCCAGTATAAGAAACATTGGTGGCACAGCGTGCCCCCCCAACACCCCAGTATAAGAAACATTGGTGGCACAGCGTGCCCCCCCAACACCCCAGTATAAGAAACATTGGTGGCACAGCGTGCCCCCCCAACACCCCAGTATAAGAAACATTGGTGGCACAGCGTGCTCCCCAACACCCCAGTATAAGAAACATTGGTGGCACAGCGTGCTCCCCAACACCCCAGTATAAGAAACATTGGTGGCACAGCGTGCCCCCCCAACACCCCAGTATAAGAAACATTGGTGGCACAGCGTGCTCCCCAACACCCCAGTATACGAAACATTGGTGGCACAGCGTGCTCCCCAACACCCCAGTATAAGAAACATTGGTGGCACAGTGTGCCCCCCAACACCCCAGTATAAGAAACATTGGTGGCACAGCGTGCTCCCCAACACGCCAGTATAAGAAACATTGGTGGCACAGTGTGCCCCCCAACACCCCAGTATAAGAAATATTGGTGGCACAGTGTGCCCCCCCAACACCCCAGTATAAGAAATATTGGTGGCACAGTGTGCCCCCCCAACACCCCAGTATAAGAAATATTGGTGGCACAGTGTGCCCCCCCCAACACCCCAGTATAAGAAATATTGGTGGCACAGTGTGCCCCCAACACCCCAGTATAAGAAATATTGGTGGCAAAGTGTGCCCCCCCCAACACCCCAGTATAAGAAATATTGGTGGCACAGTGTGCCCCCCAACACCCCAGTATAAGAAACATTGTTGGCACAGTGTGCCCCACCCCCAACACCCCAGTATAAGAAACATTGGTGGCACAGTGTGCCCCACCCCCAACACCCCAGTATAAGAAACATTGTGTCACGGCCATGGCTATGACCGTGACTCTTCAACCGCATGCGATTGTCAGCGGTTTGGTTTTGTTGTCAATCACAGGTGAGGGCAGTGGTATTTGCCTCACCTGTGGTTGGCGCTGACAACGCTATGTATGTGGCAGCTTTCCTGCTTTGCATGCGGTTGCACCTAGCAACCTCTATGTTAGGTGTGTGTGTGTATTGTGTTCACTGTGTTGTATGTCTGTGTGCACTCTGTGTAGTGTGTTGTGTGCACTGACACTTTTCCTGCACTGTGGTTGCCCGTGGCAACGTTTGGCTGTCTGTACATGTCGTGGCAGTGTCCCGGCCTCCGGGCTATCTCCCAGGACACGGTTGCCACCCATGTCGTTGCCAGCGGCAACAACCACAGTGTGTTGCTACTGTTGGACACTTTTCCTTTTATGTGTGTTTCCCTTCTGTGGTGCTGGAAGGGTTAACTCCCTTCCCAGTGTGTGTGTGTCACTGGGTGTGTCCGACTGTGGGGTGTGGCTTCTTGGCCTATAAAGCCTCACTGTTAGTTCAGGTCTGAGGGTTGCTTCAGTCATGCTTGGCTGGAGCAGCCTCCTGTCTATTCTACCTGCCAGTGAGAGCCACCCCTGTGGTCATAAAGATTATGTCACTTTATGTTTATGTCTTGCTGTGTGTGATGTTGTATGTGATGTTCTGTTGGGACCTTCCTATGTGATCTTGTGCAGCTTACGGTTCTGGATTCCTGTTTGCACAGGGATCCAGTCAGCAAGGCTGTGGCAGGTTGGTGGAACTACTAGTTCGCCTGCCATACCCGTAAGGCTGTATGTGTTCCCTTTTTTCCCAGCAGCTTGGCCATTGAGACTCCCGCTCCTCCGTGCCTAGGAGGAGTAGGTCGTCTTACCCTGACTCCTAGCCCAGGGACCGGATGGAGGGTGAGTTAGGGATCCGAGGTTCCTGAGCATGGGTCCTCCTACCTTAAAGGTCGGCCCATGCAGCTAGGAGTTAGGGTCAGGTTAGGGACGCGTTAGGAGGTGACCTGCGCCCTACTCCTGTTTTCCTGGCCGAGTAGCCTAACATCATCTGGCATCGCACGGCTGAGGATTTTCCCCATTCTCAGCCGTGACACATTGGTGGCACAGTGGGAAGTGCCAATGAGGGTTAAAAAATAATTTAAAAAAATTAACTCACCTCCTCCAGTTGATCGCGTAGCTGCCGGTCTCCTTTCTTCAGGACCTGTGCCGATGTCACTGAGCTCATCACATGGTCCATTACCATGGTGATGACTCATGTGATGTATCATGTGATGAGCACAGTGATGTCACCACAGGTCCTTTGACAGGTCCTGAAGAAAGAACAGGAGACGATCAATTGGAGGAGGTGAGTTAATATATATATTTTTTTTTAACCCTCATTGGCACTGCCCACTGCGCCAGCAATGTTCATTATATTGAGGGGGGGCGCACTGCACCACCAATGTTTATTATATTGAGGGGGGGCGCACTGCACCACCAATGTTTATTATATTGAGGGGGGGCGCACTGCACCACCAATGTTTATTATATTGAGGGGGGGCGCACTGCACCACCAATGTTTATTATATTGAGGGGGGGCACACTGCGCCCCCAATGTTTATTATACTGGGGTGTTGGGGGGGGTGCGCACTGCGCCACCAATGTTTATTATACTGGGGTGTTGGGGGGGGTGCGCACTGCGCCACCAATGTTTATTATATTGAGGGGGGGCACACTGCGCCACCAATGTTTATTATACTGGGGGGGTGCGCACTGCGCCACCAATGTTTATTATATTGAGGGGGGCACACTGCGCCACCAATGTTTATTATACTGGGGGGGTGCGCACTGCGCCACCAATGTTTATTATATTGAGGGGGGGCACACTGCGCCACCAATGTTTATTATACTGGGGGGGTGCGCACTGCGCCACCAATGTTTATTATATTGAGGGGGGCACACTGCGCCACCAATGTTTATTATACTGGGGGGGTGCGCACTGCGCCACCAATGTTTATTATATTGAGGGGGGCACACTGCGCCACCAATGTTTATTATACTGGGGTGTTGGGGGCGCACTGCGCCACCAATGTTTCATATATTGGGGGGGCGCTCTGCGCCACCAATGGTTATCATACTGGGGTGTGTGGGGGGGGCGCACTACGCCACCAATGTTTATTATATTGGGGGGGCACACTGCACCACCAATGTTTATCATACTGGGGTGTTGGGGGGGGGGTGCGCTGCGCCACCAATGTTTATTATATTGAGGGGGGCACACTGCGCCACCAATGTTTATTATACTGGGGTGTTGGGGGCGCACTGCGCCACCAATGTTTCATATATTGGGGGGGCGCTCTGCGCCACCAATGGTTATCATACTGGGGTGTGTGGGGGGGGCGCACTACGCCACCAATGTTTATTATATTGGGGGGGCACACTGCACCACCAATGTTTATCATACTGGGGTGTTGGGGGGGGGGGGTGCGCTGCGCCACCAATGTTTATTATATTGGGGGGGGGGCGCACAGCGCCACCAATGTTTATCATACTGGGGTGTTGGGGGGGGGGTGCGCTGCGCCACCAATGTTTATTATATTGGGGGGGGCACACTGCGCCACCAATGTTTATCATACTGGGGTGTTGGGGGGGGGGGGCTCACTGCGCCACCAATGTTTATTATATTGACCTTCTACTATGCATCCTGTATTCAGAATGCTATTATTTTCCCTTAGAACCATGTTATAAGGGAAAATAATACAGTGAATAGACTTTCATCCTAGCAACCATGCGTGAAAATCGCACCGCATCCGCACTTGCTTGCGGATGCTTGCGATTTTCACGCAGCCCCATTAGCTTCTATGGGGCCTGCGTTGCGTGAAAAAAGCACAACATAGAGCATGCTGCGATTTTCACGCAACGCTCATGTGCACAGCCCCATAGAAGTGAATGGGTCCGGATTCAGTGCGGGTGCATTCCGGTATTTTGAATGCCAGATCCGGCACTAATACGTTCCTATGGGAAAAAATGCTGGATCCGGCATTCAGGCAAATCTTCAGTTTTTTTCGCCGGAGATAAAACCGTAGCATGCTGCGGTTTTATCTTTTGCCTGATCAGTCAAAATGACTGAACTGAAGACGTCCTGATGCATCCTGAACAGATTACTCTCTATTCAGAATGCATGGGGATATGCCTGATCAGTTCTTTTCCGGTATTGAGCCCCTAGGACTGAACTCCGTGGCCGGAAAAGAAAAACACTAGTGTGAAAGGGCCCTAAAATTTTTAAGTTTAAATCCCCCCTTTCCCAATTTTACATATAAAATATATAAACAATAAATAAATAAACATATTAGGGCTCTTTCACACCTGCGTTCTTGTCTTCCGGCATACAGTTCCGTCGTCGGGGCTCTATGCCGGAAGAATCCTGATCAGGATTATCCCAATGCATTCTGAATGGAGTGAAATCCGTTCAGGATGCATCAGGATGTCTTCAGTCCCGGAACGGAACGTTTTTTGGCCGGAGAAAATACCGCAGCATGCTGCGCTTTTTGCTCCGGCCAAAAATCCTGAAGACTTGCCGCAAGGCCGGATCCGGAATTAATGCCCATTGAAAGGCATTGATCCGGATCCGGCCTTAAGCTAAACGTTGTTTCGGCGCATTGCCGGATCCGATGTTTAGCTTTTTCTGTATTCTGTACTGTACTGAATTGAACTGTCAGCCTCTCACACAGTGAGAGTCTGACAGTTGCCTAGGAGCCCAAGCGCTCAGGCTGGATCTCCTGGGCTTCCGTAGGCTGGCAGCTCCGATGCCTGTGTAAGGCATCGGGGCTGCCATGGCAACCATCGACCCCCTGCCAGCGCAAAGCGTATGGAGTCAAGTGAGCCCCCTCCCTATGTATACCCTGCACGTGCCGCGGTCAGCGCTGACCATCGCACGTGAAAGGGTTAATCCGCTGGCATCACCGCACACACCGATGCCGGCGGATCAGTAACAGCCGGGCCCGTGCTACGGATCGGGCGGGTGCAGCTCTTGCACCCGCCCGATCCCATCACGTACATGCATGTGAGGATGCGGGAAGGGGTTAATGTGTGAAGTTTGGGGGCGGGGTGATTTGAATTTTTAATTTGTTTTTATTAATATTTTTATAGGATCGGAATATGGGATCATTCGATCATTTGTGCCACAGACTGCACAGACCGTCACAGGCAGTTTACTATGGCACTCCTGGCAGTATTCACAAGGGCCCATGCTTCCTCCACAATCCATCAGATCCTACCTATTCACAGTGGGGGTCCGATCAGATAGAGCCCCTATAACCCATCAGATCCTTCCAATTTACAGTGCGGGTCCAATCTGAGAGATCCCCAACAACCCATCAGCTCCTTCCAATTCACAGTACGGGTCCGATCAGAGAGATCTCCCACAACCCATCAGATTCTTCCGATTCACAGTGGGGGTCCGATCAGAGAGATCCCCAACAACCCATCAGATTCTTCCGATTCACAGTGGGGGTCCGATCAGATAGAGCCCCTATAACCCATTAGATCCCTCCAATTCACAGTGGGGGTCCGATCAGAGAGATCCCCAACAACCCATCAGATCCTTTCGATTCACAGTGGGGTTCCGATCAGATAGAGCCCCTATAACCCATTAGATCCCTCCGATTCACAGTGGGGTTCCGATCAGATAGAGCCCCTATAACCCATTAGATCCCTCCGATTCACAGTGGGGGTCCGATCAGAGAGAGCCCCTATAACCCATTAGATCCCTCCGATTCACAGTGGGGGTCCGATCAGATAGAGCCCCTATAACCCATTAGATCCCTACGATTCACAGTGGGGGTCCGATCAGAGAGAGCCCCTATAACCCATTAGATCCCTCCGATTCACAGTGGGGGTCCGATCAGAGAGAGCCCCTATAACCCATTAGATCCCTCCGATTCACAGTGGGGTTCCGATCAGATAGAGCCCCTATAACCCATTAGATCCCTACGATTCACAGTGGGGGTCCGATCAGAGAGAGCCCCTATAACCCATTAGATCCCTCCGATTCACAGTGGGGGTCCGATCAGAGAGAGCCCCTATAACCCATTAGATCCCTCCGATTCACAGTGGGGGTCCGATCAGATAGAGCCCCTATAACCCATTAGATCCCTACGATTCACAGTGGGGGTCCGATCAGAGAGAGCCCCTATAACCCATTAGATCCCTCCGATTCACAGTGGGGTTCCGATCAGATAGAGCCCCTATAACCCATTAGATCCCTACGATTCACAGTGGGGGTCCGATCAGAGAGATCCCTAACAACCCATCAGATCCTTCCGATTCACAGTGGGGGTCCGATCAGAGAGAGCCCCTATAACCCATTAGATCCCTCCGATTCACAGTGGGGGTCCGATCAGAGAGATCCCCAACAACCCATCAGATCCTTTCGATTCACAGTGGGGTTCCGATCAGATAGAGCCCCTATAACCCATTAGATCCCTCCGATTCACAGTGGGGTTCCGATCAGATAGAGCCCCTATAACCCATTAGATCCCTCCGATTCACAGTGGGGGTCCGATCAGAGAGAGCCCCTATAACCCATTAGATCCCTCCGATTCACAGTGGGGGTCCGATCAGATAGAGCCCCTATAACCCATTAGATCCCTACGATTCACAGTGGGGGTCCGATCAGAGAGAGCCCCTATAACCCATTAGATCCCTCCGATTCACAGTGGGGGTCCGATCAGAGAGAGCCCCTATAACCCATTAGATCCCTCCGATTCACAGTGGGGTTCCGATCAGATAGAGCCCCTATAACCCATTAGATCCCTACGATTCACAGTGGGGGTCCGATCAGAGAGAGCCCCTATAACCCATTAGATCCCTCCGATTCACAGTGGGGGTCCGATCAGAGAGAGCCCCTATAACCCATTAGATCCCTCCGATTCACAGTGGGGGTCCGATCAGATAGAGCCCCTATAACCCATTAGATCCCTACGATTCACAGTGGGGGTCCGATCAGAGAGAGCCCCTATAACCCATTAGATCCCTCCGATTCACAGTGGGGTTCCGATCAGATAGAGCCCCTATAACCCATTAGATCCCTACGATTCACAGTGGGGGTCCGATCAGAGAGATCCCTAACAACCCATCAGATCCTTCCGATTCACAGTGGGGGTCCGATCAGAGAGAGCCCCTATAACCCATTAGATCCCTCCGATTCACAGTGGGGGTCCGATCAGAGAGAGCCCCTATAACCCATTAGATCCCTCCGATTCACAGTGGGGGTCCGATCAGATAGAGCCCCTATAACCCATTAGATCCCTACGATTCACAGTGGGGGTCCGATCAGAGAGATCCCTAACAACCCATTAGATCCCTCCGATTCACAGTGGGGGTCCGATCAGAGAGAGCCCCTATAACCCATTAGATCCCTCCGATTCACAGTGGGGGTCCGATCAGAGAGAGCCCCTATAACCCATTAGATCCCTCCGATTCACAGTGGGGGTCCGATCAGATAGAGCCCCTATAACCCATCAGATTCTTCCTATTCACAGTGCGGGTCCAATCTGAGAGATCCCCAACAACCCATCAGCTCCTTCAGATTCACAGTGGGGGTCCGATGTGAGAGATCCCCCACAACCAAAAAAAGCCAAAAATCAGGAGTGGATTATAAAAAAAAGAGAGTATAGCGGACAGGGACTTCACTTCTTTTTTTGAATCCACTTCTGGTTTTGGCTCAGAAAACCCGAGCGTGTGTCCGTACCCTAATGCAGATATGGAAATGCTTACAGTTGTGGTCTGATTACACACCGGGTCTTGTCACAAGGCCTATAAAAAGACCCTCAGAGACTACTTTTGGCCAGTGTACCTCTTGGTGAGCTTTTTTGGGCTGCTAGACATGCCTTTATGTCACACTGGCTTATCATTGGACTAAGGGAAGCAGGATGGTCATTTCCATGGATGGCCGCCATCTGGGACGTTCTAACCGAGCAGTTAGGAGATTTAAAGGGGTATTGTCACTTCAGCAAGTCGCATTTAGACCTCATGCACACGACCGTTGTTGTGTTCAGTTCCGCAAAATGGGGTTCCGTCGTTCCGTAATCCGTTTTTGTCTCTGTGTGTCTTCCTTTATTTTTGGAGGATCACCAGACATGAAGGAAAGTAAAAAAAAGTCTAAGTCAAGTTTGCCATGCAAATGATAGGAAAAAAACGGACGCGGATGCGGATGACAATCTTGTGTGCCTCCGCGTTTTTTCATGGTCCCATTGACTTGAATGGGTCCACGAACCGTTTTCCTTGAAAAAAAATAGGACAGGTTATATTTTTTTGACGGACTGGAACCACGGATGCGGATGACAAACGGTGCATTAGCCAAGTTTTCAACGGACCTATTGAAAGTCAATGGGTCTGCAGAAAATCATGAAAAACGGAACAACGGACACGGAATGAAACAACGGTCATGTGCATGAGGCCTATCATGTAGATGCAGTTACTGCCAGGCACTTCCTAATGTATTGTGATTCTCCATATTGCCTCCTTTACTGGCTGGATTAATTTTTCCATCACCAACCTGCTTGTTTCCATGGTTACGACCACCCTGCAATCCACCAGCAGTGGCCACACTTGCACGCTATAGGAAAAAGTATCGGCCTCTCTGGTGGCCAGGACCGTGGGAGCTCATATAGGCTGGTGCTTTAGTGTGTAAGCACGACCACCTCTGATGGATTGCAGGGTGGTAGTAACCATGGAAGCGAGCAGTGTATAATGTGATAAACAAAGAATCCAACCAGCAAAGGAGGCAATATGGAGAATCGCAATACATTAGGAAGTGCCTGGTAGTAACTGCATCTACATGATAAATGCCACTTGCTGAAGTGACAAAATGAAGAAGGGCCTGCATGCTGCTGGTGTCGGGGTGGGCGACAGACGCTATGATATCTTTATCGGAGCAGGACTTGCTCCTTCCTCAGATTACAGCCACTATGTAGTATAGAAACCAAAGATGGCGCCAAAAAACATCAAGTGAAGGGAAGGACTGGACAATAGGGGCATATAAAATTAACCCTTACAGGGCATTCAATTAATTAATCTGTTGCAATTATAATAATATAAATAAACACGTATTCTTTTCCAGAGAAATGGTTAAAAAAAGAATACAAATTAGTCAATAAAACATTTTTTATTAGTGATGGTTAATAAGTTAGTTACCATAAAACGTGCGAATACTGACGTATGGACAATGTGAAATAGGTGACCGTCTAAAAGAAAACGCCAAGAATATTATTAAGGTAAAGATCAGATCGGTTACAAGAAACCACTGATCGATCTATAAGAAGGCTTCCTAATTTCATCAAGACCTAAAGGACTGATAGTGCCCAACTTATACATCCGTCGTGTGAGCATTAGTTTGTAAAATATTTTATTGTTCAAAACATGAAGAATGTCCTACTTTGATAACAGCATTGGCATCACATTATGTCTCAGCATAACGCACATCAATATTGACATTTACATATAGATAGAAACCTCTATTTTATATTGCCAAATGAGAACATCAACAATAACATCCGACAGAGAACTATGTCATAATAGCTATATCTATATCATCTTCCCTCTTGGCACTGTTTTTAGGTTAAAGTTATTAACATCTTCTAAATATCACTCAGCTCGGGGATTCTCTAAGCATATACGTCACAAGATAGAATATAATTAAGTAAACTCTCTTAATTTCTTCCACGCCCCCCAGACTATCTCAAACTTGGGGGTGTTATTACCTTCCCAATGTGCTATCTGTTCAAGCCTATACACTTGATCACAGCGAGCCAACCAGTGATGGACAGCGGGTACATTTCTTGACTTCCAATTTGAAGCGATAAGAATTCTGGCTACTGCCAGGAGGTGTTGATGAAGGCAATTTGTATGCGTATTACTGTAAGACAACTTAAGGCCAATTAAGCAATATTGTGGTGACCAAGGGAAAGGCTTATCCTGTAGTTTGGAAATAATCTCACATACTCCCTTCCAGAAGGGTTTTATGAAGTGGCAATCCCACCATATATGTAAAAAGGAGCCCTCAGAGTCTAGGCATCTCCAGCACATTGGCGAGGAGTCCGGGAAAATCCTATGCAATCTCGTGGGTGTATAGTACCACCTAGTGATCATTTTGAAGTAGTTCTCCTGCAGCCGCACACACCTGGATATTTTATTGGTTTGTGATAAGAGTGTTTTTATTTCACTAGAGGTAAACGTGATTCCCAGGTCCTTCTCCCAACTCTTAATGAATGGGGGGGCAACTGTCTGAGGAGATTCAAGTAGGGAGGCATAAATTCTGGATATTTTTTTACCCGGTTCTCTCTTTTCCAAGGACATTCGCTCAAATTGGGTCTGGACCCTCTGGGACTGTGTTAGTCTACCTTTTATGGCCTTAAGTATATGGGCATAGTGGAATTGGGTTACATTCCCAACTTGGGATTGAAGCAAATAATCATCTTCTCCCTCAGAAGGTATATCCAAAAGGTCAAGTATTGGGGTTGAGTTCATTTTGTGTCCGTCATTCAGAGTGGATCTAAATTCCGGGGAGGAGTCCCATAAGACATCTCTTATCTGTAAAATCGGGGAAATCGGGCCAGGGACTAATCTCTCTAATAAACCAGCAAACCATACTTTAAGCGTGTTACGTACTAGAGGATTAGTTACTTGCTTCAAGAAAGCTTGCCTGTGTTCTGTCATTAACGCCAATGAACGTAATGGAGTGCCTACTAAATCTTGCTCCAACCCCACGTCAAGCCTTTCTGGTGGACTACGTAACCATTCCAAGACCCTCAACCCGTGGACAGCTTTATAATATAGGAGGAAATCAGGGATCCCTAAGCCTCCCATTTTCTGAGGTTTGATCACTTGGCTGTGCGGCAATCTAGGTCTGGCGCTGCTCCAGAGGAATCGCGACAGTATCCCTCTTAGTTGAGCGAAAAACTCTCTTGGAATAAAAATTGGTAACGCCTGCAAATAGTATAAAACCTTTGGAAGAATCATAGTTTTGATTAGAGTCCTACGGCCAAACCATGACGTAAATGGAAGGTCCCAAGATGACATCAGTTCTTTAATCTGCCGGGGGATATTTTAAAAATTTTCCGAATACAACTGTGAGTACTGGGAAGTGATTTTCACCCCTAGGAAGGGTATACTACTGTTTGACCACTTAAATGGGGTACTGAGTTCTAAGTCAGCCTGTAATTGCGCACCAAGAGTGACATTTAAAACTTGTGACTTGGTAAGATTCACCTTAAAATTCGATAGGGACCCGAAATATTCTAACAACACATGAATCGCCGGGAAGGCCTCAACAGGGTTTGTAATAATGAGGAGAAGCTCGTCTGCGAATGCAGCAATCAAATGTGTTTTCCCTCTGATAGTCATTCCCCGGATCCTTTCATTTCGCCGGAGAGCCTGTAGGAGCGGCTCTACTGACAGAACAAAGAGGAGCGGTGAGAGGGGGCAACCCTGCCTGGTGCCATTGCTAATTGTAAAGGATGGGGAGAGTATGTTATTGACAAGAACTCTGGCGCTGGGATTATTATACATAGCCATTACTACCTTTATAAAATCTGAAGGAATTCCAAAAGCTTTTAACGCCTCACTCATAAAGGTCCAATCCACTCTATCAAAATCCTTCTCGGCATCTGTGCCGAGAAGGACTAATGGGGTGGTAGTGACATGTGCCTGGTGAATAATATTGATCAGGCGGGATATGTTCATTCTTCCTTCCCGCCCTCCTACAAAGCCCACTTGCTCCATATGGATCAAATGAGGCAGGAGCGACTGGAGGCGAGAGGCCAACATTTTGGCTAGTAGTTTTAGGTCTGTATTGAGCAGGGATATCGGCCTATAGCTGGCACATAACGAAGGATCCTTCCCTTCCTTGGGAATTATCGTAATTTGAGCAGCTAGCATATGTGGATGTAAAGGTTTGCCTTCCCATAATGAATTGCAAACCAATAGAAATCTAGGCAGTAGAGTGTTTTGGAAGGAATCATAGTATTTCATTGGCAGCCCGTCTGGACCTGGGCTCTTGTGAAGGGGGGAATTTTTAACGGCTTTTTTCAGTTCTGCCGAATCAAAGGGGCGAGACAACTTCTGTGACTGTTCACTAGTCAGCTTAGGGAGGCCAAGCGATGTCAGCCAATCTGTCGTCTCTGAGAGTTTAGTTACCCGCTCTAGTGGGGATATCTCTTGGTTCAGATTATAAAGTTGGGTATAATAATCTGTAAAGCAAGACGCAATCTGGTCCGTTTGATATACTGTTTGCGCAGACGGGGAGATTATTTTCTGTATATATGATTGGGCTTTACGTTTTTTAAGTTGGGACAGCATAAACTTAGAGGCCTTATCGCCATGCGCATAATATTTGAACTTGGCGGAAAGAAATAGTTTAGCCGATTTGGTGTTTAGTAAGTTTTTCAGTCGCGATCTAAGGAGGTCCAGCTGTTGCAGAATCTCCGCTGTTAGCCTTTTTTTATGCAAGGATTCCGCTTTGGAGATCTGGTTTTGCAGATCCACTACTTCCGCCTCCCTACGTTTCTTAAGGTATGAGCCTAGAGATATGAAGTGCCCCCTCACCACCGCCTTATGTGCCTCCCAAATCGTTCCAGGAGATATGTCCGGGGAGTCGTTGAGGGTAAAATATTCCTCAATTTTCTTCTCCATACTGTCCACATGCTGTTGATTGTGCAACAGAGTCTCATTGAGTCGCCAAAGCATTTCTCTTTTTGGAATATTGGGCATTTGGAAATTCATGAATACCGGTGCATGATCCGACAACAGTATGGAGCCAATTGAAGTCTTAGTACAATAAGGCAGTAGTGAGGTGGACACAAATACATAGGGCCAGATTTATCACGACTCTGACCGCTCACTCCACTTTCACATATGGCTAAAGTCAGTTTTAGCCAAGTCAGATTTATGATCGGCCCTTTAAGACTGTAATAAATGTGGTTTGACGGTAGCAGTTTATCCATCAGTAAGCAGTTTTACAAAAGTCGCACATCTTTATGAAAAAGTCGCATGTTCTATTAAAAAGTCTCATAAGATAAGCATGGTCCTCACTGGAGTGAAGTTGCGACTTTTTTGCGACTTTTAAAAAAAGTCCCAATAGTAAATCTGTCTAGAGGTTCATTAACATACAAAAACACGCCCACTTTCAGAAAACTGGCGAGCATAGTGCAGAGCAGAAAAAAGTCGCAAATTTGTGCGCAGTTTTAGCCTTTGGGACTTTTTTGCGACTTTTCCACTCCACAAAAGTGACTTTGCCTAATGATATATCTGGCCCAAAGTCTAGTCTTTGATAAGACTTGTGCACAGGTGAATAGTAAGTATAGTCTTTTTGCCCCGGGTGGTGTGCCCTCCAACTATCCACTAATCCGCTATTACTAAGATTACTTTTAATAGATCTCAATGCTCCATATGGAACTGAGGATCTACCAAGAGAGGTGTCTACATCAGGGGAGATGGCAATATTCAGGTCCCCACCCAGGATTATCAGACCTTCTGCGAACCCCTGGAGCAGTTCCAGTGTTTCTTTGAACCAGGCCGCCTGCGCCGTGTTCGGAACATATACACTACCAAACGTATACACTTGTTGTCCTATCAGACCTTTGATAAAAATGTACCTACCCTCCACATCCACAAGAGATGAACGCACCTCCAGGGGGACAAGTCTGTGAACTGCTATACTAACCCCTTTAGAGGCAGACATCGATGAAGTGCTATGAAACCACTGGTTATATGTCATATGACTCAGCTTCGGCACATGATTTGTCCTAAAGTGTGTCTCTTGAAGGAGCAGTATATTAACTTTTTGTTTTTTCATCAAAGCACAAATCTGTCCCCTTTTGGAAGGCGCGTTCATCCCCCGCACATTAAAGGAACAAACATTGGTTATAGCCATTCACAGTAGACGGCACATAATCTAATGTAAGCTGACCAGGAAGATAGTGCTATATCACACAGTATAAAAACATCTCTGTCGAAATCAGCCCAACAGAACAGTGTTGGGAACAACATATAAAAATAAAAATAACGGTCAAAATAGAAGTAAAAACACATACAAGCTGACAAATGCAGAAGTATAGCTCCTATAAGGAACAGCATACGATCCACACCAAATAGCGTGGGAATCATGGGCGTAGGCTGCCACCTAGAGGATCTGAGGAGTTGAGCAGGCTGTTACTGCAACATAGTACCTGTAAAATAAGTTTTACACTGAAAGGCACACATCTGAGAACATCCTATGTCTAAATACTTTATACTCAATCAATGTCCTGTGTCGGACTACTAGGACGGAGCTTCTCCATCTTTCTCCTTTGACGCTGGGGTCTTCCCGAGCCCACCGGTGTCCAAGGGGCTATCAGAGGTAACGCTGGTAGCTGGGTCAATTCCTGGACCGGGTTCCAGTCGTCGATCCGCAGGTCCTCAATTTCTAACTTTTCATAGACCCTCGTTAGGTCGGCGGGTGATCTGATCGTGATCTTCCTATCTGGAAAACTTATCAGAAGGCCAAACGGGTAAAGCCAGCGGTATATCATTTTACGCTCTCTCAAAACGTCCAGTAAGGGCTTGAGCGCTTTCCTCTTCCTCAGGGTCAATGGAGAGAGGTCCTGATAAATCAGGATATTAGAGCCTGCAAATACAATCTGCGATTTAGCTCTAGCTGCTTTGAGCACATACTCTTTTGCTTGAAAACTAAGCAGCTTACACACAATATCCCTTGGGGGCTCAGTCGGTCCAGGTGGTGGACGGAGTGCCCTGTGCGCTCTTTCCAAAGTAAAGTCCATACTTTCCCCCTCCTGTAGTAAGCTCTTAAAAAAGTCCATTAGGGTAGGCATAATGGCGTCTGCCTGAATAGACTCTGGGAACCCTCTCAGCCGCAGATTATTCCGTCTGCCTCTGTTGTCCTGATCCTCGATCTGGCTGTATAAGGAATTCAGATGAGCCTGTGTATGGTCCATATTGTGGGAGACCGCTGTGTTAAAATCAACAATGGCCGCTTGTGCAGTTTCTAGCACATCCACCCGGTCACTCTGTTGTTTAAGATCACGCTTGAACTCTAGTTCAGCGACCAGAGGATCCAGTGCTTCTGATAATAACTGCCTCATAAAGTTTCTGGAGACCGGTAAGTCCTCACAGACCCCAGGCGCTGCCGCTTCACTGCCCGCTCCTTCATCTGAATCGGAGGCCTCCGGTGTCTCTGATCTCGGCGCCATTTTGTTAATGCGCTTCACGCTCAGGGGGGCCGTTTTCCTCACGAAGCTGTCCAAGTCTCCCTGCCCTGACAAGGCTTTACCTGTTCCAGGGGTCTCCTTTGCCTTATCCCTCGTAGTTTTCTCCATGTTGGTGCTTTGAAAATGATTTAAATCGCCTGCTCAACAGCGATCCTCCGCAGAGCTCACACAAGTGTGTGCATCCGGCTCTGCGGCTAGGCTCCGCCCCCGTCGTGTGAGCATTAGGGGGAATGTGTTCAGTCGGGGTCATTTCGATTGCATTGGGTACTGCAGGGTTAACCCCTTGTTTTAGATGTCCTTTTGTATTATTATCAGGGTGTTGGCTCAATCGGTCGGGTAATTCTTGTGTAGTCCGACCTGTATCTTGAGGCTCGCACAAACATTCAACAAGCTACATGACATCATCAGTTTTACAATCCAAATGATTCGCAAATCTTTCCAGAGATCCATGTGTGACGGTTCGACGACCTGTGTAGAGATCCCCTACAGCCCATCAGATCCTTCCGATTCACAGTGGGGGTCCGATCAGAGAGATCACCTGTATGGCTTCCTGGTTGAAGGGTGAGTGATCTCCGACTGTCCTTCCCAGGGCCAGGACATTTTTTATGGTGATCATGGGCCTGGTGGGAGGTAGTTTGCCTAAATATGCATCTTTCATTAGTATGTGCCAGTGTTAGGATAAGATGTTCCCAATGTCACCATGCGCCGCTGTCTAGGTGGTAGGAAAACAATGTTTTTTGTGTCCGTTGTCACCCAAAAACTCTTTTCTTGCAGTTTTTCGAAGGCACCGTGACTGTGTTAATTCTTAGGACCTGCGATTTCCCCCCGCTCCTCAGCTGGACAAAGCTCCTGCAGACCCTCCTCCGGCGGCTACAACTCTCCCCCGCAGCAGAAGAATTTCACCCAGGCCGTCAGGTCTGAGGGCAATATGGTGGCCCAAAAAAACCCTCTGGCAAGCAGCACAATCGAGCAGGTACCACCACCTTTTCTCTCACAAGGGCCCCATCCTCTCCTCACCTTGGCATGGGCACCCCAGCCACCACCTCAGGGAGTCAGTGGTCAGACCCCCCAGAGAGCATACCTCCCATTCTTGCTGAGGATGGCTGTGACCTCCTCCATTCTGCAGACACCTGGGCTAGAAAACAATAGGGGATGACCCCGGGGGTGCTGAAAAGGTGGGGGAAGGAGGAGGGGGGGCCGTGCCCACCCAATATACCCACAATCACACCCCTAAAGAATAACTCTGCACAAGCTCCCGAGTGCACATATCAGAATAACAGCGAAAGAAGGAGCCAAGCGCCAGATAATGAATGTGATAAATACTTTATTATAATATGACAACTGTAAAATTTGTTACATATAAAAGATGCAGGGGAACAAGAAAAAGAGGGAGCAGGGAGATGAAAGAACGCCACCCTGGGAGGGACACTCTGGTCTGAAATGCTAAAATGTATGAGGCCAGCGGGATATGTATGTAAAGAATGGTAAATAACCTACCCGCGGACCAACCAGGTGTATATGGTAAACAGGTGGGTCAAAAGTAATAACAAAACCCAACACAAAAATAGATGTTGGGGCCCGGCCATGCAAGGAGAACCTAGCATGGAAGTAAACAATCAAAATGAAAGAGACTGGGGGATGAAAATACAGATGAAACCTCACCTCAAACAGACCAAGAGTGGACCGACCAGGATGGCGCTACCCAACGTGCGTTTCGGCGTGCCTTCGTCAGGGGGTAACCCCCTGTCAATGGGACCATGAAAAAAAACCTGACGAAGGCACGCCGAAAAGCGCGTTGGGTAGCGCCATCTTGGTCGGTCCACTCTTGGTCTGTTTGAGGTGAGGTTTCATCTGTATTTTCATCCCCCAGTCTCTTTCATTTTGATTGTTTACTTCCATGCTAGGTTCTCCTTGCATGGCCGGGCGCCAACATCTATTTTTGTGTTGGGTTTTGTTATTACTTTTGACCCACCTGTTTACCATATACACCTGGTTGGTCCGCGGGTAGGTTATTTACCATTCTTTACATGCATATCCCGCTGGCCTCATACATTTTAGCATTTCAGACCAGTGTCCCTCCCAGGGTGGCGTTCTTTCATCTCCCTGCTCCCTCTTTTTCTTGTTCCCCTGCATCTTTTATATGTAACAAATATAATAAAGTATTTATCACATTCATTATCTGGCGCCTTGGCTCCTTCTTTCGCTGTTATTCAGGCACCTGGGCTAGTTCACCGAGCCTTTAGCTGCCATGTCCATACCTCAGCCAGTTCCCCACTAAGGAGGATTTTAGGGTGCTTACGGTATGTATACCTGAAGTTAAAAGTGCCTGCAGGGCTGAGATTGCTGCTGCCCGCTCTGATATTAAACACATTATACAGGAGATGAAGATCTTTTTGTTACCTTGGAGGCCATCTTCAAACTGGGGGAACCACCCACGCATAAAATCAAGCTTGACAGAGCCCACGTGGCCTTTAAGCCAGGGGGCGCTGTCACCCGCCCTAGGGACATAATCTGCTGTGTCCATGACTATGCCCCCAAGGAAGCTATCATGGCGAAAGCCCAGAGTCTTGGGAACTTTGAGTTTGATGGGGCTCCAGAGCAGCTCTTCCCTGACCTTTCGTGGGTCACTCTACAAAAAAATGGAGACGCCTAAAACCACTACTGTCATCACTGCCAAATTGCTTATAGATGGTGCTTCCCGTTTGCCTTGTCAGTGCGCCATCAGGGACAAGTGGCGACTCTCCGTTCCTTCTCAGATCTCCAGCCCTTCTGTGAAACCTTGGGCGTTCCAGTGCCTGCTATGTCTGAATGGGAGGCAGATGCCCCTGTGTCCCCACCACCCCAGGTGTGGACCCAGGTCACATGGAAACGAAGAGCTGGACTGCCTACGGGATCATCTCCATGGACTTCCTCATCACTTGGGCACCACCTGATTGAACTCTCTGCTAGCTGTAGGAGGGGAGGTCCCATGTTCTGGCGCTTCCCTTTTCCTAGAAGTGCCATTCCACAGTTACTATGAGTGCCTTTGCCTGCTGTTGTTTTTTCTCACTAATTAGCCAATTATACGATTGTTACTTTCTGTACCTTTATATAATTGGTGCGGGCCAGCCGGATTGTATGCCAGCCCATATTAGTTTTATTGGTTTTCTCTTGTTCCTTTTGCAATCCCTGTCGGTTGTCTTCTGACATCTTGACCCCAACTGAGGCCCTGCTCTTCTTCCCCTGTGTTAGGACACGGGAAGATCTCATTACACTAGACCTCTTTCATTGGTGTAGTTTATATACAATGCCTCACACAGGGATGTATATCCCTGGCAAATTATGTGGCTTGCTTTAGTTTTATGTCCTCGTGCTTGTTTTTTGTCTTGTTCCATGTTATCTAGCCTCCTTTTGTTTCCATTTATTTCTCCACCCTCCATGTTCCTATGGGACACTTCCACTCCAGGCTCTGAACTCCAGAACGGGCAGTAACCTTCCTGGCTGGAAAATACTGCGGTCGTCTGGTTATGTGGAGATGGGACCTTGTTTTGCAAATATGGGTCATATTTCTGCTTTTTATTTTTATTTTTCCTCATTCAAATATGGTGCAGGGTGTAACCCTGAATGTGAAGGGTCTCCAATCCAATGTCAAGAGGAGACTTCTGCTCTTGGAGTTGAAATCCCTCAAGGCGGACATAGTGTTTGTCCAAGAAACCCACTTTGATGATACTGACTCCTTTAGCTTTGCAGCCCATCAATACCCCATTGCATACTCAGCCACCCACTCCCACCAGAAGGCTGGGGTGGAGATACTAATATCGGCTTCCTGCCCCATCAGGATAGAACCTTCGCTGTTAGACCCACAAGGGCACCATGTTATTCTGAGGCGCCACCTCTCCGGCCAACCTATCACACTCTGAGTATTCTGTGGGGTCTTCGGGGGTTGTTAGAAGGAGACTTTAGCATAAATTTTTCTCACTCTACAGACAAATTACCAACCGAGCCAGCAGCGACTCTCTGGGGACTTTCACAAGCTGATTAAACGATACTCTGTACCCTACCAATAGGTACTTTTACTCTACTCCTCATGGCACGCATACCAGGATCGACTATTTTTTGGGTACCATTTCCTCCTTGCGAGTATTGAAGGGGGCAGTCTGGGATCGATCTCATGGTCTGATCACGCCCCATTAGCGATAATATTGGATGCTGGTACCGGATACACGCGCCTATGTCATTGGCACCTTAATGATACCCTCCGTAAATGACAGTTGCTCCGGAATGAATTACATTCCAACCTGAAAACTTATTTTGAGCTTAATGGGGGGGTTGGTTAGTGATGTCCGCTGCCTTTGGGAGGCTCACAAAGCTGTAATGGGGGCCAGTATATCATCCTGGGCATTAGGCTTAAGGGGTTTGGCAACTACTGCACAGACCCTGAGAGCGCTTCTGCACTGCTTAGAAGTGTTAATGAATGCCCATCCCACACGCCGTGCCCAGTTACATAGGCGGCAGTATGCCTGGGAACAAACCTCGTTCCCTATTAGCTAAGCCACTTTAAGACCGTCCTGCATGGTCTAGTCCAGTGGTGGCGAACCTATGGAACGGGTGCCAGAGGTGGCACTCAAATCCCTCTCTGTGGGCACCCGAACCCTGGAAAAATCTATGGTGTACCAATATGCCTTAGACATTTCCTGCCATTCATCACGCACTATGAACGGCACAGGCAGCCCATTGAATGCAGGTAGGTTATTATAGCTAAATGATAAAGTACATTGAAGATATACTATATTGGACTGCAGTGTTCGGCACTTTGCGATAAAGAAGTGGGTTTTGGGCTGCAATTTGGGCACTCGGTCTCTAAAGGGTTCACCATCACTGGTCTAGTCCATATGCTATCAAAGGGGACGATGGAAGGGTACGTTATGATCCCAATCAGATCTCGGCACGGTTTTCCAACTATTACTCTGGCCTTTACAACCTATCTAGTGGTCTTCACAATGTCCCACCACCTCCTTATCGTTAATCCCGAAACCTGAGAAGGCCCCTTTGGAATGTCAGAACTATAGGCCGATCGCGCTTTTAAATTCCGACCTTAAGATATTGACAAAAATATTGTCTTCTTAACAAAATGTTTTCCTCCTTTTGTTAATCCACAAAGACCACGTTGGTTTCGTACCACGCAGACAGGGAGGCGATAACACCCAAAGGAATGTCAATCTGTTGGATGTGGTCAGTCGCTCGCTGGAGGAGGCCTTACTACTTCGTTTGAATGCCGAAAAAACATTCAACCGTTTAGGCTGCCTTGAAAGCTTACGCTTTTTATGGTCCTTCCATTCAGACCATTCGGGTTTATACATCTCCCTTGTAGCGACCATTAAACTACGACTCCCACACGCGGAGTCCTAACCAGTAGGTGCCCCCTGTCCCCCTTACTGTTTGCACTGTGTATTGAACCCCGGGTGGCGAAGATTGGAACGACCCCAGGTGTCATGGTAAGAGACAAAGAGTTCAAATTATCGTTATTTGCGGAAGATGTCTTGCTTACTCTCACCAGGCCCCACACCTTTCTTTCAAACCTACAATCCATCCAGCCAAGAGTTTGGGATTCTGTCGGGGTATAAGGTCAATACTCCTAGGACTGAGGCCCTCCCTCTTAATTTTCCACAGGCTGCCCTCAGTACCCTTCAGGCCAATTTTCCCTTTAACCGGAAGGAGGACTGTTTGAGATATTTGGGTGTTACCCTTACCCCCATCACACAGACGTGTAGAAACGTAATTTTTAGTCCCATATATAGAGGGATTAAGGATCTTATCGCCAAATGGAATAATCTCCCCATATCCTTTTTAGGTCGCATTGCAGCGGTAAAAATGACGATCCTATATTTGTTTGAGACTCAGCCCATTCCTATTCCTCTAGGAGACCTGAAGGCGACTCAGTCACAGCTTTTAAGGTTTATATGGGCCAAAAACCAGCATAGGACGCCTAGATCGGTACTTTTGGCTAGTAGATCCCAGGGTGGTTTATCCTACTGGGCGGGCCAGTTGCGTACTGGGACGGCTTGGGCCTCTGCAGCCTTACTCTATATCAGGCATGTCCAAACTGCGGCCCTCAGCTGTTGCAAAACTACAACTCCCAGCATGCCCTAATAGCTGTAAGCCTGCTCTACCATGCCTGCTCTATATAGATGCAAATTGGGAGGCTCTGGTTAGCTCCCATTCACCCCAATTGTCTTCTATGGTGAAGTCCTTATAGTCCGCCTTCTCCTAGGGAACTGCCAGGTCCCATGGCCCTTTCTAGATCTATGTGGTGGGTCTGCAGCAGTCTGAGCTCGTTTCTATATCACCCCCTGCTCCTAGCTAGCCTCACCATGCCTGCGACAAGGCCGTGGTTTCAACACAATGTCTTTCACGAGGCCGATATAGATGATCCTTTCTCAAGGGAATTATTATCCTTCTCTGCTCTTCAGGCTAATTACGATCTCCCCTCCTTAAAGGGACTTATAAAACCGCCAGCATTACCTTATATTAGCCCCAGTCTGTTCGTAATCATATGTTTGATCCGGTAGTCTGAAGCTCAATAGCTTAAAAATACTATATTTTAAGCGCCATCAGCGCTATCTTGCCGGTCAGCTTCAAGTCAAGGTGGCAGCGGCTTCTTTGCTTCAAGGTAAGCACGCCCCTAACCGTCCCCTCTCTTGTTTGATTCCAGAAGTGCGGCCGGGATCGCAGAAGTCTCACGCATGCGCGGTGCGCCGCTGAAAGCCGGCTAACAGCAGCAGCCGGAGACGGGATAGCGCCTTACCAAGGAGCACACCGCGCATGTACGAGACTTCTGGCTGTCAATCAAACAAGAGAGGGGACGGTGAAGGAGTTTAAGCATGCATGGGATAGGCAGAAGGCCATCCTCCATATAAGATAGGGCCGGGGCTATCCATAGTACTCAGTATATTGGGCAGACTAGATGGGCCACATGGGTCTCATCTGCCGACACATTCTATGTTAGGGGCATGCTCACCTTGACTTGAAGCTGACCGGCAAGATAGCGCTGATGGCGCTTAAAATATAGTTTTTTTAAGCTATTGAGCTTCAGACTACCGGATCAAACATATGATTCCGAACAGACTGGGGGCTACTATAAGGTAATGCTGGCGGTTTTGAGGTGACAGGTTCCCTTTAATTATTTCTACGTACAAATTAGACAATTTCCCAGGCTGCTTTTTCAGAGTTAGCGGTCTCTCTCTCCACAGTGTTGGAGCGTCTCTTAATAGCTGATATTTATGCCATACAGATAGATCTTGTGGCGAAACCAACCTCGCCACTGGGTTTTGGAGAGGGCTCCACTCCTACAGGGTCCGGTGGGAACTGGCGTCTCGTATGTAGGAAAGCGGCGGAGTCTTCGATGTCTGTTCTCCTCCATAGGATGAATCTAGCTGTGTTGGGGGGGGGGGGGGGGGGGGTTGACACTGTGGGATGTCATGGGGAACACTTAACCCTATATTTGGGGATTGCCCACTTATTCGCCGCTCCTAGGTTCACTCTCCTAGGTTCACTCTTCGGAGGCAGTGTGCCCCTCGACCCTTCATCCCTCTTATGAAATATTACACCTTCACCTGTAAGGGAACACTTATTGTTAGTACAGGTGCCCATTACCTTATTGTCCGTTTCTGGAAACGCACTGACTCTCCGAAGATCTCTGTGCCAGAGGTTAGAAGAATGGCGTATATGACGGCTCTAATACAGGATAGGGTGGATCCAGACAACTATGAGGCAGGCTTTGGGTGGAGTAGATCCCCCCCCTTCTTTTCCCTGGGTCTCCCTGTTCTGTGTTTTTTATATTTTTTGGGGTCCTATATTTCAGTGGGATATTCCTGATTGATATACTCCTAAGCACCTTCTTCGCGGGACGTATTTCTGTTAATAACTGATACAAGAGGCTTGGGTATCAGGCGGCTTTTATTTGTATTTCAGGGCTATGCACCGATTGCGACCTCTGATGCTTCCTGCGGATTCACCGTCTTGACTTGTTCACATTTCCCTGTATTTTCTGTAAATGAAAAAAAAATATTTCAATAAAAATATAATTATAATAATTAAAAAAGGATATCATAAGGGGTTAGTGAGCACTGCACCCTGGAGTACCCAATCCTATCAAATTTACCCTAATAGCCTGATATATGGTTTCTTTCAAAGCCTCATTCAGACATCAGTGTTCGGTCAGTGATTTCCATCAGGACTGAAGCTACAAAGAGATGAGGTATAAGGGAGAGGTCTGCCCCTGTTCTGGGTTAGAGCCGCTCCTGGTTTTGGCTCGAAATCACTGACCGAACACTGACGTGTGAACGAGGCCTTACCGATATTATCACTCTTTACGTTGATATTATTCTTGGCGTTTTCTTTTAGGCGCTCTAGCCCCATCTTGTGGCCCGTAGTTACAATGGTCACCTATTTCACATTGTCCATACGTCAGTATTCGCGCGTTTTATGGTAACTAACTTATTAACCATCACTAATGAAAAATGTTTTATTGACTACTTTGTATTATTTATTTTTACTATTTCTCTGGAAATGAATATGTGTTTATTTATATTATTATAATTGTAACAGATTAATTCATTGAATTCCCTGTAAGGGTTAATTTTGTATGTCCCTATTGTCCAGTCCTTCCCCTCCCTTCACTTGATGTTTTTTGGCGCCATCTTTGGTTTTTATACTACACTGTGTCAGATCTTAACATTGGTCCTGCCCCGAAACGCATCATTTCTGCTCGGATAAAGATATCATAGCGGCACCGCGTCTCACGCCCACCCCGGCACCAGCAGCATGCAGGCCCTTCTTCATTTTCTCCTAGCTATCTTGATAACCTATTCAGCCTGTCCTGGGATGATGAGTTGCGCAGTTCCATTATGTCTAAAGATAGCTCTGCCATATACGCTGCCACCTGCTGGCAAACCAGGCACAGTACATGAACAGTTACATAGCAAGATTATTAATGCACAGTGGTGAAGGACTTGGAAATAAATACAAAGATGCCATTCAGGATAACCATTAGAGACAGTAGCGGAGTGCAGAAATGGTAATACTACTCCGGGGTATTACATACACCCCAACTTAAAACCCAGCCATCCTCGGCTTGTGCTTAGGGTATGCTACAGGGTTCCCTTTTAAAGTTAGAGTGCTGCTTTAGACTATCTTCTGTTATCATATATATAAGCTGCACTAGCAATGGCTACCTACAGGTCTCTGCCCGTTTCAGTAGGGTTTCTCGTTTCCCTCTCGGTATAACCAGAGAACCAAAAGACTGTGCCAAGCGATCATTCCTGGCTTTCTTTTGTGTGTACTCGGCCCTAGTACCAAAGAAAGTGCGGGGGGTGTCTTTACTCTGTAATCCCACCACTACGCAATGAAAGCCCGCAAATAGGAGGGTGGCTTCATCCTGTAATCTCTTCCATGCATCGAGGTCTAATTATACTTTACACTTCGTCACCTTGATGACTAAACTGGTGGCTTCACCTTCCCCTTAGGGCAGTGCACAGTGCTTTAAGGCACCTAGAAACTTAGTTTTTAGCAGCAGGGTAACCCTTTAAGATAGTGGGACTGCTTGTGACTTTACCACTTGGTAAAGGTTAAGGGCATATGCAAAAAATACAATATACTGTATTTTTTTTACCCCATAAGAAGCGCTTCATTAGGACAGGGAAACGCTGAAGGCTCTGTACTCACCGCTTCCTGGTCCTCGGCTCAGCTATCGGCTGTGCAGGGCTGCGCACAGCCTGAGGGCGCTCTGTGACCTCACACTGTGCGCCGCGATACACAGCCGACAGCAGGATGAAGAGGATCGCGATGGTGACTAGGAGCAGGAGAGGTAAGTGAGTTTATTTAAATTTTATTTGCACTGGGGGCTGACATAGGGGCTGATATATGGGGCTCATGGCTGACATATAGGGGCTGATGGCTGACATATAGGGGCTGATGGCTGACATATAGGGGCTGATATATGGGGCTGATGGCTGACATATAGAGGCTGATATATGGGGCTTATGGCTGACATAGGGGCTGATATATGGGACTGATGGCTGACATATAGGGACTGATATATGGGGCTGATGGCTGACATATAGGGACTGATATATGGGGCTGATGGCTGACATATGGGGGCTGATATATGGGGCTGATGGCTGACATATAGGGACTGATATATGGGGCTGATGGCTGACATATAGGGGCTGATATATGGGGCTGATGGCTGACATATAGGGGCTGATATATGGGGCTGATGGCTGACTTATAGGGGCTGATATATGGGGCTGATGGCTGACATATAGGGGCTGATATATGGGGCTTATGGCTGACATAGGGGCTGATATATGGGACTGATGGCTGACATATAGGGACTGATATATGGGGCTGATGGCTGACATATAGGGACTGATATATGGGGCTGATGGCTGACATATGGGGATGATATATTGGGCTGATGGCTGACATATGGGGCTGATATATGGGACTGATGGCTGACATATAGGGGCTGATATATGGGGCTGATGGCTGACATATAGGGGCTGATATATGGGGCTGATGGCTGACATAGGGGCTGATGGCTGACATATAGGGGCTGATATATGGGACTGATGGCTGACATATAGGGGCTGATATATGGGGCTGATGGCTGACATATAGGGGCTGATATATGGGGCTGATGGCTGACATATAGGGGCTGATATATGGGGCTGATGGCTGACATATAGGGGCTGATATATGGGGCTGATGGCTGACATATAGGGGCTGATATATGGGACTGATGGCTGACATATAGGGGATGATATATGGGGCTGATGGCTGATATATGGGGCTGATATATGGGACTGATGGCTGACATATGGGACTGATGGCTGACATATAGGGGCTGACATATGGGGCTGATGGCTGACATATAGGGGCTGATATATGGGGCTGATGGCTGACATATAGGGGCTGATATATGGGGCTGATGGCTGACTTATGGGGCTGATATTTGGGGCTGATGGCTGAATATATGGGGCTGATGACTGACATATAGGGGCTGATATATGGGGCTGATGGCTGACATATGGGGCTGATATTTGGGGCTGATGGCTGAATATATGGGGCTGATGACTGACATATAGGGGCTGATATATGGGGCTGATGACTGACATAGGGGCTGATATATGGGACTGATGGCTGACATATAGGGGCTGATATATGGGGCTGATGACTGACATATAGGGGCTGATATATGGGGCTGATGGCTGACATATAGGGGCTGATATATGGGACTGATGGCTGACATATAGGGGCTGATATATGGGGCTGATGGCTGACATATAGGGGCTGATATATGGGGCTGATGGCTGACATATAGGGGCTGATATATGGGGCTGATGGCTGACATAGGGGCTGATATATGGGGCTGATGGCTTTCATATAGGGGCTGATATATGGGGCTGATGGCTGACTTATAGGGGCTGATATATGGGGCTGATGGCTGACATATAGGGACTGATATATGGGGCTGATGGCTGACATATAGGGGCTGATATATGGGGCTGATGGCTGACATAGGGGCTGATGGCTGACATATAGGGGCTGATATATGGGACTGATGGCTGACATATAGGGGCTGATATATGGGGCTGATGGCTGACATATAGGGGCTGATATATGGGGCTGATGGCTGACTTATAGGGGCTGATATATGGGGCTGATGGCTGACATATAGGGACTGATATATGGGGCTGATGGCTGACATATGGGGCTGATATATGGGACTGATGGCTGACATATAGGGGCTGATATATGGGGCTGATGGCTGACATATAGGGGCTGATATATGGGGCTGATGGCTGACATATAGGGGCTGATATATGGGGCTGATGGCTGACATATAGGGGATGATATATGGGACTGATGGCTGACATATAGGGGATGATATATGGGGCTGATGGCTGATATATGGGGCTGATATATGGGACTGATGGCTGACATATAGGGGCTGATATATGGGGCTGATGGCTGACTTATGCGGCTGATATATGGGACTGATGGCTGACATATAGGGACTGATGGCTGACATATAGGGGCTGATATATGGGGCTGATGGCTGACATAGGGGCTGATATATGGGGCTGATGGCTTTCATATAGGGGCTGATATATGGGGCTGATGGCTGACTTATATGGGGCTGATGGCTGACTTATAGGGGCTGATATATGGGGCTGATGGCTGACATATAGGGACTGATATATGGGGCTGATGGCTGACATATAGGGGCTGATGGCTGACATAGGGGCTGATGGCTGACATATAGGGGCTGATATATGGGGCTGATGGCTGACATATAGGGGCTGATATATGGGGCTGATGGCTGACTTATAGGGGCTGATATATTGGGCTGATGGCTGACATATAGGGGCTGATATATGGGGCTGATGGCTGACATATAGGGACTGATATATGGGGCTGATGGCTGACATATAGGGGCTGATATATGGGGCTGATGGCTGACATATAGGGGCTGATATATGGGACTGATGGCTGACATATAGGGGCTGATATATGGGGCTGATGGCTGACATATAGGGGCTGATATATGGGGCTGATGGCTGACATATAGGGGCTGATATATGGGGCTGATGGCTGACATATAGGGGCTGATATATGGGGCTGATGGCTGACATATAGGGGCTGATATATGGGACTGATGGCTGACATATAGGGGCTGATATATGGGGCTGATGGCTGACATATAGGGCTGATGGCTGACATATAGGGACTGATATATGGGGCTGATGGCTGACATATAGGGGCTGATATATGGGGCTGATGGCTGACATATAGGGGCTGATATATGGGGCTGATGGCTGACTTATAGGGGCTGATATATGGGGCTGATGGCTGACATATAGGGGCTGATATATGGGGCTGATGGCTGACTTATAGGGGCTGATATATGGGACTGATGGCTGACATATAGGGGCTGATATATGGGGCTGATGGCTGACATATAGGGCTGATGGCTGACATATAGGGACTGATATATGGGGCTGATGGCTGACATATAGGGGCTGATATATGGGGCTGATGGCTGACATATAGGGGCTGATATATGGGGCTGATGGCTGACTTATAGGGGCTGATATATGGGGCTGATGGCTGACATATAGGGGCTGATATATGGGGCTGATGGCTGACTTATAGGGGCTGATATATGGGGCTGATGGCTGACATATAGGGGCTGATTATCACGATCGGCGTAACTGTCACATGTGACACGGAGGGAGGAAAAGAGGGAGGCCCTGCCCTAGTGAGAGGGAAGGTGGTGACCCCTGACTCACCTTGCGGCTGGCGCCTGGCTGCCCTGTCGTCCCTAGACGGGTTCCTCACCCGTACGCCGATCACGTGCCTAAAACCCTGGCTTTCCCTAGGATGAGCCCTAGATAGTGAACAGGGCGGTGAGAACACTAGTCCGCACCACTAGCTCTAAAGGAAACACCAAGGGGAGGACAGACAATACAAACTAAACATATAATCCCAGGTGGGCAACAACAGGAGACAACAAAAGCCCAACAGGGATCCGGAGGGTAGCACTCTGGAACAACAACCAGATTCTCAGCTCCAGTGGGTCAGCATAGATGTCCAGGCAGGAAGCTCTATAACTGGCAACAAGAGAAGTGTGAGAGGAGAATATAAGGAGTTTGGGAGTGGCAGACAAGAAACAGCTGAGGAGGAGAAGCTACGGATCCCTGAGTGAGACAAAAAGGATTGCAAGGCAAACACAGAAAACAAACACTAAGAAACACCGTGATCTTTAGACTTAGAGCGCGCAACCACCCGCTGCGACTTCCTGACCCCGGGTATAACGGAGTCAGACGTGGCTCTTGACACCCTCGTGACAGTACCCCCCCTTTCACGAGGGGCCTCCGGACACTCAGGACCAGGTCTCTCCGGATGAGAGACATGGAAAGCCTGAATCAACCTGTTGGCGTTTACCTCTGACGCTGGAACCCACATTCTTTCCTCGGGACCGTAACCCCTCCAATGCACCAGATACTGAAGAGAGCGGCGGACCCGACGAGAATCAACAATTCTGGATATTTGAAACTCCAGATTACCATCCACAACAACAGGAGGAGGTGGTAGCGGTGATGGTTCTAGAGGTGGAACATACTTCTTGAGCAACGACTTATGGAAGACGTTATGGATCTTAAAAGTCTGAGGTAGCTCCAGGCGAAAAGCCACAGGGTTAATGACGGCTACAATTTTATAAGGACCAATGAACCTAGGACCCAGTTTCCAAGAGGGAACCTTCAACTTAATATTCCTAGTAGACAACCACACATAGTCATTCACTCCTAGGTCCGGACCTGGCGACCGTTTCTTATCGGCCATGCATTTGTATTTACCACTCATATTTTTCAAGTTAGCTTGCACCTTCTGCCATACCGATGAAAGAGATGAAGAAAACCGTTCCTCTTCGGGAACCCCAGAAGACCCCCCCCTCTTTGAAAGTACAAAATTGGGGATGAAAACCGTATGCACCAAGAAATGGTGACTTGCCAGTGGATTCCTGACGGCGATTATTTATGGCAAACTCGGCTAACGGTAAATATGATGACCACACCTCTTGGTTTTCAGACGCAAAACACCTTAAATATGTTTCTAGGTTTTGGTTGGTATGCTCAGTCTGTCCATTCGACTGAGGATGGAAAGCTGAGGAAAAGGATAAGTGTACCCCTAAACGGGTACAAAAAGCTTTCCAAAACTTAGAAATAAACTGGGTTCCCCGATCCGAAACCACATCGGAAGGGACCCCGTGAAGCTTCACGATTTCACTGATAAACACCTGAGCAAGAGTTTTAGCATTAGGAAGTGCGGGTAGCGCAATAAAGTGTACCATCTTGCTAAACCTGTCCACTACTACCAAGATAACTGTTTTACCCGCAGACAAAGGTAAGTCAGTGATGAAATCCATTGATAGATGTGTCCATGGTCTATTGGGGATGAAAAGTGGCAATAAAGACCCTGCTGGACGTGTATGAGAGACTTTCGCGCGCGCACAAGTAGAACAAGTAGACACGAAATCTATTACATCCTGACGCAACCTTGGCCACCAAAAACGACGAGACAATAGCTCCAAGGTTGCTTTACTACCCGGGTGCCCAGCAAGTGCCGAATTATGATGTTCCTTCAATAACTCAAGACGCAGGTTTAACGGTACAAACAATTTCTCTGAGGGGCAAGAGGCCGGGGCGTCCCCCTGGGCCTCTAACACCTTTCCCTCTAGAACAGAGGAAACTACGAGACAATGCGTCTGCCTTGGTATTTTTTGCCCCAGGACGATAGGTGATTACAAAGTTAAATCTGGTAAAGAATAGCGACCACCTAGCTTGTCTAGGGGTGAGACGCTTAGCCGATTCTAGGTACAGCAGATTTTTGTGGTCTGTAATCACAGTGACGGGGTGGACTGCCCCCTCTAAGAAGTGACGCCACTCTTCAAACGCCAGTTTAATCGGCAACAGTTCCCTATTTCCAATATCATAGTTCTTTTCTGCTGCAGATAATTTTTTGGAAAAGAAAGCGCAAGGACGCCATTTGCCAGGAGACGGACCCTGAGACAATACAGCCCCCACTCCCACCTCCGACGCATCAACTTCAACAATAAAAGGCTGGGAGACATCAGGTTGAATTAGGACAGGTGCCGAGGTAAACCTCACTTTTAGGGAGGAAAAAGCAACTTTAGCGGCGTCAGACCATTTAGAAAAATCAGTCCCTTTCCTAGTCATGTCAGTAAGGGGTTTAACGATCACTGAATAATTTTTAATAAACTTTCTGTAGAAATTTGCGAAACCCAAAAACCGTTGCAGTGCTTTGAGGTTCTCAGGAAGATCCCAATCTAAAATTGCCTGGACCTTCCTAGGATCCATACGGAAACCTGAAGCAGATAATAGATATCCCAGGAATTGTATTTCCTGAACCGCGAAGACACATTTTTCAATTTTCGCATATAATTTATTCGTCCGTAGGACCTGCAGTACTTGTCTGACATGAACTTCATGTGTTTTCAGATCAGCCGAATAAATTAAGATATCATCTAGGTATATGACTACAAACCTGCCGATGAGATGACTAAAAATATCATTAACGAAATGTTGGAAGACAGCAGGGGCATTGGTCAGACCGAAAGGCATGACTAAATTTTCGTAATGCCCCTCAGGGGTGTTAAAAGCTGTCTTCCACTCATCCCCTTCCTTGATACGAATCAGATTGTAGGCCCCCCTAAGATCAAGTTTGGAGAACCACTTAGCACCCGCAATCTGATTAAAAAGGTCAGGAATGAGAGGAAGAGGGTATGGGTCTCGGACGGTTATCCGGTTTAGCTCACGGAAATCTAGGCAAGGACGCAGGCCCCCATCTTTCTTTTTAACAAAGAAAAACCCTGCAGCCACGGGTGAAGAAGAGGGTCTGATGTGTCCCTTGGCCAGACTCTCGGAGATATAATCTTTCATGGCTTGTCTCTCGGGACCCGAAAGATTATACAACCTGGACTTGGGTAATTTTGCACCGGGAATCAGGTTAACCGGGCAATCATAAGGACGATGAGGTGGTAGCTTCTGACAACCCTTTTCAGAAAAAACGTCCTCAAAGTCCGAAATAAATGTAGGTAGGGAAGCTATGGAGGCGATTAAGCAATTGTTATTTAAGCAATTCTCTCTGCAATGCTCACTCCACTCCGATATCTCCCAGGCCTGCCAATCCACCACTGGATTGTGCGCTACCAACCAGGGAAGACCCAATACCACAGGAGAGGGAAGGCCCTCCAGAACGTAACATGAAAGACGCTCCTTATGGTGGTCCCCTACCCGAAGATGTAAGTTATGGACAACGTGAGTGAGGTTTCTCTGAGACAGAGGAGCAGAGTCAATAGCGAATATGGGAATAGGTCTCTGCAGCGTACAGAGAGACAAACCCATAGTGCGGGCAAAATGGGCATCTATCAAATTTACCCCTGCACCACTGTCTAGAAAAAAAGAAATAGACTCCGTCTTAACACCAAAAACAATAACCGCTGGTAACACAAATTGAGATGTTCGTATGGAGGAAACGTATACCCCCCGGCTGACATCCTCCGCACAGCCTGGGGTTAGTAGTTTTCCGACGGTCTTTTGGTTTTTGGGAAAGGAGGGACAGACATTAATGAAATGACCCTTCCCCCCACAGAAAAAACAAGCCCCCCACCTACGGCGAACCTCAGGAGGACGGACCTGACGAGAAGTTCCTCCTAGCTGCATAGGCTCGTCTAAGTCCGTACAGACTAACTGCTGCTTGGGAGAGGTTACCGATTGCTCAGGAATTTTCGATCTCTCCCTAAGACGTCTATCTATCCTGATAGAAAGGGACATAACAGCATCAAGGGAAAGGGGGGTCTCATACAGCGCCAGCGCATCCTTAACCCTTTCAGATAACCCAGAGCAGAACTGACTCCTGAGAGCCGGGTCGTTCCACTGAGTATCCGTAGCCCACCTGCGGAACTCTGAGCAATATTCCTCTGCTGGCCGATCTCCCTGTAGGAGTCTCCGTAACTTCGACTCAGCCAGGGCGACGCGGTCAGGGTCATCATATATGAGACCCAAAGCCCCAAAAAATCCCTCCACTGACCGGAGAGCCTGGGAACCAGGGGGTAACGAGAACGCCCAGGATTGCGGGTCCCCCTGAAGCAGGGAAATAACAATCCCCACCCGCTGTTCTTCATTACCTGAGGAGTAAGGGCGCAGCTTAAAATATAATTTGCAGGCCTCACGGAACGTCACAAATTTGTCCCTTCCCCCAGAGAATCTGTCAGGAAGAACAACCTTGGGTTCTGTAACAACCTGGTTACCCATAGCAACCGCTGGGCTTACGGTCTGCTGCATTTGCTGCTGCTGTTGGAGGACAGACGCCTTCAATCCTGCCACCTCCAAAGACAGGCCTTGAAGCTGTTTTGCCAAAGCAGCAATAGGATCCATATTGGATTCTAAGTAGAGAGAAAAAAATAAATAAAAATAAATTATATATATATATATTTTTTTTCTCAAAAAAAAAATAAGGGCCAGTTATAATATCACGATCGGCGTAACTGTCACATATGTGACACGGAGGGAGGAAAAGAGGGAGGCCCTGCCCTAGTGAGAGGGAAGGTGGTGACCCCTGACTCACCTTGCGGCTGGCGCCTGGCTGCCCTGTCGTCCCTAGACGGGTTCCTCACCCGTACGCCGATCACGTGCCTAAAACCCTGGCTTTTCCTAGGATGAGCCCTAGATAGTGAACAGGGCGGTGGGAACACTAGTCCGCACCACTAGCTCTAAAGGAAAACACCAAGGGGAGGACAGACAATACAAACTAAACATATAATCCCAGGTGGGCAACAACAGGAGACAACAAAAAGCCCAACAGGGATCCGGAGGGTAGCACTCTGGAACAACAACCAGATTCTCAGCTCCAGTGGGTCAGCATAGATGTCCAGGCAGGAAGCTCTATAACTGGCAACTAGAGAAGTGTGAGAGGAGAATATAAGGAGGTTGGGAGTGGCAGACAAGAAACAGCTGAGGAGGAGAAGCTACGGATCCCTGAGTGAGACAAAAAGGATAGCAAGGCAAACACAGAAAACAATCACTAAGAAACAACGTGATCTTTAGACTTAGAGCGCGCAGCCACCCGCTGCGACTTCCTGACCCCGGCTATAACGGAGTCAGACGTGGCTCTTGACACCCTCGTGACACTGATATATGGGGCTGATGGCTGACATATAGAGGCTGATATATGGGGCTGATGGCTGACTTATAGGGGCTGATATATGGGGCTGATGGCTGACATATAGGGGCTGATATATGGGGCTGATGGCTGACATATAGGGGCTGATATATGGGGCTGATGGCTGACTTATAGGGGCTGATATATGGGGCTGATGGCTGACATATAGGGGCTGATATATGGGACTGATGGCTGACATATAGGGGCTGATATATGGGGCTGATGGCTGACATATAGGGGCTGATATATGGGGCTGATGGCTGACATAGGGGCTGATATATGGGGCTGATGGCTGACATATAGGGGCTGATATATGGGACTGATGGCTGACATATAGGGGCTGATATATGGGGCTGATGACTGACATATAGGGGCTGATATATGGGGCTGATGACTGACATAGGGGCTGATATATGGGGCTGATGGCTGACATATAGGGGCTGATATATGGGGCTGATGGCTGACATAGGGGCTGATATATGGGGCTGATGGCTGACATATAGGGGCTGATATATGGGACTGATGGCTGACATATAGGGGCTGATATATGGGGCTGATGACTGACATATAGGGGCTGATATATGGGGCTGATGACTGACATAGGGGCTGATATATGGGGCTGATGGCTGACATATAGGGGCTGATATATGGGGCTGATGACTGACATATAGGGGCTGATATATGGGGCTGATGACTGACATAGGGGCTGATATATGGGGCTGATGGCTGACATATAGGGGCTGATATATGGGGCTGATGGCTGACACATAGGGGCTGATATATGGGACTGATGGCTGACATATAGGGGCTGATATATGGGGCTGATGACTGACATATAGGGGCTGATATATGGGGCTGATGACTGACATAGGGGCTGATATATGGGACTGATGGCTGACATATAGGGGCTGATATATGGGGCTGATGGCTGACTTATAGGGGCTGATATATGGGGCTGATGGCTGACATATAGGGGCTGATATATGGGGCTGATGGCTGACATAGGGGCTGATATATGGGGCTGATGGCTGACATATAGGGGCTGATATATGGGGCTGATGACTGACATATAGGGGCTGATATATGGGGCTGATGACTGACATAGGGGCTGATATATGGGGCTGATGGCTGACATATAGGGGCTGATATATGGGACTGATGGCTGACATATAGGGGCTGATATATGGGGCTGATGGCTGACATATAGGGACTGATATATGGGGGTGATGGCTGACATATAGGGGCTGATATATGGGACTGATGGCTGACATATAGGGGCTGATATATGGGGCTGATGGCTGACATAGGGGCTGATATATGGGGCTGATGACTGACATAGGGGCTGATATATGGGGCTGATGGCTGACATATAGGGGCTGATATATGGGGCTGATGACTGACATATAGGGGCTGATATATGGGGCTGATGACTGACATAGGGGCTGATATATGGGGCTGATGGCTGACATATAGGGGCTGATATATGGGGCTGATGGCTGACACATAGGGGCTGATATATGGGACTGATGGCTGACATATAGGGGCTGATATATGGGGCTGATGACTGACATATAGGGGCTGATATATGGGGCTGATGACTGACATAGGGGCTGATATATGGGACTGATGGCTGACATATAGGGGCTGATATATGGGGCTGATGGCTGACTTATAGGGGCTGATATATGGGGCTGATGGCTGACATATAGGGGCTGATATATGGGGCTGATGGCTGACATAGGGGCTGATATATGGGGCTGATGGCTGACATATAGGGGCTGATATATGGGACTGATGGCTGACATATAGGGGCTGATATATGGGGCTGATGACTGACATATAGGGGCTGATATATGGGGCTGATGACTGACATAGGGGCTGATATATGGGGCTGATGGCTGACATATAGGGGCTGATATATGGGGCTGATGACTGACATATAGGGGCTGATATATGGGGCTGATGACTGACATAGGGGCTGATATATGGGGCTGATGGCTGACATATAGGGGCTGATATATGGGGCTGATGGCTGACACATAGGGGCTGATATATGGGACTGATGGCTGACATATAGGGGCTGATATATGGGGCTGATGACTGACATATAGGGGCTGATATATGGGGCTGATGACTGACATAGGGGCTGATATATGGGACTGATGGCTGACATATAGGGGCTGATATATGGGGCTGATGGCTGACTTATAGGGGCTGATATATGGGGCTGATGGCTGACATATAGGGGCTGATATATGGGGCTGATGGCTGACATAGGGGCTGATATATGGGGCTGATGGCTGACATATAGGGGCTGATATATGGGACTGATGGCTGACATATAGGGGCTGATATATGGGGCTGATGGCTGACATATAGGGACTGATATATGGGGGTGATGGCTGACATATAGGGGCTGATATATGGGACTGATGGCTGACATATAGGGGCTGATATATGGGGCTGATGGCTGACATAGGGGCTGATATATGGGGCTGATGGCTGACTTATAGAGACCTATGGCTGACATGGGGCTGATATTTGGGGCTGATGGCTGAATATATGGGGCTGATGACTGACATATGGGGGCTGATAGATCAACCCCCCAACCTTCAGCCATCTGAGACATTGGGGGTCTGATCTGAGGTCTAATTGACATTGGGGGTCTGATTGGGGCTGTAAGCTAAGGTCTGATTACTGGTCTGACCTGAGGTGTAATGGAAAATAGTTTTTTCTTATTATTCTCCTCTAACAACTAGGTGCGTCTTATGGCTGGTGCGTCTTATAGGGTGAAAAATACGGTAATACCTAGGCTTTTGGAACTACCACAAGGCAAAGTGTGACCATTAGTATTCAGCGTCCTCAGAGGCAGTCCATATGAGCGATAGAGTAAGGATAGTAACTATCTGGCTAACAGGGTTTACATTGCTATACCCATAACAGAGTCCATACAATGGGCTAAAGTGCATGAACCTTGCAAAACAGTAAAAACTTTAGTGCCAAAAATAGTGCGAAAATATGGAAGGCTCCCGACCCGTGGATGGTAAATGGTATGGGCTTGACAAAACACAGCTGGGGCTCCCACTATTGGTCACATAAGGTAATACAACATTATAAATCGCAGCAATTTTAATGAGAACCCTTTAGGCAGGTGGGGTTCCCACTTAACCCGAGAAGGGGGAAATAAGGAGATTTGGTGCCGATGAGCACAATTTGGAGAGTTTTTAGCAGCAGGGTGGAGTCCTAATGAGCCTTGACCTTCTGGGTGAGGACCAAACACAGGGCAACAAAACGAAACAGGGGCCAACAAGTTCTCAACCGTCAGACTCAGTCCATGTCGTGGCACCAAATGTCCATGATCTTTTCTTAAGATGACCGATGGGGCGCTCCTTAGAGGAGGAACCTAAAATCTTCCTCTTTTCTGGAGCTGCTGAAAGACATTAGGGGTCTGTGCTGCCCCTTGCTGGCAATGAATGCAGCCTGGGTAGAGCTCCACTGCCCTCTAGTGGATGCTTCTGGTCCTTATACTGGGGTCTAGTCCTGCACCAGATCTATCACAGGGGCCCCGGCTGATGATACATTACCTCCTTATACCGGGGTCTAGTCCTGCACCAGATCTATCACAGGGGCCCCGGCTGATGATACATTACCTCCTTATACCGGGTCTAGCCCTGCACCAGATTTATCACAGGGGCCCCAGCTGATGATACATTACCTCCTTATACTGGGGTCTAGTCCTGCACCCAGGGCCGGACTGGCCCACCGGGATACCGGGAAATTTCCCGGTAGGCCGCCGGCCCTGGGGCCGCTTTAAGATGTGTCTGCACCTTTTCGGCGGCCGGCAGGCCGAATCTGAAAGCTCTGTAGTGGTGGCCGGTGGGTGGAGCTGAGCAGGCCGGCAGCCGGCCTCCGTGGGAGCGGCACTGCTCCCTCCGACCACCTGGTGTCACTGTGAGCAGCAGCCCGTGATCCTCCTGGCTGGCTGTCCTGTGTGTGGCTGCCCCTCTCTTCCTGCAAGTGGCCTCACCTCCAGATTCAATATGCCGGGCCCAGGCCGCAGACCGGAAGCAGAGCCCGACCCTGTGTCTGCCGCCCGCCGTCATGACCGATGCAAACAGCCCTGAGAGGACTTGAGGAGCCGCAAATACTGGGGGTAAGAAGGGGCCAGGCTGTGCCTACATGTGACTGTGCAGGCTGTCAGGGTTATGTAGTGTATACTATTAGTTTACATACAGTCTCCAGTTTACAGTAATCTCCAGGAGTGGCATCGGCTGGGCAGATCCGCTTCTAGGATCTGGGCTCCATGGGCACTCTGTACCCTCACATGCTTCTTTATGCATCACAGCAAGGAGATTGGGGCAGTTGACAGCAGGGCTCCGGCTGGAGGTAGCACTTTGTGAAAGGGTGTCACACAGGTTGTCAGGGGCTCCGAGTGGAGAACATCTTGGTGTGTAACCTGGTGTCACTGTGCTGTACAAAGGACCTGCTGGGCATGGTGCCTCCACAGAGGGCAGGGAATCAGATTGACTGAGGAGGGCTTGTACTTTGGAGAAGAATATGTGGCTTCATGTGACAGAGCAGAGGAATCACACAGAAGAGTGTGTGGATGAGGATACGTCGTGTCTCCAGGAGCTCTGCCCCTGACATCTCCAAGTGACAGACACTGCTTAGCGGCGCCGAGGGGGTTAAGTGAAGGCGCCTAGGACTGGGGAGACGGAGATAAAAGGGTTAAGGAGAGGCAGCTAGCAAGGTATGGGCAGGTGCCAAGATTCGAAGGGGGGTAGCTTCCCATACATGTGGGCCGGCTATTATATATTCGGCTCTCACTATACCTCCCCCCCCCCCTGTTTCCTGATTGGTAGGGAGAGGTGGTAGGCGCCGCATAGGTTATAGAGGAGGTCTGGCAGTGGCTCTGCCTCTTCCTCTACGGCTACAGCAGACAGCTCCGTCAGCAGGTATGGCCACAGAGGATCAGCTCCTGGCAGCTTTGGCTGCGCATCTGCAGAAAGAGGGCCCGGCTTTTCTTGCTCGCATGTTCGCGGGCATACAAGCGCCTCAGCCACCTATTCCCCCGCCTGTCCCTGGTGCCATTATATCGGAGCAGCCGGGTGGCAGGCGGCCCACCAGGAACACCCGCCCGACTTAGTCCCTCCATTACCCCTGTACCTCGCCGCACTAGAAGCCGGCGGCAGCTGCAGCGCAGAGATCCTCTGGCGTCCAGTGTCAGGGGGAATCCAGCGCTCCGGCCCGCACGGCCGCAGGCCACGCCCACCGAGACTATACTTCCGGTGCCGCGGGAGCAGCAGCCACAGTTCCCGCCGGCAGTAACACAGCCCCTCCTTCCTCCTCTCCCTGCGCAATCAAGCATGGGCAACAGGCAGAGCGAGCGCTCCTCGGCTGAGGAGACTGCGATTATAACGCATGCTCCTGCCCCCACGCTACAAGAACTTTTAGGTGAAGGGGCTATTAATCTGCCTGTGCTGTCACCTGCAGCAGACCTGCAGCCCAGTCCCATGGGCATACCCTCTACAGGCCCTACAATGCAGCCGTCTGTTAGTGGTGCTCCTACCCCACTGCCACTGCTGCAGGCAAACCCCCCCGTTCCACTTGCACCTATGCCCATGCCAGATAATGCTCCTGTACAAGAGCCGGCTCCACGTTACCCTTCACAGCGTAGATCACCTGCAGTGTCACACGACCGCCGAGAAAGGCGCAGGTCGGGTTCTCACCGTTACCGCCGTTCCCGCCATGCATCCAGAGCCCATAGCCGTAGCAGCCGTTCGACACGGTCTAGATCGGCAAGATGGAGGTCGCCTTCGTCGTCTGACTTGAGCTCCTGCGGTTCGGATTCCGGCAGGTCACATGTTAGAAGTACGCGGGCCCCCAGACGCCAGTCTAGAAGGCCTTCCCGCGTGGCAGAGCCAGCCAGCGCGGTTCCTACAACTGCTCCTCATGCGAGTGCTGTCCCCCCTACATCTCAGAATCCAGCTACCGGTGAGTACAATTTTACTGGGGCATGGGGCGGGGATACAGCAGCCAAAGGTTTGGTCCCTGCGCTTAGGGCCTTGTTAGCACAATTAGATCCTGCGGTTCAGCCCTCCACTGCTTCTCTGGTCAACAAATCCAGACCTAGTGATCATAAAGAGTCCATCTTTTGTGGGTTAACGCCGTTGGGAGCTCATTTAGATGAGGACACCAAAAATAAAATATGGTCTAACCAGTATATTGATATATGGTCGTTAGTTTCGGTGGATCAACATACGGTGGACAAAGAAAGGCGTCCCAATGCTGAGCGTTTCATAGATCGCAGACCAAAAGTTGCGCGTACCATTGGTAATTGGATTCAGGCATTTGCGGTTTTAGGTTATACCATGGCTCAACGCCGACCAGAACTCTCGGCGGACCTTTTTGTCTACATGGACTCTATTTATAGCGCCTTTAAAGCGCACGGCGGTTCCGCTTGGTGGCGGTACGACGAAGAGTTCCGCCGAAGGTTAGCTTTGCAACCAGATATAGGTTGGGGGGTTAAAGCAGCAGACCTATGGCTCCGTTTGATGATGTCACAGAAAACGCAACCCTTTCCTTCCGCGGCCACTGCTCCCTCAGCAAATGCATACGGCGCAGTGGCCGTGCGCAGGCCAGGGGCCTGCTGGTTGTATAACGAAGGACATTGTAAATTTTTTGCCTTGTGCAAGTACAAGCACGAGTGTTCCGTCTGTGGAGGCTCCCATGCTGCTATCAGATGTCAGTGACAGCCCTCAGTACATAAAGCCCACGCTGCTGCCGGAGGGAAAGACCCCAGTGAGCGTGCACGCGATGTCCCCGTGGCTAGACCAATACCCCAATAAGCAGGCTGCCGCTCAACTGCGCGCGGGTTTCAGTTCAGGTTTTTTCATTCCATTTTATTTTTCTTTCCTACCTACTATCGCTGATAACTTGAAGTCTGCAAAGGATAACCCGGAAGAATTGAGAGGCAAAGTAGGTAAAGAAGTAGTTTTAGGGCGTATAGTAGGACCGTTTAAGTCACCCCCATTCAAAAACATACGCATATCCCCTTTAGGCCTGATACCTAAAAAAGAGCCAGGTTCATTCAGATTGATACATCATTTGTCCTTTCCAAAGGGCTCATCTGTGAATGATGGTATTTCCAAGGAGGAATCCTCGGTGTCATATGTGTCATTTGATAGGGCTGTAGCGCTAGTTAGCCGCGCTGGAAAGGGCGCATTGTTGGCTAAATCTGACATTGAGGCTGCTTTTCGTTTACTCCCTGTACATCCTGATTGTTATCATCTTTTAGGGTGTATGGTGGACGATGCCTATTATTATGACACATGCCTACCGATGGGTTGCTCGATATCATGCCACTATTTTGAATTGTTCAGCACCTTTTTGGAATGGGTCATACGTTTTGAAACGTCCTCGCAGAATGTTATTCATTATTTGGATGATTTTCTTTTCGTTTCCCCTGGCAATTCAGGACAGTGTCAATTCCTCCTGGATACATTCCGTTTTTACATGGCTCGTTTTGGGGTTCCCCTCTCGGAGGATAAAACGGTTGGCCCGGCGACAATCATCACGTTTTTGGGTATTGAAATTGATACCAGCTTGATGGTTTTTCGCCTACCAAGCGACAAATTACACAAATTATCGGCCTTGATTTTGGGTTGCATGTCGGTGAAATCGGTGACACTAAGACAAATGCAGGAGCTGTTAGGATTATTGGTGTTTGCTTGTCGCATCATGCCGATGGCTCGGGTTTTTTCTCGTAGACTATCTCTGTCCACGCGCGGGGTAAAAAAGCCTTCTCACCACATCCGGCTGACCAAGCAGCTGAAATTGGATTTGCAGGTCTGGAAATCCTTTTTAAGCCAGTATAATGGCCACACGTGTTATCAATCCGTAGAAATTGCATCCCCGGATTTGTCATTATTTACGGATGCTGCTGGGTCTACCGGTTTTGGTGCAATATTTGGCCAGGAGTGGTGCGCTGCACCATGGCCTGACGCTTGGCGATCCCGGGGCCTTTGTACCAACATCACTTTACTGGAGTTATTTCCGATTATTGTAGCCGTCAACGTATGGGGACCCGGTTTTCGGAACCAGCGAGTCTGCTTTTACACGGACAACATGGCGGTGGTCTACTGTATTAACTCTTTAACCTCTTCTTCCCTGCCAGTGCTATCGCTACTCCGGCACCTGGTCCTCCGATGCCTAGAATTCAATATCTGGTTCCGAGCTCGGCATGTGCCAGGCGTACACAACCCTATAGCTGACGCTCTCTCTCGCTTTCGTTGGCAGGAATTCAGGTCCCTGTTGCCGGAGGCATCCAGAGAGGGGATCCCGTGTCCGACAGCGCTTTGGGATTTGCCGACCGGCGATTGATGAATATGGTCCAAGCTTCTGTGGCACCAGCCACATGGTCAGCGCATGGTAAGGCGTGGGCAGAATGGAGGGCAGTGGCAGAGGAGTTGGCGAATGTTATATTGCCTGAGGCATGTTTACAGGTGACCATTGCTTATATTCTGTCTCTGAGAGCTAAAGGAGTTAGCGCTTTGGTTGCGCAGCGAAGATTATGGGGTGTTTCATTTTACCTTAAAATGCGAGGTTGGCAGGACGTGACGCAGCATTTCTTAATCAGGCAGGCTGTTAAGGGTTGGCGTAAGGAGCATGTGCGCCGCGAATGCCGCCGCCCGGTATCATTTGCTTTGTTAATAACCATGTGTCAATTACTGCCCTCCATTTGTTCGTCCCTGTTTGAGGTATGTTTGTTTAGGGCCGCTTTTTGCTTAGCCTTTTTTGCTGCCCTCCGTATAGGTGAGTTAGTGTCCCCTTCCATTATCCGCCCAGGAGGGCTGTCGATGACAGATGTGTTCATCAGTGACTCCGCATTAAGGATCTTCATCAGGCGCTCCAAAACAGATGTTTTGGCACGCGGGGCCTGGCTTCCATTGCACAAGATTGGCGGCCCAGCTTGCCCCCATGCGGCTGTAGCCTAGTTCGCATCAATTCGACCTGAGGGTGCTAGCTTCCTTATACACGAGGATGGTACCCCCCTTACGCGTTTTCAATTCAGATCCATATTCCGCCGTTGCTTGCTTTTGCTGCATTTACCAGTTTTGGAATTCGGCACGCACTCTTTCAGAATTGGTGCGGCCACGGAGGCGGCTCGGGCCGGGTTGCCAGAGGCCGAGGTTCAGAGGATTGGCCGTTGGAAATCGGACTGTTTTGCTTCCTATGTGCGACCTCATTTATTGATTTGATTTTCTTTTAGACGCAGCTCAGATTACGGTATGTTTCATTGGACATTCATACATTTTCTGGGCGGGACAGAGAGCGGAAAGTCGTCCAGGTGGCCGATGCCTTGGCTTCCGGAATATACAAGCACGTTGGCGAGGGGTCCGTGGATTACGTTGGTCTCAGGTTCTCCCGGAGGCGGTGGAATGCAGTCATCTAGTGCGATCCCCGGTGATATTAGTTATACATGCTGGTGGAAATGATCTGTGTTTGTTGAAAATAGCGGAACTGATCACGTTGATCAGAGCTGATTTAGAGAGACTTTTATTGTGGCGATTATTGTGTGGTCAGAAATCATTCCCAGGGTCACGTGGCAAGGTGCTAGGGATGCTACGGCCATAGAGAGGGCCAGGCGCACGGTCAATAACCGTGTTTCACGTTTTATACGGTCCAGAGCAGGGGTAGTGGTGCGTCATCGACAGTTAGAGGGAGATAACGGGCGGTTAATGCGTCCTGACGGTGTCCATTTAAATGACATAGGCTTAGACATTTTCTTGTCCGGGTTACAGGATGGAATTGAGCAGGCCCAGTTCTTGTTGGGTGGGGGTCGGTGCGCCGTGTAGGAATACACGGGCCCCTCCGTGGAGGTCGGTGATAAATGAAAAATGGAGAAGAAGGCGGACTTGCCCACAGAGGGAGTCTGTGGGGCATACCGCTTCTGGAGACTCCAAATTTGTTGATGTTTGGTTCAAGTATAAAATAAAAGTTGGTTTGATAAAGAGATGAGGAATAAAGCTGTGACCGACTCTTACCCAACAAAAGAAGGTGTCATGTCTTTATTCTAGCTGCTAAGTGATAAAAGGGTATCGGCTTCATTCTCCACAGTCTTAGCGGCGCCGAGGGGGTTAAGTGAAGGCGCCTAGGACTGGGGAGACGGAGATAAAAGGGTTAAGGAGAGGCAGCTAGCAAGGTATGGGCAGGTGCCAAGATTCGAAGGGGGGTAGCTTCCCATACATGTGGGCCGGCTATTATATATTCGGCTCTCACTATACCTCCCCCCCCCCCCTGTTTCCTGATTGGTAGGGAGAGGTGGTAGGCGCCGCATAGGTTATAGAGGAGGTCTGGCAGTGGCTCTGCCTCTTCCTCTACGGCTACAGCAGACAGCTCCCCACCCCCCCGCCCTGGTTGCGATGATCAATGGTTCAAATGTTTGTTGTTTCAATTTCAGGTTATGATACTAAGTCACAGCGGAGGTGTGGAGGTCGGTGATAAATGAAAAATGGAGAAGAAGGCGGACTTGCCCACAGAGGGAGTCTGTGGGGCATACCGCTTCTGGAGACTCCAAATTTGTTGATGTTTGGTTCAAGTATATAATAAAAGTTGGTTTGATAAAGAGATGAGGAATAAAGCTGTGACCGACTCTTACCCAACAAAAGAAGGTGTCATGTCTTTATTCTAGCTGCTAAGTGATAAAAGGGTATCGGCTTCATTCTCCACAGTCTGGACCCCCTGGCACCCTGCACACATAAATGCACAGTATAGCTTTACCTGATATGTATTGGATGCCAGGGCCATGCCCACATGTGGCGAGTGGCGGTGCATTATACACAGCAGCACGGTGTCCGGTACTCACAAAGACGTGGTAGACAAATGCCCAGCCCCGGGGTCTCTCCAGCACGTTGCACAGGTAGTTATGCAGCCTCCGGTACTTCACGTTCCTCCGGCAGCTCTGGCTGCTGTTGTACGACAGCGGCTTCCCCAATAAGCTCATGCGAGCTCCCTGCTTCCCCCGGCGGCTCTCCTGCAAGCCCCCTCCTGGTCCCACACCGCTGCCCCTGCCAGTGTCACCGGTGCCCAGGAGAAGCAGCCCATCCCCTCTACTGGAGTTCAACAGCACCCTGTTGCCCCGACTCCACATCTTTCGTGCCGTAGTAACGGTCCCTGCCCCTGCCTTTACCTCCAGAGCTGCTTTTTATCCAGAGCCCAGAGCCTCCCACATCACCTCCACTATGGTTGCGGGACATGGCATCACCGGCGTGGGCACAGAGGGCTCTGGGTGCATGCACAGAGCAGACCTGGGGACAGGGTGGCAGCGCTTCCTGGCTTCAGACTGTCAGATCTGATCACAAGTTGGCACCAGCCATACATACAGGAAGGCTCTGTGTGCAGGGTGCCAGGGGTGTCCAGCAGTGTCTGTCACTTGGAGATGTCAGGGGCAGAGCTCCTGGAGACACGACGTATCCTCATCCACACACTCTTCTGTGTGATTCCTCTGCTCTGTCACATGAAGCCACATATTCTTCTCCAAAGTACAAGCCCTCCTCAGTCAATCTGATTCCCTGCCCTCTGTGGAGGCACCATGCCCAGCAGGTCCTTTGTACAGCACAGTGACACCAGGTTACACACCAAGATGTTCTCCACTCCCAGCCCCTGACAACCTGTGTGACACCCTTTCACAAAGTGCTACCTCCAGCCGGAGCCCTGCTGTCAACTGCCCCAATCTCCTTGCTGTGATGTATAAAGAAGCATGTGAGGGTTACAGAGTGCCCATGGAGCCCACATCCTAGAAGCGGATCTGCCCAGCCGATGCCACTCCTGGAGAGTCCCTTGCTGCTCTCTGTACAGGAGGGGACAGTGATCACACTCTCTGCATCCAGCAGGCTGCTCAGCCTCCACACAGGCAGCTCCCAGCAGTCTACTGTGCCTTCATACATAGAAGCCTGGAGGTCACTTCCAGGCAGCTGAAACTCCATGCATGATGGTCAGAGTGGCTGTGAGAAGCTTGGAGCCCACCACCTCCAGGCAGCTGAAACTCCATGCATGATGGTCAGGGTGGCTGTGAGAAGCTTGAAGCCCACCACCTCCAGGCAGCTGAAACTCCATGCATGAAGGTCAGAGTGGCTGTGAGAAGCTTGGAGCCCACCACCTCCAGGCAGCTGAAACTCCATGCATGAAGGTCAGAGTGGCTGTGAGAAGCTTGGAGCCCACCACCTCCAGGCAGCTGAAAGTCCATGCATGATGGTCAGAGTGGCTGTGAGAAGCTTGGAGCCCACCACCTCCAGGCAGCTGCACTTCAACAACTTTTCCAGGAGAACCCAGCAACTCTGTGACAGCAGGAAGGGGTTGCCAGTCACTCACTTGTCCCTGTGCAGCCTGCAGCTCCAGTCCTTCTCCTGGTGCTGCTGCTGACATACATTCAAGGGGGACAGAAGGGGAAGGGGGTGAGGAAGAGGAGGACAGAGGGGGAAGGCCAGGTACTTACAGGAGGACTATATCTGAGTATAAATTAAAGGGGTTGTTCGGGTTCAGAGCTGAACCCGGACATCCCTCCATTTTCACCCAGGCAGGCCTTCTGACTTGAGCATCGGAGCAGTTCATGCTCCGATGCTCTCCTTTGCCCTGCGCTAAATCGCGCAGGGCAAAGGCATTTTTTGAAGATCTGGTGACAACCCGGGCTCTCCATGGGGCTGCCAGGAACCCCGGTGACGTCAACGGCACTGATGGCTGGGATTTAGCGCTGCCCTAGCCAGTAAAACGGTAATATGAACAATGGGGTTCTACAAAAGAGCTATTGTGGGGCAAAGTTCATATTCGTGTTTACACACGTGTTTTAAAATGAACGCTTTCCCCTTTTATAAACAAGTAAATAATGACGCAACGTTGTGGGGCTGGTGTGCAACTTTTTCCAGGGCTGGTTTTTATCCCCAGTCCGGCCCTGCCTGCACCAGATCTATCACAGGGGCCCCGGCTGATGATACATTACCTCCTTATACCGGGGTCTAGTCCTGCACCAGATCTATCACAGGGGCCCCGGCTGATGATACATTACCTCCTTATACCGGGGTCTAGTCCTGCACCAGATCTATCACAGGGGCCCCGGCTGATGATACATTACCCTCTTATACCGGGGTCTAGCCCTGCACCAGATCTATCACAGGGGCCCCGGCTGATGATACATTACCCTCTTATACCGGGGTCTAGTCCTGCACCAGATCTATCACAGGGGCCCCGGCTGATGATACATTACCTCCTTATACCGGGGTCTAGTCCTGCACCAGATCTATCACAGGGGCCCCGGCTGATGATACATTACCTCCTTATACTGGGGTCTAGACCTGCACCAGATCTATCACAGGGGCCCCGGCTGATGATACATTACCTCCTTATACTGGGGTCTAGTCCTGCACCAGATCTATCACAGGGGCCCCGGCTGATGATACATTACCTCCTTATACCGGGGTCTAGTCCTGCACCAGATCTATCACAGGGGCCCCGGCTGATGATACATTACCTCCTTATACCGGGGTCTAGACCTGCACCAGACCTATCACAGGGGCCCCGGCTGATGATACATTACCTCCTTATACCGGGGTCTAGACCTGCACCAGATCTATCACAGGGGCCCCGGCTGATGATACATTACCTCCTTATACTGGGGTCTAGTCCTGCACCAGATCTACCACAGGGGCCCCGGCTGATGATACATTACCTCCTTATACCGGGGTCTAGTCCTGCACCAGATCTATCACAGGGGCCCCGGCTGATGATACATTACCTCCTTATACCGGGGTCTAGACCTGCACCAGATCTATCACAGGGGCCCCGGCTGATGATACATTACCTCCTTATACTGGGGTCTAGCCCTGCACCAGATCTATCACAGGGGCCCCGGCTGATGATACATTACCTCCTTATACTGGGGTCTAGACCTGCACCAGATCTATCACAGGGGCCCCGGCTGATGATACATTACCTCCTTATACCGGGTCTAGTCCTGCACCAGATCTATCACAGGGGCCCCGGCTGATGATACATTACCTCCTTATACTGGGGTCTAGTCCTGCACCAGATCTATCACAGGGGCCCCGGCTGATGGTACATTACCTCCTTATACCGGGGTCTAGTCCTGCACCAGATCTATCACAGGGGCCCCGGCTGATGATACATTACCTCCTTATACCGGGGTCTAGACCTGCACCAGATCTATCACAGGGGCCCCGGCTGATGATACATTACCTCCTTATACCGGGGTCTAGTCCTGCACCAGATCTATCACAGGGGCCCCGGCTGATGATACATTACCTCCTTATACCGGGGTCTAGTCCTGCACCAGATCTATCACAGGGGCCCCGGCTGATGATACATTACCTCCTTATACCGGGGTCTAGTCCTGCACCAGATCTATCACAGGGGCCCCGGCTGATGATACATTACCTCCTTATACCGGGGTCTAGTCCTGCACCAGATCTATCACAGGGGCCCCGGCTGATGATACATTACCTCCTTATACTGGGGTCTAGACCTGCACCAGATCTATCACAGGGGCCCCGGCTGATGATACATTACCTCCTTATACCGGGGTCTAAACCTGCACCAGATCTATCACAGGGGCCCCGGCTGATGATACATTACCTCCTTATACCGGGGTCTAGTCCTGCACCAGATCTATCACAGGGGCCCCGGCTGATGATACATTACCTCCTTATACTGGGGTCTAGACCTGCACCAGATCTATCACAGGGGCCCCGGCTGATGATACATTACCTCCTTATACCGGGGTCTAAACCTGCACCAGATCTATCACAGGGACCCCGGCTGATGATACATTACCTCCTTATACCGGGGTCTAGACCTGCACCAGATCTATCACAGGGGCCCCGGCTGATGATACATTACCTCCTTATACCGGGGTCTAGTCCTGCACCAGATCTATCACAGGGGCCCCGGCTGATGATACATTACCTCCTTATACCGGGGTCTAGTCCTGCACCAGATCTATCACAGGGGCCCGGCTGATGGTACATTACCTCCTTATACTGGGGTCTAGTCCTGCACCAGATCTATCACAGGGGCCCCGGCTGATGGTACATTACCTCCTTATACCGGGGTCTAGACCTGCACCAGATCTATCACAGGGGCCCCGGCTGATGATACATTACCTCCTTATACCGGGGTCTAGACCTGCACCAGACCTATCACAGGGGCCCCGGCTGATGATACATTACCTCCTTATACCGGGGTCTAGACCTGCACCAGATCTATCACAGGGGCCCCGGCTGATGATACATTACCTCCTTATACCGGGGTCTAGTCCTGCACCAGATCTATCACAGGGGCCCCGGCTGATGATACATTACCTCCTTATACTGGGGTCTAGTCCTGCACCAGATCTATCACAGGGGCCCCGGCTGATGATACATTACCTCCTTATACCGGGGTCTAGACCTGCACCAGATCTAGTCTCCCCATATTATGCCACCGCCCAATCCTCCAGAGTCACACCGTTTTTCTGTTAAGACACTGACTTTGCTCAACTAGGTGCTGAATATTTCTGTTAACTTTAGTGTTCCAAATGGTGCCATATATTGGTGCAATTTATGTCAAAACCTAGGTAGACTCACATTAGTAAATGGAAGATTCAGCCCGCACAACCCCTAGCAGGTGCAGATTGCTATGGTGAAATACAGATACAAACGTAAAAACACAAAATGCAATCGCACTCTGCACCCAGCGCTCTGCCTTTATGCTGGATGTTGAATAAGGCATTGGTGTACATTTTGGCCAAAGCGTAATAAGCCACTCACCACGTCAAGGTCGCCTTCATGAGTGGTCCCTAACACTAGTTCCTACCCTTTATGGGCCATGACAGCGACACAAAGTCCAGGGAGCGCAGGTACAGCATGCACGCCAAGCAGGGCTGCCATCAGAAATTTTGGGGCCCCTTACACAGCTCAAGGCCTGGGCCCCCCCCTCCTACCCCGCCCCTTTAGAATCCGTCCTGACTCCACCTCCCCTCCACCCCCAATTTCATAATTTTTTTTACAACTACAAAGACAGTAAAAAGTGATAATCAGTGATTTCAGTAAGGAATTCATTTTTGACCAAATAATATGAAGCCGCTACCACGACAAGGTCGCCCCTCCACTAACACTAACTGCACTCCCTGTTCTAATCTGCCCAGCAATCTTCCCCTGGCACATTTAAAAAAAAAAAAAAAAAAAAAGCACAAGGTTTACTGTTACAGTGTTATGGGGGAATCTGTGGATGACTGACACTGTTATGGGGGGATCTGTGGATGACGTACTGTTATGGGGGAATCTGTGGAGGACTTACTCTTATGGGGGGAATATGTGGATGACACACTGTTATGGGGGAATCTGTGGATGACACTGTTATGGGGGAATCTGTGGATGACACACTGTTATAGGGGAATCTGTGGATGACACTGTTATGGGGGATCTGTGGATGACACACTGTTATGGGGGATCTGTGGATGACACACTGTTATGGGGGAATCTGTGGATGACACACTGTTATGGGGGAATCTGTGGATGACGTACTGTTATAGGGGAATCTGTGGATGACACTGTTATGGGGGATCTGTGGATGACACACTGTTATGGGGGATCTGTGGATGACACACTGTTATGGGGGATCTGTGGATGACACACTGTTATGGGGGGATCTGTGGATGACACACTGTTATGGGGGAATCTGTGGATGACACTGTTATGGGGGATCTGTGGATGACGCACTGTTATGGGGGGATCTGTGGATGACACACTGTTATGGGGGAATCTGTGGATGATGTACTGTTATGGGGGATCTGTGGATGACAGATTGCTATGGGAGGTCTGTGGGTGACGCACTGTTATGAGGGATCTGTGGATGACACTGTTATGGGGGATCTGTGGGTGACGCACTGTTATGGGGGGATCTGTGGATGACACACTGTTATGGGGGAATCTGTGGATGATGTACTGTTATGGGGGATCTGTGGATGACAGATTGCTATGGGAGGTCTGTGGGTGACGCACTGTTATGAGGGATCTGTGGATGACACTGTTATGGGGGATCTGTGGGTGACGCACTGTTATGGGGAATCTGTGGATGACGCACTGTTATGGGGGATCTGTGGATGACAGATTGCTATGGGAGGTCTGTGGATGACGCACTGTTATGAGGGATCTGTGGATGACACTGTTATGGGGGATCTGTGGGTGACGCACTGTTATGGGGAATCTGTGGGTGACGCACTGTTATGGGGGATCTGTGGATGACACACTGTTATGGGGGGATCTGTGGATGACACACTGTTATGGGGGGATCTGTGGGTGACGCACTGTTATGGGGGATCTGTGGATGACACACTGTTAAGGGGGATCTGTGGATGACACACTGTTATGGGGGGGTCTGTGGATGACACATTGTTATGGGGGATCTGTGGGTGACACACTGTTATGGGGAATCTGTGGGTGACGCACTGTTATGGGGGATCTGTGGATGACACACTGTTATGGGGGATCTGTGGATGACACACTGTTATGGGGGGATCTGTGGATGACACACTGTTATGGGGGATCTGTGGGTGACGCACTGTTATGGGGGATCTGTGGATGACACACTGTTAAGGGGGATCTGTGGATGACGCACTGTTATGGGGGGGTCTGTGGGTGACGCACTGTTATGGGGGATCTGTGGATGACACACTGTTATGGGGGGATCTGTGGATGACACACTGTTATGGGGGGGTCTGTGGATGACACATTGTTATGGGGGATCTGTGGGTGACACACTGTTATGGGGGGTCTGTGGGTGACGCACTGTTATGGGGGATCTGTGGATGACACTCAACCACTCTCAAACCCAACTGGTCAAACTTGTTAAATGGATCCCAAACACAATATGCACAATAACACCCCCCACCCCCATCAACACTTAATTAACCCCTTCATGGCCTAAACATTTTTTTCAAAGCTAAATAGGGCTGTGTGGGCTGGCAAGGGAGGGGTTAATAACAATGATGGAGGATCATGGCCCTGTGGGATAATCCAGAAAACAGCTTTGCATTTTACCCCCGAGCAAAGACCCCACAACAAGTTGGACATGTAGTACTTTTAGTCCGGCGGCCTTTCGCCATGCACTGCCGTGCTGGGCCGGAGCTCCACCCCCGTCCCCATTATAGTCAATGGGGATGGAGCGGCGGTCCGGCGAAATAACGGCAGGACGGATCTGACAGGGTGAACAACCTGTCGGATCCGTCCTGCCGCTAGTGTGAAAGTAGCCTTACAATCTCATGGCTTCTGAGCAACAGATCGCGTGGTCTTCACAGTCATCTGTCCCTTCTCTTATCTCTCTGCTCCTGTCCCTTAATCCTTATCACTGCTGCAACAAAAGCCTCAGCCTCAGTGTAAACAGTTCTAGTGACTCGCGGCTCTTTTAACTCAATGAATCGAATGAGTCTCTAACTAAGTCTGATCTTTAGATTATTTTATAGGGTTTCTACCACATCGTTTTGACATAATTAGCTGTCAGACAGTAGCGATCCGCTAGTGTCTGCTCTACCAAACAATGCTATTATAATAGCTTTTTGTGCAGCCGTTTCCATAAAAAACAAACTTTTATTGATATGCTAATGAGCCTCTAGGTGCTATGGGGGCGTCTTTTCAGCACCTAGAGGCTCGGTCTACCTTCACAAAATGCCGCCCAGCGCGTCCCTCCAGCACGCCCATCTCCTCTGGAATGCGATCCTACCTCTGAGTCAGCGGACGAATTCTCGCGTCTGCGCCGTGCGCGTCTGTCTTCGGCGCAGTAAATGTCTGACCGCTGCCTGCACAGACATCTCGGTCATCGGCGCAGGCGCAGTGAATGTCTGACCGCTCCCTGCACAGACATCTCCACTGCGCCTGCGCCGATGACCGAGATGTCTGTGCAGGCAGTGGTCAGACATTCACTGCGCTGAAGACAGATGCACCGAAGACAGAGGTAGGATCACATTCCAGAGGAGATGGGCGGGCTGGAGGGACGCGCTGGGCGGCATTTTGTGAAGGTAGACCGAGCCTCTAGGGGCTAAAAAGACGCCCCCATAGCACCTAGAGGCTCATTAGCATATCAATAAATGTTAATTTGTTATGGAAACGGCTGCACAAAAAGCTATTATAATAGCATTGTTTGGTAGAGCAGACACTAGCGGATCGCTAGTGTCTGACAGCTAATTATGTCTAAACGATGTGGTAGAAACCCTTTAACCTGTGACTCATTCGATTCTTTCTTAGACTCCCTGCACTTGTGTCAGTGACTCAGAGCTGCTAGTGCTTGCCTTGCCTCAGCTCTGATTGGTTAGTGGGCGGGGAGGGGCGGGGCTGGCAGAAGCAGCTTCCACTCTAGGATCAGATTACACTCCTCCTGAGTCCCTCCCTGCTGCCAGCGGCTCTGCTATTGTGTGCTGTGACTCACTGACTCAGGTCTGATTGGTTGGTGGGCGGGAAGGGGAGGGGCTGGCAGAAGCAGCTTCCACTCTAGGATCAGATTACACTCCTCCCGAGCCCCTCCCCTCCCTGCTGCCAGCGGCTCTGCTATTGTGTGCTGTGACTCACTGACTCAGCTCTGATTGGTTGGTGGGCGGGGAGGGGCTGGCAGAAGCAGCTTCCACTCTAGGATCAGATTACACTCCTCCCGAGTCCCTCCCCTCCCTGCTGCCAGCGGCTCTGCTATTGTGTGCTGTGACCGAGCTGACTCAGCTCTGATTGGTTGGTGGGCGGGGAGGGGAGGGGCTGGCAGAAGCAGCTTCCACTCTAGGATCAGATTACACTCCTCCCGAGTCCCTCCCCTCCCTGCTGCCAGCGGCTCTGCTATTGTGTGCTGTGACCGAGCTGACTCAGCTCTGATTGGTTGGTGGGCGGGGAGGGGAGGGGCTGGCAGAAGCAGCTTCCACTCTAGGATCAGATTACGCTCCTCCCGAGCCCCTCCCCTCCCTGCTGCCAGCGGCTCTGCTATTGTGTGCTGTGACTCACTGACTCAGCTCTGATTGGTTGGTGGGCGGGGAGGGGAGGGGCTGGCAGAAGCAGCTTCCACTCTAGGATCAGATTACACTCCTCCCGAGTCCCTCCCTGCTGCCAGCGGCTCTGCTATTGTGTGCTGTGTGACTCACAGACTCAGACTGAGCGGCTTCACACGGATCGGTTCAGTGAACTGAATCGATTCAAATGAATGATTCGTTCATGAACTGGACATCACTAGCAAGGAATGATCAATTGCCCCCCTCTAGCGATGCAATAAAGTTCAACTCAAGTCACTGACCAATGAGAGGGGGTAAAAAAAAATATATATATATATATTTTTTTTTACATTGAAGCTGGCCGGGCCCCCCCCAGGGTCTGGGCCCCTTACTGGGGTATCGGCTGTACCCCCCTGATGGCGGCCCTGACGCCAAGCACACTCTGTTTTTAACCCCGTCCGGTGCCATTACAGCAATCTGCACCTGCTAGGGGTTGTGCGGGCTGAATCTTCCATATTTTTTCTTTGTAGTACGTATTGGAGGCGTGGCGATCTCCATGCAGTCATGCACACCTGACCAGTTAGTCTGCCCTGGAAGCTGGTTTTAAAGTCAGTATAAAACTGAGTCTGCTTATATAGCACCTACCAGTATCCATTAGGCTCCAGGAGAAGTATATAGTGGGCTCAGCATGCATGTTGGTACTTGCATCCCTGGATCCGATGAAAGCTGTAATGGCACTGGACGGGGTTAAAAGCAAAGTGTGCTTGGCGTGCATGCTGTACCTGCGCTCCCTGGACTTTATGTGGCTGTCATGGCCCATAAAGGGTAGGAACTAGTGTTAGGGACCACTCATGAAGGCGACCTTGACGTGGTGAGTGGCTTATTACGCTTTGGCCAAAATGTACACCAATGCCTTATTCAACATCCAGCATAAAGGCAGGGCAGAGCGCTGGGTGCAGAGTGCGATTGCATTTTGTGTTTTCACATTAGTAAATGTCTGCCGTGGCATCTAAGCTTGGATTGATGGACAGCCAGGTCTTTAGCTTTTGTCGCCTTCTTCATCTTTGTCTCTCTACAAGACGTCTTCTGAAGGTTTTGTGCTTAGAGGCATCATTCGCGCTAACCAATTTTTCTTGAGCAGAGTAGGTTAGAATAGTTTTTTCAGTAACCAGGCCTTGTGTGCCTCTCTTTAGTGACAAAAACAACTCTGAGACCCCCACACGTTTATTCTCATCCCCTTAGACACCATTTTCCAACTAGAATGTGTCGTTTCTGAAGAAACCACAAGATGTTGGCTTGAAATCTGATTGGCTGTTGGTGGCTCCACACACTTTTTTGAAATTTAATCCCATTCCTCCAGTGACCAACTGCGCCAAGTTTGAAGACTATGCCAATCAAAGTCTAAGAGCAGCGGCAGTTTGAATTTTTCCCATTTAAACACATGGCTGAAATTTGATTGGCCGTTGTAAACTCCACCCACTTTTATAAATTTTGACCTTTGTCTCACACTGACCCACCCTGCCGAGTTTGGGTGCTGTGGCTTAAATACTATGAGAATGACAACTGTTTAAAGGTTTCTTATTGAAGTCAATAGGGAAAATCTGATTGGTTGTTTGTGGCTCCGCCCACTTTTTAGCATCCCCAAAATGAGGTATACATTGTCACAGTCCTCCAGTGACCAACTGTGCCGAGTTTCAGAACCCTGCCATTAACAGTCTAAGAGCAGCGGCAGTTTGAATTTTTCCCATTTAAACAAATAGCTGAAATTTGATTGGCCGTTGTAGACCCCGCCCACTTTTAAAAATTTTTGACCCCAGTCACCCAATGACCTACGGTGCCAAGTTTGGGGATTCTGGCTTTTGGAAATATTGTAACAATGACAGCAATTTAAAGGTTTCTCATTAAAGTCAATAACGAAAATCTGATTTGTTGTTGTTGGCTCCGCCCACTTTTTAAATTTTTGAAGCCAAAGTAATCTATGACCTGATTTCTGAGATTTGAAGCCCTTGACATCAATCATGGCAGCATTTTTCAATTTTCTGCATTTAATAATTTTCCCATTGAAATCAATCAAAGAAATCTCATTGGTTGTTTTTGGCCCCGCCCACTTTCCTGAATTTTAATCCTAATCCTAAATTGTCCAACTGTACCAAGTTTGGGGAGCCTGCCATTAACAGTCTAAGAGCAGCGGCAGTTTTACATTTTCCCATTAAAACATACACTACGTGCAGAATTATTAGGCAAATGAGTATTTTGACCACATCCTCCTCTTTCTGCATGTTGTCTTACTCCAAGCTGTATAGGCTCGAAAGCCTACTACCAATGAAGCATATTAGGTGATGTGCATCTCTGTAATGAGAAGGGGTGTGGTCTAATGACATCAACACCCTATATCAGGTGTGCATAATTATTAGGCAACTTCCTTTCCTTTGGCAAAATGGGTCAAAAGAAGGACTTGACAGGCTCAGAAAAGTCAGAAATAGTGAGATATCTTGCAGAGGGATGCAGCACTCTTAAAATTGCAAAGCTTCTGAAGCGCGATCATCGAACAATCAAGCGTTTCATTCAAAATAGTCAACAGGGTCGCAAGAAGCGTGTGGAAAAACCAAGGCGCAAAATAACTGCCCATGAACTGAGAAAAGTCAAGCGTGCAGCTGCCAAGATGCCACTTGCCACCAGTTTGGCCGTATTTCAGAGCTGCAACATCACTGGAGTGCCCAAAAGCACAAGGTGTGCAATACTCAGAGACATGGCCAAGGTAAGAAAGGCTGAAAGACGACCACCACTGAACAAGACACACAAGCTGAAACGTCAAGACTGGGCCAAGAAATATCTCAAGACTGATTTTTCTAAGGTTTTATGGACTGATGAAATGAGAGTGAGTCTTGATGGGCCAGATGGATGGGCCCGTGGCTGGATTGGTAAAGGGCAGAGAGCTCCAGTCCGACTCAGACGCCAGCAAGGTGGAGGTGGAGTACTGGTTTGGGCTGGTATCATCAAAGATGAGCTTGTGGGGCCTTTTCGGGTTGAGGATGGAGTGAAGCTCAACTCCCAGTCCTACTGCCAGTTTCTGGAAGACACCTTCTTCAAGCAGTGGTACAGGAAGAAGTCTGCATCCTTCGAGAAAAACATGATTTTCATGCAGGACAATGCTCCATCACACGCGTCCAAGTACTCCACAGCGTGGCTGGCAAGAAAGGGTATAAAAGAAGAAAATGTAATGACATGGCCTCCTTGTTCACCTGATCTGAACCCCATTGAGAACCTGTCGTCCATCATCAAATGTGAGATTTACAAGGAGGGAAAACAGTCCACCTCTCTGAACAGTGTCTGGGAGGCTGTGGTTGCTGCTGCACGCAATGTTGGTGGTGAACAGATCAAAACACTGACAGAATCCATGGATGGCGGCTTCTGAGTGTCCTTGCAAAGAAAGGTGGCTATATTGTCACTGATTTGTTTTTGTTTTGTTTTTGAATGTCAGAAATGTATATTTGTGAATGTTGAGATGTTATATTGGTCTCACTGGTAAAAATAAATAATTGAAATGGGTATATATTTGTTTTTTGTTAAGTTGCCTAATAATTATGCACAGTAATAGTCACCTGCACACACAGATATCCCCCTAAAATAGCTGAAACTAAAAACAAACTAAAAACTACTTCCAAAAATATTCAGCTTTGATATTAATGAGTTTTTGGGGTTCATTGAGAACATGGTTGTTGTTCAATAATAAAATTAATCCTCAAAAATACAACTTGCCTAATAATTCTGCACTCCCTGTATAGCTGAAATTTGATTGGCCGATGTAGACTCCGCCCACTTTTAAACATTTGAATTCTAGTCACCTATTAACCGAATATATTAAGTTTAACAACCCTGCCATTAACAATGTTGAAATGGCAGCAATTTAAAATTTTCTCATTGAAGTCAATAGGGAAAATCTGATTGGTTGTTTGTAGCTCCGCCCACTTTTTAATTAATGTCCCCAAAATGTGACAGAAATTTTCAGGTTGACCCCATGACTAAGTGACCCAAGTTTGGTGAGTTTCACTCCGAAGCTGTATGAGTGACAAACGTTTGCATTTTTCCAATAAAACTCTATGGGAGAAAAAAAGAGGTTTTCGGGGGCCCGCCCCAGGGGCCCGGAGGGTGGGATCGGTTAACAAAGCACAAGCAAGATCCTCGGGTATGTGCCGACCAAGAGTGCAAAGTTCGGTATTGATACTCCTAAATCTGTGGGAGGAGTAGCAATTTGAACGTCTCATTGTAGTCAATGGGGAGAATTTGATTGGTTCTGTGTGGCCACGCCCACATTTTCGGGTCTCCAAAATGTTCTAACAAATTGCGCGTTGATCCCATGACTAAGTGACCCAAGTTTGGTGGCTTTAGTTTAAAATCTGTGCGACTGGGAGCGATTTGAAAATTTTCCCTGTCAAAGTCAATGGGAAAAACGTGGATTGCTTAGCCGTGGACATTGTTAGTGGCAGCAGGGGTAGCTGAACGGTCTGATATAAGATTTGTGTAGGTGGCCTGAAAGTGAGGGAGTGGTGGCAGTTTAGAAATCATGTCCTGACTCCCACTCTAGCTTTGCCATTCATTCCTATGGGACAACTTTCGCCACAAGAACCACGATATTCCGTGAACCATTCGTCGAAACGTTCCACAAAGTAATAGCAATCCGATCGGGAACAATCCGCACGTTTCAGTATATTACTGTCTATGTAGTGTAAAAACTGTGGGAGGAGTTAGGGTGGCAAATTTGGCTATAATAATAAGAACTAGAAAAGGTACAATTTCTGGGGAAATTGTGTGATGTGTTCTTGCCTCCACCAGTAGCTTACAACTGGAGTGGGCGGAGTAACTGGGTGGAGTGTAGACTCCGCCCACTTTTATAAATTTTGACCTTTGTCTCACACTGACCCACCCTGCCGAGTTTGGGTGCTGTGGCTGAAATACTGTGAGAATGACAGCTGTTTAAAGGTTTCTTATCGAAGTCAATAGGGAAAATCTGATTGGTTGTTTGTAGCTCCACCCACTTTTTAGCGTCCCCCAAAATGAGATATACATTGGCACAGTCCTCCAGTGACCAACTGTGCCAAGTTTCAGAACCCTGCCATTAACAGTCTAAGAGCAGCGGCAGTTTGAATTTTTCCCATTTAAATAAATAACTGAAATGTGATTGGCCGTTGTAGACCCCGCCCACTTTTTAATTTTTTTTGACCCCAGTCACCCAATGACCTACGGTGCCAAGTTTGGGTATTCTGGCTTAAATACTGTGAGAATGACAGCAATTTAAAGGTTTCTCATTGAAGTCAATAACGAAAATCTGATTTGTTGTTGTTGACTCCGCCCACTTTTTCAATTTTTGAAGCCGAAGTAATCTATCACCTGATTTCTGAGATCTGAAGCCCCTGACATCAATCCTGCTTGCATCACTTCCTGTCAGCTGACCAGTGTGAGATCATCCCAGGTCCTGGAAGGTGAGAGCTGCAGGAAAGGCGTGGAGGCAGGGCCTGGAGGCCATCAGTGTTTGCCGGGGGGAGCGCTGCCCTTTCCCCAGGGGGTGGCGTTCTCTCCCGGTATGGACACCCGGGCTGCTGCCATCCGGCGTTCTATATCGGGCGGCCGCAACAGTGGCACGGCGATGGAAGCAGTGGATCTGACACAGGATACGCCTGCACCTGTGGTGTATGAAGTGGAGGTGGAGATAGAAGGCTCAGAGAGACCATGCAGTCCTGAGACATTGGACACAGCGTCTGAAGGTATGCAGCGATCGGGGGTAGTGTCGCAGCCAGGAGGAGGTAAGCGACATGGGACCTTTGTGAAGATTTTGCAATCCAGCGCCCCAGAGAGGAGCGCAGTGGGAAGGTTTGGCCCGGAGACCCGACTCTCGGGGAAGACCCGGGGAAATATTAAAAAAGGCAGGAGCTTGGACTCGACCCTTGACCAGGCCGGCGTCCATGGGGTTAAGCCCTGTGATGCAAAAATGTCCACTGCTGAACAAGTGGTGGGCAAGGTTAAAAAAGGTTTTGCTGCTGAACAAGCAGCGCGGAGGATGCCTGGCCCTAAAGTGTTAATGGACAAGATGCCGGTAAAGGAGTCCAGAAATGTGATTTCCAGGGTCAGTGGAGCAAATGTATCTCACCCTGGAGAGTCTGGTTTGTCTCACCTAGGTGGGGCTGGTATGGATAGGACCAAGGTGATTCACAACTGGGGTGTGCAAGGCCCCACAGATACTGCAGACATTTTTGCTTCAAGAGTGGTCTTTTATTTGAAGCTATATGATGAAATTAAAAAAGACTTGAGAAAAGTTAAATTAGAACAAAAAAAATATGAAGTTACAGGAGGGCTTATTGCCTAAGCGCAAAAAAACTTTTCTCTCCTCTAAGCTGGATAAGCTAGAGGAGGAGATAATGACACTGGAAGAAAGGAAACTGGCCATAGAAAAAAATGGCGGTCCATTTATGGAAAAATTCCAAAATGATAAACGGTTTAAAACCATGTCAGATGCTGAGTCTGGCTCTCCTGGTCCGTCAGGGCTGCGGACCAGGAGCCCGAGAAAAACAGCAATGGCGGAAAATTCTGGGCAGGACTCCTTGCCAGCAGGGCAGGGGGAACCCTTTTGGAGTCAGGGAGCGGCCTCCGGGGATGAAGGTGAGTCTGGTGGTTTGATATTGCAGAGCATCAGGCAGCTGGAATCCCCGGTAGCTAGGCTCTATTTTGGAGATGAGGAGATACCGGAAGAGGAAAAAGTAAAGGGAAAAAAAAATAGAACCAAAGTCGTGGAGAGAGAGGTGTTGGTATATGGCCATTCAAACACTTCAAAACCCGCTGCTGAGCCCAGCCTAGCTCCTGATGTGGAGTTAGGTTGTACAGAGCGGGAGATTATGGCTGCGGACAAGGAAAAGACGGACGAGGTGAGGGCGGACAAGGACGCGAAAAGGGCGGACAAGGTTGCGAAAAGGGCGGACAAGGTGGCTCCCTCTGCAGTAGTTGTGGCTCCTTCTGCGGGGGTGGTGGTGCCTGCAAAGGCACCACCAAGGTCAGGAGAACCAAGTGGGGAGAACCCGGCCAGTCTAGGGGGAGTGAGTGGTGGTTCCCGGGGTAAAAGTGATAAGCATGTGGTGAAAAGTGGAGTGAACGAGGTAAAAAGAGATATGAAAGGTAGTATGAAAGAAGGGGAGAATGGAGTCAGTAATGCAGGACCAAGTGTGGATGCAAGTGGGAACACAAAAGTAAGTGAAAATATGGAAGTGAGTGGGAATGATGTAAGTGGGAATGTTGTAGGCGGTGAAAATGTGGATATGGAAGAATATGATGAAAGGATTTTGTCTGCTGAGGATATGGAGAAATTGAGAAAAGAGGAGGAGGAGGAGGAAGAAAGGGTGAGACAGGGAAAAAAATATGCAAAATGTACGTATTCAAATATCGTTCAGCAGGGAACAAGGGACTCTTTGCCCACAGGATCTGGCAAGGGTAACTTGCAACGGCGCTTCTTGGGGGCCTTGAAAGAGGGTGCAGAGACCTCCATACAAGTAGAGGGTGAATCGGTTGACCTGTCTTTCTGGACGGAGAGACACGGGCTGAGAACCTTCCGAGAGCAGAAAGGGGGTGAGACCGTCTGGACTCACCCCACACCCGGGGGGGACCGTAGGAATGTGGCCCGTTTGTTTTGGAAAGGTGAGGAAGCAACACCTTCTAGGAAGACTGTTGTGGAGCTTTTCCTGCAGATGGGTTTTGAGGCGAAAGACATCTATGCCCTCATCCATCCCTACGGGACCAAGTTCTTTGATGTTAGCTTTGTCCGACCAGAGGGGCTTGAGCTCTTCTAGTCCAGATATGAGCTGATAAAGAGCACCCCGGAGTGGCAGGGTTTTGCCGTCCAGGCTATCACCCGCCAGAACAAGGTGAAGAAAGTGACTGTGTTAACTTGTAATGAGTCTCTTTCCAGTGTAGACATAGCGACCTGGCTGGGTCGCTACGGTGAAGTGGGCTACCCAGCCAAGGTCCTGGCACGAGCACGGTATTTGGTCTGGGGCCTGGACCTTTAACGTGATGTTAAGGGCCCAGGGAAATTCTGTTACCCATATCCCCTCCTCGGCCTTCATAGGGAGGGATCGGATAATGGTTTTTTACCAGGGGCAGCCAAAGGTCTGCCACAGGTGCGGCGACCCCACACACTTCAGTGCACAATGTAAGACCCAGAGGTGCGTGAGGTGTGGAGGGAGTGACCATCTTGCCGCAACATGTCGGAAGATCAGGTGTAACCTGTGTGGAGACCTGGGTCACCCGTTTAGTCGCTGTCCGCTTGCCTTTGCCAACCAGGCTCAGGGACAGGCTCAGAACCAGGCAGATACTAGCCGCAAGGCTGGGCCTGCAGTTGGTGAAGAGTCTGCTGCCGGGACTGGGCCGGCTGGTGAGGGGACAAGTGCCGGGGATCCCAGCACTGGAGGAAGCAAAAAGGATTCCGATAAGGTAAAAAGAATTACGGCAGCTAGGGTCAGGCGGCAGGAACAACGCCGCAAACAGAGGGAGCAGGAGGCAGCTGATCCCTCAACTGGTACCCTAGTTGAGAATCCGGCCAATAGTGGCCAAGATGACAGAGATGATGATGGGAACCCCGGAGTTCATCCCGAAGAGGCCAACCTCTCCGCTGTCTCTGTCTCCTCAGGTGGGGATAGTGTGGATGAGGAGGACAGTGAATGGTTGGTGAGGAGGAGTAACAAGCAGGGTAAGAAGAGAAACAGCAAGAGAGAGGGCAGGAAGGCCTCTCTTGAGTGGGATCCGTCCATCCCACTCTCCCTTGACCAGATACCAAGGAAGGTTTCGGCTGGTGCCCCTCTTGTGGAGGTCTCCAACCGGTACGGCGTCCTAAGCGATACCTCCGAGGCTGGCTTGGCTGAGGGGGAAGCGAGGGATGCAGTGCCGGAGGGTGAGAAGGCCTCCTCGCGGGTTGCCGGGCCTTGCCCTTCAGAGGGGAAACCTTCTGGAGGGGGGGCCAAGTCAGATCCTGTGGGCAAAGAGAAATGTGATATGGATGTCTCCAAATGCCTGAAAAGGCAGAAAGAAAGTGAGGAGTCAGATGGTTGTGATGGTGATGGTGAGGGTGGCGGTGGGGTTAAGAAGAAAGCTATCTAGTTCAATCACTTATGATGGCGGAACTCACCCTGTTGACGCTAGCAAGCATTAACGTTGCTAGCATTAAGTCAGACGTGGCTCGTTATGTGGCCTTTGATTTTTTCAGCCATTTTGATGCTGATATTTTATTTTTGCAAGAGACCTGGTTGACTTCCATGGAGTTGATAGAAAAAGCAAAGAGAGAGTGGAGGCATGGTCCATCTTTCTGGTCTCTTGCGGCCGAACCACGTAGCGGGGTAGCGGTACTTTTTAAAACCGCTGGAAGAGTGGAATGCAGTAAAGTAATTGAACTAGAAATGGGAAGGTGCCTGATCCTGGATGTGCTCATGGGAGGACAAGAGCTGAGGCTCATTAACATCTATGGTCCACAAACTGTGTGGGATCGTAAATGTCTCCTCATGAGGATTAAACCTTACCTTTTTTCCAGCCGTCAGGTGATCTTTGGTGGAGACTTCAACAATGTGACAAGAGTCTGTGATAGGGGAGGCTCCAGAGTCAGGCTGGATACCGATGGCGTCGTATTGAGTAAGATAGTTGAGGAAGCTAGTCTGGTGGATGCTCATTTAAAGCATAAGCCAGACCACGTGGACTTCACTTTTCATCAAGGTAGCCATAGGTCTAGAATAGATAGGTTTTATTTGAAGGGGGAAGCTGTTTTCTCGGTCTTGGAGACTGAGGAAGTGGTTTTCTCCGATCACTGTTTAATTTGTTTTTCTTTGAATGTTGCAGAGACCCCCTGTATGGGCAGAGGTTTGTGGAAGTTGAATTCATCTCTCCTGGAAGATGCGACAATAAGACAATCCTTCGAGGAGTTCTTTCAGGGCCAGGAACCGTTAGTGGACCTCTGCAACAGTAAGTCAGAGTGGTGGGAGATGTTTAAAACAAGGACGGCGAGGTTTTTCCGAGAGCTTTCGTACCTCAGGTGCCAGGACAGAAATAATCTGTACCAGGAACTGAGGAAGAAACTTGAAAGTCTGGTCTCGACGGGAGGTAGCCGCGAGGATATCTCTCGTGTGAAGTCCTTGCTTAAGAGGTGTCAGTACGATAGGTACGCATCTTTGGTTGTCGAGAGGGATTTTGGGAAGTACCGCTCGCCCAACCCTTACGGCAACTGTAAGATGTCAGTAAAACGTAAGCTGGTGACAGGCCTGATTGATAGTACAGGATCCCTGAATAGGTCCAAATCAGGGATCCTGGAGGTGGTCAGGTCTTTCTACTCTCACCTCTTGAGTAGGAAAGAACTAGATCGGGACAAGCTTTCAGCTTTCTTGGCTGAAGCTGTTCCCAAGGCAGGTAATGGACCCCTCTCTTGACGTTTTGTCTGAACTAATCAGGGAAGAGGAAGTGAGACTGGTCATTGAAGGGCTTAGGCCCAAGAAATCGCCAGGTCCGGATGGCTTAACATCTGAGTGGTACAGGACTTTCAAGGAACAGTTAGTTCCTCCTTTGACTGAGGTCTTTAATGAGTGTCTTTCCTCGGGCACTTTACCAAAGTCAATGGGTAAGTCAGCCCTGATTATTCTGTCAAAGGGCAAAGATCCATCCCGTATTGAGAATTGGAGACCCATATCGCTTCTCAATACGGACAGAAAGATCCTGGCAAAAATACTTTTTAATAGATTGGTGAAGTTTGCACCGAGACTCCTTTCGGGGGCTCAGCACTGCACAGTTCCCGGTCGGAGCACTTTTAGCGCCGTTCTCAGTGTCCGAGAGGCCGTGGAGCGGGGCAGGGCGGGCCTTTGGAAGGGGTTTCTCTTATCTTTGGATCAGGCTAAAGCTTTTGACCGGGTGAACCACGAGTACCTGTGGTCCGTCCTTTTGTGGTACGGTCTGCCGGGGAGGTTTGTGAATTGGCTAAAGGCTTTGTACAAAGGGGCTGAGAGTTTCCCGTTGGTTAATGGTTGGTCGGGACAGCCCTTCTAGGTGACTTCCGGTGTCCGTCAAGGATGTCCCTTAAGCCCCTTGCTGTATGTGTTTGCGATCGACCCCTTCATTAGAAGGGTAGATCGTGGACCGTTAGCGGGGGTGGGGATGGAACTGGCGGGGGCAGGGGGGCCGTCTTTGAGGGTGGTAGCGTATGCGGATGATGTCACCATTTTCACCTCTTCTGGTGAGGAGGTGGGGTGGGTGATGTTGGAAGTGGACCGCTATTCAGAGGTTTCTGGGTCTCGGATCAACCTTGATAAATGCGAAACTCTCTGGTTGGGAGAAGGAGATCCTACTTTTGATCTCCAGGGCACTCTCCCAGAGCCTCAGAAAACTGTCAAAGTTCTCGGCATCAATTTTGGCCAGGATGAGGACTATCATCGGAAAAATTGGGAAGGCAGACTGAAAGATGTCGGTCAAAAGGTAGACCGCTGGAAGGGTTGGTCTTTGACCCTCAGGGAAAGGGTTCACCTGTGCAAGGCTTATCTGATTCCGGTACTATTGTACTTGGGCACTGTCTGTGTCCTGCCAGGCTCTCTCTGGGCAACGGTCCACAGCCTGTTTTCCCAGATGTTATGGGGAAACAGGCTGAACCTAGTCAAGAGAGATGTCACTTACCGACCAAGGAGACTAGGTGGGTTGGGTATGGTCAACCCAGTGGTATTCCTAACGAATACCTTCTTAAAAGCTAACATTGCAATCCTCTGGATGGAGAGGGCTCCTTGGTGGGTGAATTCCTGTAGGGAATGGTTTCGGCCCTTCTTCCAGGAATGGGAGACAGGAGGGCGTGTGAAAGACCTACGTTCGTCAAGGCAGAGATATCTCCCGGCTTATGTTGCCCCGGTCCTGAGAATTATAAAGCGATGGGGTCTCGGGAGGGGAGAGATAGAGACCAAGTCGAGGTTCGACCTTGATTTTAAGGTCCTGTCTACCTTCTTCCAGCCTCCGTTGGCCTTGAGGGATTGCCCAAGTCGGGATCTAGAGGGAGGGTTGACTTTAATTAATTCGGTGAGGATCCCCTTGAAAGTTTGGGATGTGGCTTGGCGCTGCTTCCATGGTAAGCTATATGTAAGGGATAATGTGAAGTGTAGAAACTCTGAGGAAAGGGGTTGTCCCCGGGAGGAGTGCGGTGCTGTGCTGGAAAGTATGGACCATTTCTTGCTTCACTGTCCTTTTAATATAGAGGTCTACAAAAGGGTGGGGACTTCCATCGGCTGGCCTAGGCTGGCTGCCCTATCCTATGCAGAGTGGGCCTATGGTGCGTTCAAAGACCTGGGTGGACGGGACCGTTGCACTTTATTCCTAGTTAGTGCAGTGATCAGGTATCACATATGGTGCGCAAGGTGTCTAGTGTCGACGAATTCTAAAGTCCTCCCAGTGGAGACGGTATATAGGAACATCATGGGTGACCTGGATAAAGTGCGCTCTCTTGAGAATGAAAGGTTGGGTGGCCCTAAAGTCTCTCATCTGTGGAGGGGCTTTTGTTTCAGGGTACACTAACCGAGTAACTCTCAGCCCTGGTGGTGGGCTGGCATGACACTATTAGATTTTTGTTTTGTTTTATGATAAAGCAGGATGGTTTGGTTTACAGGCACTGAACCATAGCTGAAAAAGTCTGTTTTTTGTGTTCTGTATTATATGATATTGTATATGTATATTGTATATGTATAAGTTGATTATTAGGGACTTAATGTTGGGGTTAGTCAGGTTGGGGGGGGTTATGTATATATATTTATATGTGTGTGTATAAAAAAAAAAAAAAAAAAAAAAAAAAAAAAATTATAAAAATATAAAAAAATATTTTTTTTTTGTTATTTCCCTTACAAACCGGTCAGCCCCAGTCTGACTGGGGAGAACTATGGAACTGGAGAAGCTCGGGGTTATCCTCTTGAACTTCTGTGGGAGACCGGTTTGGTGTGTTATGTGGGGACGGTGATGGGTTATAAGTTAGATTTAGGGTTATGGATAGGTCTTGTATATATTGTATATATTATTGTATTTTAATTTATTTATTCTTTTAGTTTTGTCTTGGTTATATAAATATGTTGATATGTAAATATGTAAATAGTGTATGGATGTGCATGAATGGGTACTATGAATGTAGAAGGGGGGGTGGGGTGGGAGTCTGGCCGGGTTAAGTCCTTTATTGGTAATTGTGTTTGTTTTTGATTTAAAATAAAAAGTCCTGACATCAATCATGGCAGCATTTTTCAATTTTCTGCATTTTTCAATTTTCCCATTTGAAATCAATCAAAGAAATCTGATTGGTTGTTTTTGGCCCCGCCCACTTTCCTGAATTTTAATCCTAATCCTAAATTGTCCAACTGTACCAAGTTTGGGGAACCTGCCATTAACAGTCTAAGAGCAGCGGCAGTTTTACATTTTTCCATTAAAACATATAGCTGAAATTTGATTGGCCGTTGTAGACTCCGCCCACTTTTAAACATTTGAATTCTCGTCTCCTATTAACCAAATATATTAAGTTTAACAACCCTGCCATTAACAATGTGGAAATGGCAGCAATTTAACCACTTCAGCCCCGCTAGCTGAAACCCCCTTCATGACCAGAGCACTTTTTACACTTCTGCACTGCACTACTTTCGCCGTTTATCGCTCGGTCATGCAACTTACCACCCAAATGAATTTTACCTCCTTTTCTTCTCACTAATGGAGCTTTCATTTGGTGGTATTTCATTGCTGCTGACATTTTTACATTTTTTGTTATTAATCGAAATGTAACGATTTTTTTGCAAAAAAATGAAATTTTTCACTTTCAGCTGTAAAATTTGGCAAACAAAACCACATCCATATATAAATTTTTCGGCAAATTTATAGTTCTACATGTCTTTGATAAAAAAATAATGTTTGGGCAAAAAAAAAAATGGTTTGGGTAAAAGTTATAGCGTTTACACACTATGGTACAAAAATGTGAATTTCCGCTTTTTGAAGCAGCTCTGACTTTCTGAGCACCTGTCATGATTCCTGAGGTTCTACAATGCCCAGACAGTAGAAACACCCCACAAATGACCCCATTTCGGAAAGTAGACACCCTAAGGTATTCGCTGATGGGCATAGTGAGTTCATAGAACTTTTTATTTTTTGTCACAAGTTAGCGGAAAAGTTCCATATTCCACTAACTTGCGACAAAAAATAAAAAATTCTAGGAACTCGCCGTGCCCCTCACGGAATACCTTGGGGTGTCTTCTTTCCAAAATGGGGTCACTTGTGGGGTATTTATACTGCCCTGGCAATTTAGGGGCCCAAATGTGTGAGAAGAACTTTGCAATCAAAATGTGTAAAAAATGACCGGTGAAATCCGAAAGGTGCACTTTGGAATATGTGCCCCTTTGCCCACCTAGGCTGCAAAAAAGTGTCACACATCTGGTATCGCCGTACTCAGGAGAAGTTGGGGAATGTGTTTTGGGGTGTCATTTTACATATACCCATGCTGGGTGAGAGAAATATCTTGGCAAAAGACAACTTTTCCCATTTTTTTATACAAAGTTGGCATTTGACCAAGATATTTTTCTCACCCAGCATGGGTATATGTAAAATGACACCCCAAAACACATTGCCCAACTTCTCCTGAGTACGGCGATACCAGATGTGTGACACTTTTTTGCAGCCTAGATGCGCAAAGGTGCCCAAATTCCTTTTAGGAGGGCATTTTTAGACATTTGGATCCCAGACTTCTTCTCACACTTTTGGGCCCCTAAAAAGCCAGGGCAGTATAAATACCCCACATGTGACCCCACTTTGGAAAGAAGACACCCCAAGGTATTCAATGAGGGGCCTGGCGAGTTCATAGAAATTTTTTTTTTTTTGCATAAGTTAGCGGAAATTGATTTTTTTTGTTTTTTTCTCACAAAGTCTCACTTTCCGCTAACTTAGGACAAAAATTTCAATCTTTCATGGACTCAATATGCCCCTCACGGAATACCTTGGGGTGTCTTCTTTCCGAAATGGGGTCACATGTGGGGTATTTATACTGCCCTGGCTTTTTAGGGGCCCTAAAGCGTGAGAAGAAGTCTGGAATATAAATGTCTAAAAATGTTTACGCATTTGGATTCCGTGAGGGGTATGGCGAGTTCATGTGAGATTTTATTTTTTGACACAAGTTAGTGGAATATGAGACTTTGTAAGAAAAAACAAAAACAAACAAAAAATTGCCGCTAACTTGGGCCAAAAAAATTTCTGAATGGAGCCTTACAGGGGGAGTGATCAATGACAGGGGGGTGATCAATGACAGGGGGGTGATCACCCATATAGACTCCCTGATCACCCCCCTGTCACTGATCACCCCCCCTGTAAGGCCCCATTCAGACGTCCGTATGATTTTTACGGATCCATGGATACATGGATCGGATCCGCAAAACACATGCGGACGTCTGAATGGAGCCTTATGGGGGGGGGGGGGTGATCAATGACAGAGGGGTGATCACCCATATAGACTCCCTGATCACCCCCCTGTAAGGCTCCATTCAGACGTCCGTATGATTTTTAACGGATCCACGGATACATGGATCGGATCCGCAAAACACATGCGGACGTCTGAATGGAGCCTTACAGGGGGGGGTGATCAATGACAGAGGGGTGATCACCCATATAGACTCCCTGATCACCCCCCTGTAAGGCTCCATTCAGACGTCCGTATGATTTTTTACGGATCCACGGATACATGGATCGGATCCGCAAAACACATGCGGACGTCTGAATGGAGCCTTACAGGGGGGGGGGGGGTGATCAATGACAGAGGGGTGATCACCCATATAGACTCCCTGATCACCCCCCTGTAAGGCTCCATTCAGACGTCCGTATGATTTTTTACGGATCCACGGATACATGGATCGGATCCGCAAAACACATGCGGACGTCTGAATGGAGCCTTACAGGGGGGTGATCAATGACAGGGAAGTGATCAGGAAGTCTATATGCGTGATCACCCACTTGTCATTGATCACCCCCCTGTAAGGCTCCATTCAGACGTCCGTATGCGTTTTGCGGATCCGATCCATGTATCAGTGGATCCGTAAAAATCATGCGGATGTCTGAATGGAGCCTTACAGGGGGGTGATCAATGACAGAGGGGTGATCAATGACAGGGAAGTGATCAGGAAGTCTATATGCGTGATCACCCCCTGTCATTGATCACCCCCCTGTAAGGCTCCATTCAGACGTCCGCATGTGTTTTGCGGATCCGATTCATGTATCAGTGGATCCGTAAAAATCATGCGGATGTCTGAATGGAGCCTTACAGGGGGGTGATCAATGACAGAGGGGTGATCAATGACAGGGAAGTGATCAGGAAGTCTATATGCGTGATCACCCACTTGTCATTGATCACCCCTCTGTAAGGCTCCATTCAGACGTCCGTATGCGTTTTGCGGATCCGATCCATGTATCCGTGGATCCGTAAAAATCATACGGACGTCTGAACGGAGCCTGACAGGGGGGTGATCAATGACAGGGGGGTGATCAATGACAGGGGGGTGATCAGGGAGTTTATATGGGGTGATCATGGGTGATCAGGGGTTTATAAGGGGTTAATAAGTGACGGGGGGGGGGTGTAGTGTAGTGTGGTGTTTGGTGCGACTGTACTGAGCTACCTGAGTCCTCTGGTGGTCGATCCTAACAAAAGGGACACCAGAGGACCAGGTAGCAGGAATATTAGACGCTGTTATCAAAACAGCGTCTAATATACCTGTTAGGGGTTAAAAAAATCAGATCTCCAGCCTGCCAGCGAACGATCGCCGCTGGCATGCTGGAGATCCACTCGCTTACCTTCCGTTCCTGTGAGCGCGCGCGCCTGTGTGCGCGCGTTCACAGGAAATCTCGCGTCTCGCGAGATGACGCATATATGCGTGACTGTGCGCAGGGCTGCCACCTCCGGAACGCGAATCTGCGTTAGGTGGTCCGGAGGTGGTTAAAATGTTCTCATTGAAGTCAATAGGGAAAATCTGATTGGTTGTTTGTAGCTCCGCCCACTTTTTAATGTCCCCAAAATGTGACAGAAATTTTCAGGGTGACCCAAGTTTGGTGAGTTTCACTCCGAAGCTGTATGAGTGACAAACGTTTGCATTTTTCCAATAAAACTCTATGGGAGAAAAAAAGAGGTTTTCGGGGGCCCGCCCCAGGGGCCCGGAGGGTGGGATCGGTTAACAAAGCACAAGCAAGATCCTCGGGTATGTGCCGACCAAGAGTGCAAAGTTCGGTATTGATATTCCTAAATCTGTGGGAGGAGTAACAATTTGAACGTCTCATTGTAGTCAATGGGGAGAACGTGATTGGTTCTGTGTGGCCCCGCCCACATTTTCGGGTCTCCGAAATGTTCTAACAAATTGCGCGTTGACCCCATGACTAAGTGACCCAAGTTTGGTGACTTTAGTTTAAAATCTGTGCGACTGGGAGCGATTTGAAAATTGTCCCTGTCAAAGTCAATGGGAAAAACGTGGATTTTTGGGGGCCCGTCCCAAGGGCCCGGAGGGTGGGATCGGGTAACAAAGCACAAGCAAGTCTGCAAAGTTTGGAATTTGTACTCCTAAAAATGTGGGAGAAGTAGCAATTTGAAGGTCTCATTACAGTCAATGGGGAAATTGATTGGTTCTGTGTGGCCCCGCCCATTTTTTGGGGTCCCCGAAATGTGCCCAAAATTTTCGGGTTGACTCCATGACTAAGTGACCCAACTTTGGTGACTTGAGCGTCAAAGCCTGGCGAGTGGGAGCGGTTTGAAAATGTACCCTGTCAAAGTCTATGGGAAAAAAGGGGGCTTCCGGGGCCCGCCACAGGGGCCCCGGGGTTGGGATCGCTCCACAAAGTAATAGCAATCCGATCGGGAACAATCTGCACGTTTTGGTAAATTTTTGTCTATGTAAAAACTGTGGGAGGAGTTAGGGTGGCAAATTTGGCGATAATAATAATAATATATATGTGAGAGAACAGTCAGGGGTCCTGCGGTGTAACATTAAGGGGTCCTGCGGTGTAACATTAAGGGGTCCTGCTGTGTAACATTAAGGGGTCCTGCTGTGTAACATTAAGGGGTCCTGCGGTGTAACATTAAGGGGTCCTGCTGTGTAACATTAAGGGGTCCTGCGGTGTTAGGGTCCTGCGGTGTAACATTAAGGGGTCCTGCTGTGTAACATTAAGGGGTCCTGCGGTGTAACATTAAGGGGTCCTGCTGTGTAACATTAAGGGGTCCTGCGGTGTAACATTAAGGGGTCCTGCGGTGTAACATTAAGGGGTCCTGCTGTGTAACATTAAGGGGTCCTGCTGTGTAACATTAAGGGGTCCTGCTGTGTAACATTAAGGGGTCCTGCTGTGTAACATTAAGGGGTCCTGCGGTGTAACATTAAGGGGTCCTGCGGTGTAACATTAAGGGGTCCTGCGGTGTAACATTAAGGGGTCCTGCGGTGTAACATTAAGGGGTCCTGCGGTGTAACATTAAGGGGTCCTGCGGTGTAACATTAAGGGGTCCTGCGGTGTAACATTAAGGGGTCCTGCGGTGTATTAGCTCTTGTCTCATGCAGACGTTCACTTACTTTTCCTCCCTGCATTGTGGCTGTTTACACCATGAGCTCCGTAGCAGACGAGACGGATACAATTACTTGTGTTTTCTTAGTTTATCTCATTGTGACCACATTCTAATAGCAATCTCTACAATAATTCAAGTCATTTCAAAGGGTTCACTTACTTTTCTTGCAGTCTTCTGTGCCTGGGAAAGTTCAGTGACAACCAATATAGCCACCATGATTTATTTTACAGTTGTCACCTAGAGTTTATTTCTTCTCCTCCATTACCCTTCTATTACTCTCCTCCTCCATTACCCTTCTATTACTCTCCTCCTCCATTACCCTTCTATTACTCTCCTCCTCCATTACCCTTCTATTATCCTCCTCCTCCATTACCATCCTCCTCCATTACCCTTCTGTTACCCTCCTCCTCCATTACCCTTCTGTTACCCTCCTCCTCCATTACCCTTCTGTTACCCTCCTCCTCCATTACCCTTCTGTTACCCTCCTCCTCCATTACCCTTCTATTACTCTCCTCCTCCATTACCCTTCTATTACTCTCCTCCTCCATTACCCTTCTATTATCCTCCTCCTCCATTACCCTTCTATTATCCTCCTCCTCCATTACCCTTCTATTATCCTCCTCCTCCATTACCCTTCTGTTACCCTCCTCCTCCATTACCCTTCTGTTACCCTCCTCCTCCATTACCCTTCTGTTACCCTCCTCCTCCATTACCCTTCTATTACTCTCCTCCTCCCTTACCCTTCTGTTACCCTCCTCCTCCATTACCCTTCTGTTACCCTCCTCCTCCATTACCCTTCTGTTACCCTCCTCCTCCATTACCCTTCTATTATCCGCCTCCTCTATTACCCTTCTCCTCCCTTACCCTTCTATTATCCTCCTCCTCCATTACCCTTCTATTACTCTCCTCCTCCATTACCCTTCTGTTACCCTCCTCCTCCATTACCCTTCTATTACTCTCCTCCTCCCTTACCCTTCTGTTACCCTCCTCCTCCATTACCCTTCTGTTACCCTCCTCCTCCATTACCCTTCTGTTACCCTCCTCCTCCATTACCCTTCTATTACTCTCCTCCTCCATTACCCTTCTATTACTCTCCTCCTCCATTACCCTTCTGTTACCCTCCCCCTCCATTACCCTTCTATTATCCTCCTCCTCCATTACCCTTCTATTATCCTCCTCCTCCATTACCATCCTCCTCCATTACCCTTCTGTTACCCTCCTCCTCCATTACCCTTCTGTTACCCTCCTCCTCCATTACCCTTCTATTACTCTCCTCCTCCATTACCCTTCTGTTACTCTCCTCCTCCCTTACCCTTCTGTTACCCTCCCCCTCCATTACCCTTCTATTATGCTCCTCCTCCATTACCCTTCTATTATCCTCCTCCTCCATTACCCTTCTATTACCCTCATATATAGGTAGATTTTCAGGGGCTAAGAAAGCTGGTTGAGAATCCTGTGGGGACCTGTGATGGTGACTGTTCACACCCGCCTCAGATACTGGGCCAGATCTGTCACTGCTGCCCAACAAGGCCCATTGATTCACAGTAGTGTATTCTGTCCTATCTTGGTCTTGGCATGCGACGATGCAAATGTGAACAGAGCCTAAGCTCGAAGAAAACCATAACTAAATGTCCTGGTGGAGAAGCAGCAGAGGAAAGAGACAGTTTCAGTTTCCTCCACAAGATGGCGGCAAATAACAACACTGAAAAGTCAAAGAGCAAACCAGACTCCGATATCCTATACAGCAGGACGCCAGTACAGCCTGACCAGTGAGGAGCGAGCACCAAAGTATTCGGCCTGAACACATTGCTATGTTCATGCGCTCGGCGGAGCACCCGAGTATAATGGAAGTCAATGGGAGACAACCAGGAACCCCCTGCTTGGAACAGAAGATGGATCTGGTTCATAATAAAAGGTTAGAAAATGATGGAAACCCCATGATAATGGTTTGGAAACAGCTGGATGCATCTTACACTCCTATTATGTACGACATACCATAGACGACCACACAAAGGCTGTATGCCAAAAGCCGGGTATGTGCCCAGTCCATCCATGAGACAGATACCGCCTGCGCACCTTACAATGGCAGCCGTGTGCACTAGGGGATATTCCAGACCAGCTCTCATCGGACTGAGAACCAGTAAGCCTCAAAGTTATTTGGCATCTGTAGGGTGGCCTGGGTGGACCTGCGCACCTAGATCAATATCATTAGGGCGACAAAAAGTTTTCCGATTGTCCTAACATAATATTCAATAACCTTTCTATACAGTTTTGTCATGTAAAAACGAATTTGCATAAACATGTGTATATGGAAAAAACATGCAAATGAGCAGAATCCGCCTTGTTTTTCAGCTGTCATAAGACTATAAAAGCCAATAGATGGCGCTGTGGAGTTAGAAGCCATTACCTTTCTATTACCCTCCTCCTCCATTACCCTTCTATTACCCTCCTCCTCCATTACCCTTCTATTACTCTCCTCCTCCATTACCCTTCTATTACCCTCCTCCATTACCCTTCTATTACTCTCCTCCTCCATTACACTTCTATTACTCTCCTTCTCCATTACCCTTCTATTACCCTCCTCCTCCATTACACTTCTATTACTCTCCTTCTCCATTACCCTTCTATTACCCTCCTCCTCCATTACCCTTCTATTACCCTCCTCCTCCATTACCCTTCTATTACTCTCCTCCTCCATTACCCTTCTATTACCCTCCTCCTCCATTACCCTTCTATTACTCTCCTCCTCCATTACCCTTCTATTACTCTCCTCCTCCATTACCCTTCTATTACCCTCCTCCATTACCCTTCTATTACTCTCCTCCTCCATTACACTTCTATTACTCTCCTTCTCCATTACCCTTCTATTACCCTCCTCCTCCATTACACTTCTATTACTCTCCTTCTCCATTACCTTTCTATTACCCTCCTCCTCCATTACCCTTCTATTACCCTCCTCCTCCATTACCCTTCTATTACTCTCCTCCTCCATTACCCTTCTATTACCCTCCTCCATTACCCTTCTATTACTCTCCTCCTCCATTACACTTCTATTACTCTCCTTCTCCATTACCCTTCTATTACCCTCCTCCTCCATTACCCTTCTATTACCCTCCTCCTCCATTACCCTTCTATTACTCTCCTCCTCCATTACCCTTCTATTACCCTCCTCCATTACCCTTCTATTACTCTCCTCCTCCATTACCCTTCTATTACTCTCCTCCTCCATTACCTTCTATTACTCTCCTTCTCCATTACCCTTCTATTACCCTCCTCCTCCATTACACTTCTATTACTCTCCTTCTCCATTACCCTTCTATTACCCTCCTCCTCCATTACCCTTCTATTACCCTCCTCCTCCATTACCCTTCTATTACTCTCCTCCTCTATTACCCTCCTCCTCCATTACCCTTCTATTACTCTCCTCCTCCATTACCCTTCTATTACTCTCCTCCTCCATTACCCTTCTATTACCCTCCTCCATTACCCTTCTATTACTCTCCTCCTCCATTACCCTTCTATTACTCTCCTCCTCCATTACACTTCTATTACTCTCCTTCTCCATTACCCTTCTATTACCCTCCTCCTCCATTACACTTCTATTACTCTCCTTCTCCATTACCCTTCTATTACCCTCCTCCTCCATTACCCTTCTATTACCCTCCTCCTCCATTACCCTTCTATTACTCTCCTCCTCCATTACCCTTCTATTACCCTCCTCCTCCATTACCCTTCTATTACTCTCCTCCTCCATTACCCTTCTATTACTCTCCTCCTCCATTACCCTTCTATTACCCTCCTCCTCCATTACCCTTCTATTACCCTCCTCCATTACCCTTCTATTACTCTCCTCCTCCATTACCCTTCTATTACTCTCCTCCTCCATTACCCTTCTATTACTCTCCTCCTCCATTACCCTTCTATTACCCTCCTCCATTACCCTTCTATTACTCTCCTCCTCCATTACCCTTCTATTACTCTCCTCCTCCATTACCCTTCTATTACCCTCCTCCATTACCCTTCTATTGCCCTCCTCCTCCATTACCCTTCTATTGCCCCCTCCTCCATTACCCTTCTATTGCCCTCCTCCTCCATTACACTTCTATTGCCCTCCTCCTCCATTACACTTCTATTACCCTCCTCCTCCATTACCCTTCTATTACCATCCTCCTCATTACCCTCCTCCTCCATTACCCTTCTATTACTCTCCTTCTTCTCCATTACCCTTCTATTACCCTCCTCCTCCATTACACTTCTATTACTCTCCTTCTCCATTACACTTCTATTACTCTCCTTCTCCATTACCCTTCTATTACCCTCCTCCTCCATTACCCTTCTATTACCCTCCTCCACCATTACCCTTCTATTACTCTCCTCCTCCATTACCCTTCTATTACCCTCCTCCTCCATTACCCTTCTATTACTCTCCTCCTCCATTACCCTTCTATTACTCTCCTCCTCCATTACCCTTCTATTACCCTCCTCCTCCATTACCCTTCTATTACTCTCCTCCTCCATTACACTTCTATTACTCTCCTTCTCCATTACCCTTCTATTACCCTCCTCCTCCATTACACTTCTATTACTCTCCTTCTCCATTACCCTTCTATTACCCTCCTCCTCCATTACCCTTCTATTACTCTCCTCCTCCATTACCCTTCTATTACTCTCCTCCTCCATTACCCTTCTATTACCCTCCTCCTCCATTACCCTTCTATTACTCTCCTCCTCCATTACCCTTCTATTACTCTCCTCCTCCATTACCCTTCTATTACCCTCCTCCTCCATTACCCTTCTATTACCCTCCTCCATTACCCTTCTATTACTCTCCTCCTCCATTACCCTTCTATTACTCTCCTCCTCCATTACCCTTCTATTACTCTCCTCCTCCATTACCCTTCTATTACTCTCCTTCTCCATTACCCTTCTATTACTCTCCTTCTCCATTACCCTTCTATTACCCTCCTCCTCCATTACACTTCTATTACCCTCCTCCTCCATTACCCTTCTATTACTCTCCTCCTCCATTACCCTTCTATTACCCTCCTCCTCCATTACCCTTCTATTACCATCCTCCTCCATTACCCTTCTATTACCCTCCTCCTCCATTACCCTTCTATTACTCTCCTTCTCCATTACCCTTCTATTACCCTCCTCCTCCATTACACTTCTATTACTCTCCTTCTCCATTACACTTCTATTGCCCTCCTCCTCCATTACCCTTCTATTGCCCTCCTCCTCCATTACCCTTCTATTGCCCCCTCCTCCATTACCCTTCTATTGCCCTCCTCCTCCATTACCCTTCTATTGCCCTCCTCCTCCATTACCCTTCTATTACCCTATAGACTATAAAAGCCAATAGATGGCGCTGTGGAGTTAGAAGCCATTACCTTTCTATTACCCTCCTCCTCCATTACCCTTCTATTACCCTCCTCCTCCATTACCCTTCTATTACTCTCCTCCTCCATTACCCTTCTATTACTCTCCTCCTCCATTACCCTTCTATTACCCTCCTCCATTACCCTTCTATTGCCCTCCTCCTCCATTACCCTTCTATTGCCCCCTCCTCCATTACCCTTCTATTGCCCTCCTCTATTGCCCTTCTATTGCCCTCCTCCTCCATTACCCTTCTATTACCCTCCTCCATTACCCATCTATTACCCTTCTCCTCCCTTACCTTTCTATTAACCTCCTCCTCCATTACCCTTACCCTTCTGTTATCTTCCTCCTCCATTACCCTTCTATTACCCTCCTCCTCCATTACACTTCTATTACCCTCCTCCTCCATTACCCTTCTATTACTCTCCTCCTCCATTACCCTTCTATTACTCTCCTCCTCCATTACCCTTCTATTACCCTCCTCCTCCATTACACTTCTATTACCCTCCTCCTCCATTACCCTTCTATTACTCTCCTCCTCCATTACCCTTCTATTACCCTCCTCCTCCATTACCCTTCTATTACCCTCCTCCATTACCCTTCTATTGCCCTCCTCCTCTACCCTCCTCCTCCATTACCCTTCTATTACTCTCCTTCTCCATTACCCTTCTATTACCCTCCTCCTCCATTACACTTCTATTACTCTCCTCCTCCATTACCCTTCTATTACCCTCCTCCTCCATTACCCTTCTATTACTCTCCTCCATTACCCTTCTATTACTCTCCTCCTCCATTACCCTTCTATTACTCTCCTCCTCCATTACCCTTCTATTACTCTCCTCCTCCATTACCCTTCTATTACTCTCCTCCTCCATTATTCTTCTATTACTCTCCTTCTCATTACCCTTCTGTTATCTTCCTCCTCTATTACCCTTCTATTACCCTCCTCCTCCATTACACTTCTATTACCCTCCTCCTCCATTACCCTTCTATTACTCTCCTCCTCCATTACCCTTCTATTACCCTCCTCCTCCATTACCCTTCTATTACCCTCCTCCTCCATTACCCTTCTATTACCCTCCTCCTCCATTACCCTTCTATTACCCTCCTCCTCCATTACCCTTCTATTACCCTCCTCCTCCATTACCCTTCTGTTATCTTCCTCCTCCATTACCCTTCTATTACCCTCCTCCTCCATTACCCTTCTATTACCCTCCTCCTCCATTACCCTTCTGTTATCTTCCTCCTCTATTACCCTTCTATTACCCTCCTCCTCCATTACACTTCTATTACCCTCCTCCTCCATTACCCTTCTATTACTCTCCTCCTCCATTACCCTTCTATTACTCTCCTCCTCCATTACCCTTCTATTACCCTCCTCCTCCATTACCCTTCTATTACCATCCTCCTCCATTACCCTTCTATTACTCTCCTTCTCCATTACCCTTCTATTACTCTCCTCCTCTATTACACTTCTATTACTCTCCTTCTCCATTACCCTTCTATTACTCTCCTCCTCCATTACCCTTCTGTTACCCTCCTCCTCCATTACCCTTCTGTTACCCTCCTCCTCCATTACCCTTCTATTACCCTCCTCCTCCATTACACTTCTATTACCCTCCTCCTCCATTACCCTTCTATTACTCTCCTCCTCCATTACCCTTCTATTACTCTCCTCCTCCATTACCCTTCTATTACCCTCCTCCTCCATTACCCTTCTATTACCATCCTCCTCCATTACCCTTCTATTACTCTCCTTCTCCATTACCCTTCTATTACTCTCCTCCTCTATTACACTTCTATTACTCTCCTTCTCCATTACCCTTCTATTACTCTCCTCCTTCTATTACCCTCCTCCTCCATTACCCTTCTATTACTCTCCTTCTCCATTACCCTTCTATTACCCTCCTCCTCCATTACCCTTGAATTTCCCTCTCTCTCCTTTATTTTTGTATTCCCCTTCTCAGACATCACTCATCTGTCCTCCACCATAGCGCTTGCCTTAGCCTCCTCCTTCCTTAGCCCTCTATTGCCTACCCTCACTATTTCTCTTCTATTACCCTCTTCCACCATTATTCTTTCATTGCTCTCCTCTGCCATTTCTTTTCTATTTCCCTCGGCTTTATTTGCCTCATCGATGATCAACCAGCAGTGTTTCTGGCCACTATTGGTGGCATTGATCATAATGAGTGCTCTGAGGTGCTCTCTTGTAGGGCCACGGTGCACATTTGGTGGAGATTTGTCTTGAAACTCTAGGACTAAGGATTTCTCAGGTTGAAACTCCCTGACTCATAGAAGTTCCCGAGCTTCTGTTTCTGAGAGTGCTGACTCTTCATGGGGAAACTTTTGGGTGGAGTAGAAAAAAACGTTTAATAGCAGCTTATTGTCTCCAGAATGTTAGTGGCTTCTGGTTCCTAGAGAAACACCCGGGTGGAGGGAGACGCTTAGTACAAGTCTTTAATTGCAGCTCAAAGGATGGCGACTTCTGGCATGGCTACATTTGAAATTAACGGTAAAAACATGAATTGTTCTGTTCTCTTGATGAGACTCTGCGTGAAATAATCCAGGTTACTATTATAATACAGAAGGTTGTCAGAGGAGTGTGAGCATCTGCCGTCACCTCAATTCTTCCTAAAGCAAGTGTGAAATGGTGGCGCCAATATCGGCAGGATGCACCGGCAGACATGGCGTCATTTCCTCTGCCTTTTGTTATACTATGGCTAGAATGATGTTATTGTCATATTGTTTCTCCTCATATTATTGTATTTTGTATTGTAGTTAGTATCTTCTTCTATTGTAGTTAGTATCGTCTTCTATTGTAGTTAGTATCTTCTTCTATTGTAGTTAGTATCGTCTTCTATTGTAGTTAGTATCTTCTTCTATTGTAGTTAGTATCTTCTTCTATTGTAGTTAGTATCGTCTTCTATTGTAGTTAGTATCGTCTCTTCTATTGTAGTTAGTATCGTCTTCTATTGTAGTTAGTATCGTCTTCTATTGTAGTTAGTATCTTCTTCTATTGTAGTTAGTATCTTCTTCTATTGTAGTTAGTATCGTCTTCTATTGTAGTTAGTATCTTCTTCTATTGTAGTTAGTATCTTCTTCTATTGTAGTTAGTATCGTCTTCTATTGTAGTTAGTATCGTCTTCTATTGTAGTTAGTATCTTCTTCTTCTATTGTAGTTAGTATCGTCTTCTATTGTAGTTAGTATCGTCTTCTATTGTAGTTAGTATCTTCTTCTATTGTAGTTAGTATCTTCTTCTATTGTAGTTAGTATCTTCTTCTATTGTAGTTAGTATCGTCTTCTATTGTAGTTAGTATCGTCTTCTTCTATTGTAGTTAGTATCGTCTTCTATTGTAGTTAGTATCGTCTTCTATTGTAGTTAGTATCTTCTTCTATTGTAGTTAGTATCTTCTTCTATTGTAGTTAGTATCGTCTTCTATTGTAGTTAGTATCTTCTTCTATTGTAGTTAGTATCTTCTTCTATTGTAGTTAGTATCGTCTTCTATTGTAGTTAGTATCGTCTTCTATTGTAGTTAGTATCTTCTTCTTCTATTGTAGTTAGTATCGTCTTCTATTGTAGTTAGTATCGTCTTCTTCTATTGTATGAAGGAATGGCGCGGCACTCTTGTCCGCTGGTCTTCAGGTGCGTGTTGTAGTGGCCTCCCAGCCTGAAACAACAGCACTCTTATTGGATGCAGAATAATAGTTTTATTCGTAAGGCAACTTTCACAATCAAGTGACGCTTCGGTCAAAAAGTGACCTTTTTCAAACACAATTTGCCAAAGAAACTGATGAAAGGAAGAAGATGTATGGGAATGGCAGGCTGGAGAATGGTGTATATATCCAGCATATACTGAGGTGTGTATACACCATTCTCCAGCCTGCCATTCCCATACATCTTCTTCCTTTCATTAGTGTCCTTTCATCTTAGTGTCTTGTGAAATAGTAACATACATAGTACATAAGGCCGAAAAAAGATATTTGTTCATCCAGTTCGGCCTTTTATCCTGCAAGTTGATCCAGAGGAAGGCAAAAAAAAATTTGAGGTGGGAGCCAATTTTCCTCATTTTAGGGGAATAAAAAATTCCTTCCCGACTCCAATCAGAATAACTCCCTCTATCAACGACCCCTCTCTAGTAGCTATAGCCTGTAATATTATTACACTCCAGAAATACATCCAGGCCCCTCCTGAACTCCTTTATTGTACTCACCATCACCACCTCCTCAGGCAGAGAGCTCCAAAGTCTCACTGCTCTTACAGTATAGAGTCCATAGTCTCACTGCTCTTACAGTATAGAGTCCATAGTCTCACTGCTCTTACAGTATAGAGTCCATAGTCTCACTGCTCTTACAGTATAGAGTCCATAGTCTCACTGCTCTTACAGTAAAGAGTCCATAGTCTCACTGCTCTTACAGTAAAGAGTCCATAGTCTCACTGCTCTTACAGTATAGAGTCCATAGTCTCACTGCTCTTACAGTAAAGAGTCCATAGTCTCACTGCTCTTACAGTAAAGAGTCCACAGTCTCACTGCTCTTACAGTAAAGAGTCCATAGTCTCACTGCTCTTACAGTATAGAGTCCATAGTCTCACTGCTCTTACAGTATAGAGTCCATAGTCTCGCTGCTCTTACAGTATAGAGTCCATAGTCTCACTGCTCTTACAGTACAGAGTCCATAGTCTCACTGCTCTTACAGTTCAGAGTCCATAGTCTCACTGCTCTTACAGTACAGAGTCCATAGTCTCACTGCTCTTACAGTATAGAGTCCATAGTCTCACTGCTCTTACAGTATAGAGTCCATAGTCTCACTGCTCTTACAGTATAGAGTCCATAGTCTCACTGCTCTTACAGTATAGAGTCCATAGTCTCACTGCTCTTACAGTATAGAGTCCATAGTCTCACTGCTCTTACAGTATAGAGTCCATAGTCTCACTGCTCTTACAGTAAAGAGTCCATAGTCTCACTGCTCTTACAGTAAAGAGTCCATAGTCTCACTGCTCTTACAGTAAAGAGTCCACAGTCTCACTGCTCTTACAGTAAAGAGTCCATAGTCTCACTGCTCTTACAGTATAGAGTCCATAGTCTCACTGCTCTTACAGTAAAGAGTCCATAGTCTCACTGCTCTTACAGTATAGAGTCCATAGTCTCACTGCTCTTACAGTATAGAGTCCATAGTCTCACTGCTCTTACAGTATAGAGTCCACAGTCTCCCTGCTCTTACAGTATAGAGTCCATAGTCTCACCGCTCTTACAGTATAGAGTCCATAGTCTCACCGCTCTTACAGTATAGAGTCCACAGTCTCACTGCTCTTACAGTATAGAGTCCATAGTCTCACTGCTCTTACAGTATAGAGTCCATAGTCTCACTGCTCTTACAGTATAGAGTCCACAGTCTCACTGCTCTTACAGTATAGAGTCCAAAGTCTCACTGCTCTTACAGTATAGAGTCCATAGTCTCACTGCTCTTACAGTATAGAGTCCATAGTCTCACTGCTCTTACAGTATAGAGTCCATAGTCTCACTGCTCTTACAGTATAGAGTCCATAGTCTCACTGCTCTTACAGTAAAGAGTCCATAGTCTCACTGCTCTTACAGTAAAGAGTCCATAGTCTCACTGCTCTTACAGTAAAGAGTCCATAGTCTCACTGCTCTTACAGTAAAGAGTCCATAGTCTCACTGCTCTTACAGTATAGAGTCCATTGTAACGGCACCGTTTCAGCAGACAAGGGGTTAAAATCCGTTTAGGCGATATGCCCCTTTCTGAGATGCAGGCACAGCTACTGCAGAACACCAACCTCCCGAACTGGATACAAAATAGCACTCCAAACTGGAACCTCGCAAATAGCTGCCGAAAGACGAACAGGAAAAGCGTATCCGTCAGCTTACACTCCTGGCAATCAGTCTCCAACAGCATACATGGAATCCCCCCAATAACGAGACAAGGCTCCGTGTTGAGGGTCTGCAGTGGTCTGATGTGCTGGCACACCCAGCCTGGTTTTTATTACAGTTTTTCAAATACAGAACAGATACAACATATCCCCACAATGCATCATGGTTTCCTCCTCTCTGCCTGGGAGACGACCGAAGACAATCCAATTATCTCTCAGGACAAAGGGGAGATCGCCAATACACATGTGGAGACAACAGGACAGGAATCACCACCCAAACACACAATGGCACACCCCCACAGCAACCACAGACATGTAACATATCCCCAGATAGCTCAAGTCTGAGTGCATATCATTAGGTGAATGGCACTCAGAATACACGAATACAATACTATTAGCTATCTGGGTGCCCTCACATAACATACAATCTAACCGAACGCATAATAACATAAAATACAATTCTACAGACAGATTTAAGCTGTGCGGCCGGTCTGTCTTCTCCTTTACAGTTACTATGGGCCATAATCCTGAGGCAAGAGGCTTTTAAACAGTCCTCTCCAAAACCCAGTGGCGAGGTTGGTTTCGCCACACATCTCCCCCCCCCAGGGAAGACTAACCAGATACCTGACCTCACGCCGGTCGGTACCTGAGTTAGTCTGGCAGCCCACCCACAACCCAATACTGGACCTGTAGAATTTAGTAGGCTGTCTCTGTCCAGTGAATCCACCAAGGTTATATTGGTAGCTGGTACTCCCGGTCTCTGAGTTGCTCCCTGGCTTGGAGTGGAGGTTGCTTTGTGGGCAGGGATCAGCGGTACTCTGCCCTGGTGCCAGCGTTACCACGGAAGAAGCCTGGTTGGAGTCTGGTTGTTGGAGGGGGAAACCGACTGTCTCCCCTTTGTCTAAACAGCCCTGTTGTTGGGGGACAGGACCAACTGTCCCTACCCCCTGTGCTGTAAGTGCAGAGACCACGGTCCCATCTGCACAGTTGTGGGGCTTACTGTCTCCCCCTGGTGCGTTAATCTGCCGCTGGGGAGAGGGGGTAACGAGCTCCTCTCCCATACATACTTCCAGCCGCTGGGGAGGGCGACCGACCGCCTCCGCTCCCAATACAGTGTCCTGCTGCTGGGGAAAGGAGACTGGGCTCTCTATTCCCTGTAGGACACTCTGCCGCTGGGGGACAGGACCGACTGTCTCTGCCCCCTGTAACTCCGTCTGCCGCTGGGGAATGGAGACTCGGCTCCCAATTCCCAAAAAATCATGCTGCTGCTGGGGGGCAGGAACAACTACCTCTGCCCCCTGTAACTCAGCCTGCCGCTGGGGAGGGAGGCCGCTGCTCTCCCCTCCCTGCACTTCACACTGCCGCTGGGGAATGGAGACTAGGCTCCCACTGTCCCGCAACCGTAACCTCCGATGGAGGTCCACCCAACGTGGCAGCTGACCGTCACCTTCTGCCCGGTATAGTAGGGTCTTAGAGACTAGATTCCTCACGAACTTCACGTATTTCTCAGCTGGATTGGGTCCGAAGAAGTTCAGCCGCAACCACATCATACGGTCAAATTCCTCCACAGAGTATCTGTACTCCACTGCTGGTTCCATCCTAGTACTTTTAGGGTCACTGTACTGAGACATGCGTTGCCCTTAAGTTGTAGAATCCACAGAAATGGTGTCTCCTGTAGCTGTCCTTCTGGCTGTAGGAACGATCCCGCTGCTTGCCACCAATGTAACGGCACCGTTTCAGCAGACAAGGGGTTAAAATCCGTTTAGGCGATATGCCCCTTTCCGAGAGACAGGCACAGCTACTGCAGAACACCAACCTCCCGAACTGGATCCAAAATAGCAATCCAAACTGGAACCTCACAAATAGCTGTCAGTCAGACGAACAGGAAAAGCGTATCCGTCAGCTTACACTCCTGGCAATCAGTCTCCAACAGCATACAGGGAATCCCCCCAATAACGAGACAAGGCTCCGTGTTGAGGGTCAAGCAGTGATCTGAAGTGCTGGCACACCCAGCCTGGTTTTTATTACAGTTTGTTGCAGATACAGAACAGATACAACACATCCCCACAATGCATCATGGTTTCCTCCTCTCTGCCTGGGAGACGACCGAAGACAATCCAATTATCTCTCAGGACAAAGGGGAGATCACCAATACACATGTGGAGACAACAGGACAGGAATCACCACCCAAACACACAATGGCACACCCCCACAGCAAACACAGACATTTAACATATCCCCAGATAGCTCAAGTCTGAGTGCATATCATTAGGTGAATGGCACTCAGAATACACGAATACAATACTATTAGCTATCTGGGTGCCCTCACATAACATACAATTTACCGAACGCATAATAACATAAAATACAATTCTACAGACAGATTTAAGCTGTGCGGCCGGTCTGTCTTCTCCTTTACAGTTACTATGGGCCATAATCCTGAGGCAAGAGGCTTTTAAACAGCCCTCTCCAAAACCCAGTGGCGAGGTTGGTTTCGCCACATCCATAGTCTCACTGCTCTTACAGTAAAGAGTCCATAGTCTCACTGCTCTTACAGTAAAGAGTCCATAGTCTCACTGCTCTTACAGTAAAGAGTCCATAGTCTCACTGCTCTTACAGTAAAGAGTCCATAGTCTCACCGCTCTTACAGTAAAGAGTCCATAGTCTCACTGCTCTTACAGTAAAGAGTTCATAGTCTCACCGCTCTTACAGTATAGAGTCCATAGTCTCACCGCTCTAACAGTATAGAGTCCATAGTCTCACCGCTCTTACAGTATAGAGTCCATAGTCTCACCGCTCTTACAGTATAGAGTCCATAGTCTCACCGCTCTTACAGTAAAGAGTCCATAGTCTCACTGCTCTTACAGTAATAGAGTCCATAGTCTCACTGCTCTTACAGTATAGAGTCCATAGTCTCACTGCTCTTAACAGTATAGAGTCCATAGTCTCACTGCTCTTACAGTAAAGAGTCCACAGTCTCACTGCTCTTACAGTAAAGAGTCCATAGTCCTCACCTGCTCTTACAGTAAAGAGTCCATAGTCTCACTGCTCTTACAGTATAGAGTCCATAGTCTCACTGCTCTTACAGTATAGAGTCCATAGTCTCACTGCTCTTACAGTATAGAGTCCACAGTCTCACTGCTCTTACAGTATAGAGTCCACACAGTCTCACTGCTCTTACAGTAAAGGAGTCCACTAGTCTCACTGCTCTTACAGTAAAGAGTCCATAGTCTCACTGCTCTACAGTAAAGAGTCCATAGTCTCACTGCTCTTACAGTAAGAGTCCATAGTCTCACTGCTCTTACAGTATAGAGTCCATAGTCTCACTGCTCTTACAGTATAGAGTCCATAGTCTCACTGCTCTTACAGTATAGAGTCCATAGTCCTCACTGCTCTTACAGTAAAGAGTCCACAGTCTCACTGCTCTTACAGTATAGAGGTCCACAGTCTCACTGCTCTTACAGTAAGAGTCCATAGTCTCACTGCTCTTACAGTAACAGAGTCCATAGTCTCACTGCTCTTACAGTATAGAGTCCATAGTCTCACTGCTCTTACAGTATAGAGTCCATAGTCTCACTGCTCTTACAGTATAGAGTCCATAGTCTCACTGCTCTTACAGTAATAGAGTCCACTAGTCTCACTGCTCTTACAGTAAAGAGTCCATAGTCCTCACTGCTCTTACAGTATAGAGTCCATAGTCTCACTGCTCTTACAGTATAGAGTCCATAGTCTCACTGCTCTTACAGTATAGAGTCCACTAGTCTCACTGCTCTTAACAGTAAAGAGTCCATAGTCTCACTGCTCTTACAGTAAAGAGTCCATAGTCTCACTGCTCTTACAGTAAAGAGTCCATAGTCTCACTGCTCTTACAGTATAGAGTCCACTAGTCTCATTGCTCTTACAGTAAAGAGTCCATAGTCTCACTGCTCTTACAGTATAGAGTACATAGTCTCACTGCTCTTACAGTAAAGAGTCCATAGTCTCACTGCTCTTACAGTATAGAGTCCACAGTCTCATTGCTCTTACAGTATAGAGTCCATAGTCTCACTGCTCTTACAGTATAGAGTCCATAGTCTCACTGCTCTTACAGTACAGAGTCCATAGTCTCACTGCCCTTACAGTATAGAGTCCATAGTCTCACTGCTCTTACAGTACAGAGTCCATAGTCTCACTGCTCTTACAGTAAAGAGTCCACAGTCTCACTGCTCTTACAGTAAAGAGTCCATAGTCTCACTGCTCTTACAGTAAAGAGTCCATAGTCTCACTGCTCTTACAGTATAGAGTCCATAGTCTCACTGCTCTTACAGTATAGAGTCCATAGTCTCACCGCTCTTACAGTATAGAGTCCATAGTCTCACCGCTCTTACAGTATAGAGTCCATAGTCTCACTGCTCTTACAGTATAGAGTCCACAGTCTCACTGCTCTTACAGTAAAGAGTCCACAGTCTCACTGCTCTTACAGTAAAGAGTCCATAGTCTCACTGCTCTTACAGTATAGAGTCCATAGTCTCACTGCTCTTACAGTATAGAGTCCATAGTCTCACTGCTCTTACAGTATAGAGTCCATAGTCTCACTGCTCTTACAGTATAGAGTCCACAGTCTCACTGCTCTTACAGTAAAGAGTCCACAGTCTCACTGCTCTTACAGTAAAGAGTCCACAGTCTCACTGCTCTTACAGTAAAGAGTCCATAGTCTCACTGCTCTTACAGTATAGAGTCCATAGTCTCACTGCTCTTACAGTATAGAGTCCATAGTCTCACTGCTCTTACAGTATAGAGTCCATAGTCTCACTGCTCTTACAGTATAGAGTCCATAGTCTCACTGCTCTTACAGTATAGAGTCCATAGTCTCACTGCTCTTACAGTATAGAGTCCACAGTCTCACTGCTCTTACAGTATAGAGTCCATAGTCTCACTGCTCTTACAGTATAGAGTCCATAGTCTCACTGCTCTTACAGTATAGAGTCCATAGTCTCACTGCTCTTACAGTATAGAGTCCATAGTCTCACTGCTCTTACAGTAAAGAGTCCATAGTCTCACTGCTCTTACAGTATAGAGTCCATAGTCTCACTGCTCTTACAGTAAGAGTCCATAGTCTCACTGCTCTTACAGTAAGAGTCCATAGTCTCACTGCTCTTACAGTATAGAGTCCATAGTCTCACTGCTCTTACAGTAAAGAGTCCATAGTCTCACTGCTCTTACAGTATAGAGTCCATAGTCTCACTGCTCTTACAGTATAGAGTCCATAGTCTCACTGCTCTTACAGTATAAGAGTCCATAGTCTCACTGCTCTTACAGTATAGAGTCCATAGTCTCACTGCTCTTACAGTATAGAGTCCATAGTCTCACTGCTCTTACAGTAGAGAGTCCATAGTCTCACTGCTCTTACAGTACAGAGTCCATAGTCTCACTGCTCTTACAGTAAAGAGTCCATAGGTCTCACTGCTCTTACAGTAAAGAGTCCACAGTCTCACTGCTCTTACAGTAAAGAGTCCATAGTCTCACTGCTCTTACAGTAAGAGTCCATAGTCTCACTGCTCTTACAGTATAGAGTCCATAGTCTCACTGCTCTTACAGTATAGAGTCCATAGTCTCACTGCTCTTACAGTATAGAGTCCATAGTCTCACTGCTCTTACAGTATAGAGTCCATAGTCTCACTGCTCTTACAGTATAGAGTCCACAGTCTCACTGCTCTTACAGTAAAGAGTCCACTAGTCTCACTGCTCTTACAGTAAAGAGTCCATAGTCTCACTGCTCTTACAGTATAGAGTCCATAGTCTCACTGCTCTTACAGTATAGAGTCCATAGTCTCACTGCTCTTACAGTATAGAGTCCATAGTCTCACTGCTCTTACAGTATAGAGTCCATAGTCTCACTGCTCTTACAGTATAGAGTCCATACTGCTCTTACAGTATAGAGTCCATAGTCTCACTGCTCTTACAGTATAGAGTCCATAGTCTCACTGCTCTTACAGTATAGAGTCCATAGTCTCACTGCTCTTACAGTATAGAGTCCATAGTCTCACTGCTCTTACAGTATAGAGTCCATAGTCTCACTGCTCTTACAGTATAGAGTCCATAGTCTCACTGCTCTTACAGTATAGAGTCCATAGTCTCACTGCTCTTACAGTATAGAGTCCATAGTCTCACCGCTCTTACAGTATAGAGTCCATAGTCTCACTGCTCTTACAGTATAGAGTCCATAGTCTCACTGCTCTTACAGTAAAGAGTCCATAGTCTCACTGCTCTTACAGTATAGAGTCCATAGTCTCACTGCTCTTACAGTATAGAGTCCATAGTCTCACTGCTCTTACAGTATAGAGTCCATAGTCTCACTGCTCTTACAGTAAAGAATCCTCTTCTATGTTTGTGTACAAACCTTCTTTCCTCCAGACGCAGAGGATGTCCCCTCGTCACAGTCACAGTCCTGGGGATAAATAGATGATGGGAGTGATCTCTGTACTGACCCCTGATATATTTATACATATTAATTAGATCTCCTCTCAGTCATCCTTTTTCTAAAGTGAATGACCCTAATGTTGATAATCTTTCTGGGACCTGTAGTCCGTCCATTCCAGTTATTACTTTAGTTGCCCTCCTCTGGACCTTCTCCAGCTCTGCTATGTCTGCCTTGTTCACAGGAGCCCAGAACTGTACACAGTCCTCCATGTGTGGTCTGACTAGTGATGTGTAAAGTGGTAGGACTATGTTCTCATCACCGCCATCTATGCCCCTTTTGATACAACCCTTTATCTTATTGGCCTTGGCAGCAGCTGCCTGACACTGGTTTCTACAGCTGAGTTTGCTGTTTATTAAAATTCCTAGATCCTTTTCCCTGTCAGTGTTACCGAGTGTTTTACCATTTAGTATGTACGGGTGACTTGCATTATTCCTTCCCATGTGCATAACTTTACATTTGTCAGTGTTAAACCTCATCTGCCACTTATCTGCCCAAGCCTCCAATCTATCCAGAGCCATCTGTAGTATATATACAGTATACTGTCCTCTGTAGTATATATACAGTATACTGTCCTCTTCAGTGTTAATTACTTGACACAGTTTAGTGGCATCTGTGAAAATGGATACTTTACTGTGCGCACCTTCTACAAGATCATTAATAAATATATTAAAGAGAATCAGGCCCAATACTGACCCCTGAGGTACTCCACTAGTGACAGTGTCCCCTCCAGTACTGACCCCTGAGGTACCCCACTAGTAACAGTGACCCCTCCAGTACTGACCCCTGAGGTGCCCCACTAGTGACAGTGATCCCTCCAGTACTGACCCCTGAGGTAATCCACTAGTGACAGTGTCCCCTCCAGTACTGACCCCTGAGGTACTCCACTAGTGACAGTGACCCCTCCAGTACTGACCCCTGAGGTACCCCACTAGTAACAGTGACCCCTCCAGTACTGACCCCTGAGGTGCCCCACTAGTGACAGTGATCCCTCCAGTACTGACCCCTGAGGTACTCCACTAGTGACAGTGTCCCCTCCAGTACTGACCCCTGAGGTACCCCACTAGTGACAGTGACCCCTCCAGTACTGACCCCTGAGGTATCCCACTAGTAACAGTGACCCCTCCAGTACTGACCCCTGAGGTGCCCCACTAGTGACAGTGATCCCTCCAGTACTGACCCCTGAGGTACTCCACTAGTGACAGTGACCACTCCAGTACTGACCCCTGAGGTGCTCCACTAGTGACAGTGACCCCTCCAGTACTGACCCCTGAGGTACCCCACTGGTGACAGTGACCCCTCCAGTACTGACCCCTGAGGTACCCCACTAGTGACAGTGACCCCTCCAGTACTGACCCCTGAGGTACCCCACTAGTGACAGTGACCCCCCCCAGTACTGACCCCTGAGGTACCCCACTAGTGACAGTGACCCCTCCAGTACTGACCCCTGAGGTACCCCACTAGTGACAGTGACCCCTCCAGTACTGACCCCTGAGGTACCCCACTAGTGACAGTGACCCCTCCAGTACTGACCCCTGAGGTACCCCACTAGTGACAGTGACCCAATCTGAGTGTGTACCGTTAATACCCCCCTCTGTTTTCTATCCCTCAGCCAGTTACTTACCCACATACAGACGTTTTCTCCCAGTCTGAGCATTCTCATGTTATATACTAACCTTTTATGTGGTTCAGTGTCAGATGCTTTGGAGAAGTCCAGATACACGACATCCATTGATTCGCCGCTGTCAAGTCTAGAACTTACCTCCTCGTAGGAACTGATTAAATTAGTCTGACCGATCCCTCACGAAGCCATGCTGATATGGCGGTGTTTGCTTGTTTCCGTTGAGATCCTCTAACATAGCATCTCTTAGAAAACCTTCAAACAGTTTACCCACAACAGATGTTACACTTACCGGCCTATAGTTTCCAGACTCTGTTTTTGAATCCTTTTTGAATATTGGTGTAACGGTCACGTACACACACACAGGGGGGAGGATAGTGACCACTGCGCTCCACCCTCACCCCTGGCCCTGCCTACTTGCCTCACGAGTCCTGATGACAGGGGACAACTGGACGGCAGTCCCTAACTTAGGATACGTGCGGAAAGGACAGACAAGACAAAATACGGATAGTGAACGGACCGGGTCAAAACCAAGAGGACAACGCAGTACAGAGGGATAAGCAAAGAATGGTCAGGAGAAGCCGAGGACATAAATACCAGGAGAGTCGAGAAGACCTAGGAGCAGGGAGCCAAACACAGATCCTCACTCCCGAAGCTAAGCAGCAGGTCTGCGGCTGATGGGAGACCGAGTGCGCCTTCGGCACCCTGAATTGGCACCACATATTTTATTTTATTGTTTTTAGTATCTTCTTCTTTTTCAGTTGTAGTTAGTAGTACTACAAGTACCAGGAGTATTAGTTTGGAGCATATTTAGAATAAACCAGCTTGAGGTCAGCCTACAAGAACATTGGGAGGACAGAACACAAGATCCGCACTTCTGTAGGAAGATGGCAATTGAGCAAGGAGTGGTGGGTCATATATCCCTCTAAAATCTAGAACATACAGATTCAGGCTCTAGACCATGTTCTTCCCATCCCCCACACACATAACAGAAATGGGCAAGGGGAGAAGACAGAGAGGAGAAATCAGTGGGGGCAGGGAGTGCGAGGCTCCAGAGTTCCTGAATGGACGTACCATAAACGGCAGAAGAGGAGATGAAGAACAATGAGCCGAGACGACGGGGAAATTCTCATGAATGGATGTTTTGCGCTCCGTGATTCTTCAGACTGCATTGCCATCATTTGTGGCAGATTTATAAAGTGACACAATGTTCAATACATTTGGGGGTCATTAGATTTTCATAGACTTCTTACTCCAGTCTTTTTATGCCACTTTCCACCAGAAAATTCTGTCTTGCCCCCTTCTCCCACTAAACCCATGAGTCTTTTGTTTTGTTTTTTATTCTAGATGTGAAGCAAAAAAACAACAACAAACATAAGTTTCTGCCGATTTTCTTCTTCCTTTATCTCATCTTCTTGACGGGTGGATTTGTGTACTTGGCTTATAAAGGTAAGAAGGTTCAAAAGGCACCCTATACACACTGCACACAACAAACACTGTACACACTGCACACAACAACCACTGTACACACTGCACACAACAAACACTGTACACACTGCACACAACAACCACTGTACACACTGCACACAACAAACACTGTACACACTGCACACAACAAACACTGTACACACTGCACACAACAAACACTGTACACACTGCACACAACAACCACTGTACACACTGCACACAACAACCAATGTACACACTGCACACAACAAACACTGCACACAACAAACACTGTACACACTGCACACAACAACCACTGTACACACTGCACACAACAACCACTGTACACACTGCACACAACAAACACTGCACACAACAAACACTGTACACACTGCACACAACAACCACTGTACACACTGCACACAACAACCACTGTACACACTGCACACAACAAACACTGTACACACTGCACACAACAACCACTGTACACACTGCACACAACAAACACTGTACACACTGCACACAACAAACACTGTACACACTGCACACAACAAACACTGTACACACTGCACACAACAACCACTGTACACACTGCACACAACAACCAATGTACACACTGCACACAACAAACACTGCACACAACAAACACTGTACACACTGCACACAACAACCACTGTACACACTGCACACAACAAACACTGCACACAACAAACACTGTACACACTGCACACAACAACCACTGTACACACTGCACACAACAACCACTGTACACACTGCACACAACAAACACTGTACACACTGCACACAACAACCACTGTACACACTGCACACAACAAACACTGTACACACTGCACACAACAAACACTGTACACACTGCACACAACAAACACTGTACACAACAAACACTGCACACAACAAACACACTGCACACAACAAACACTGTACACACTGCACACAACAAACACTGTACACAACAAACACTGCACACAACAAACACACTGCACACAACAAACACTGTACACACTGCACACAACAAACACTGCACACAACAAACACTGTACACACTGCACACAACAAACACTGTACACACTGCACACAACAAACACTGTACACACTGCACACAACAAACACTGTACACAACAAACACTGCACACAACAAACACACTGCACACAAACACTGTACACACTGCACACAACAAACACTGCACACAACAAACACTGTACACACTGCACGCAACAAACTACACACACTGCACACAACAAACACTGTACACACTGCACGCAACAAACACACTGCACACAACAAACACTGTACACACTGCACACAACAAACTGCACACAACAAACACTGTACACACTGCACACAACAAACACTGTACACACTGCACACAACAAACACTGCACACAACACACACTGTACACACAACAAACACTATACACACTGCACACAACAAACACTGCACACAACAAACACTGCACACAACAAACACTGTACACACTGCACACAACAAACACTGTACACACTGCACACAACAAACACTGTACACACTGCACACAACAAACACTGTACACACTGCACACAACAAACACTGTACACACTGCACACAACAAACACTGTACACACTGCACACAACAAACACTGTACACACTGCACACAACAAACACTGTACACACTGCACACAACAAACTGCACACAACAAACACTGTACACACTGCACACAACAAACACTGCACACAACACACACTGTACACACAACAAACACTGCACACAACAAACACACTGCACACAACAAACACTGTACACACTGCACACAACAAACTGCACACAACAAACACTGTACACACTGCACACAACAAACACTGCACACAACACACTGCACACAACAAACACTGCACACAACAAACACTGTACACACTGCACACAACAAACACTGTACACACTGCAACACAACAAAACAAAACAAACACTGTACACACTGCACACAACAAACACTGTACACACTGCACACAACAAACTGCACACAACAAACACTGTACACACTGCACACAACAAACACTGTACCCACTGCACACAACAAACTGCACACAACAAACACTGTACACACTGCACACAACAAACACTGTACACACTGCACACAACAAACACTGCACACAACACACAACAAACACTGTACACACTGCACACAACAAACACTGTACACACTGCACAAAACAAACACTGTACACACTGCACACAACAAACACTGTACACAACAAACACTGCACACAACAAACACACTGCACACAAACACTGTACACACTGCACACAACAAACACTGCACACAACAAACACTGTACACACTGCACGCAACAAACTACACACACTGCACACAACAAACACTGTACACACTGCACACAACAAACACACTGCACACAACAAACACTGTACACACTGCACACAACAAACTGCACACAACAAACACTGTACACACTGCACACAACAAACACTGTACACACTGCACACAACAAACACTGCACACAACACACACTGTACACACAACAAACACTATACACACTGCACACAACAAACACTGCACACAACAAACACTGTACACACTGCACACAACAAACACTGTACACACTGCACACAACAAACACTGTACACACTGCACACAACAAACACTGTACACACTGCACACAACAAACACTGTACACACTGCACACAACAAACTGCACACAACAAACACTGTACACACTGCACACAACAAACACTGTACACACTGCACACAACAAACACTGCACACAACACACACTGTACACACAACAAACACTATACACACTGCACACAACAAACACTGCACACAACAAACACTGTACACACTGCACACAACAAACACTGTACACACTGCACACAACAAACACTGTACACACTGCACACAACAAACACTGTACACACTGCACACAACAAACACTGTACACACTGCACACAACAAACTGCACACAACAAACACTGTACACACTGCACACAACAAACACTGCACACAACACACACTGTACACACAACAAACACTGCACACAACAAACACACTGCACACAACAAACACTGTACACACTGCACACAACAAACTGCACACAACAAACACTGTACACACTGCACACAACAAACACTGCACACAACACACACTGCACACAACACACTGCACACAACAAACACTGTACACACTGCACACAACAAACACTGTACACACTGCACACAACAAACACTGTACACACTGCACACAACAAACACTGCACACAACAAACACTGTACACACTGCACACAACAAACACTGTACACACTGCACACAACAAACTGCACACAACAAACACTGTACACACTGCACACAACAAACACTGTACCCACTGCACACAACAAACTGCACACAACAAACACTGTACACACTGCACACAACAAACACTGTACACACTGCACACAACAAACACTGCACACAACAAACACTGTACACACTGCACACAACAAACACTGCACACAACAAACACTGTACACACTGCACACAACAAACACTGTACACTGCACACAACAAACACTGTACACTCTGCACGCAACAAACTACACACACTGCACACAACAAACACTGTACACACTGCACACAACAAACACTGCACACAACAAACACTATACAGACTGCACACAACAAACACTGTACACACTGCACGCAACAAACTACATACACTCCACACAACAAACACTGTACACACTGCACACAACAAACACTGCACACAACAAACACTATACAGACTGCACACAACAAACACTGTTCACACTGCACACAACAAACACTATACAGACTGCACACAACAAACACTGTACACACTGCACACAACAAACTACACACAACAAACACTGCACACAACAAACACTGTACACACTGCACACAACAAACACTGTACACACTGCACACAACAAACACTGTACACACTGCACACAACAAACACTGCACACAACACACACTGTACACACAACAAACACTATACACACTGCACACAACAAACACTGCACACAACAAACACTGTACACACTGCACACAACAAACACTGTACACACTGCACACAACAAACACTGTACACACTGCACACAACAAACACTGTACATACTGCACACAACAAACACTGTACACACTGCACACAACAAACACTGTACACTCTGCACACAACAAACACTGTACACACTGCACGCAACTACACACACTGCACACAACAAACACTGTACACTACACACAACAAACACTACACACTGCACACAACAAACACTGCACACAACAAACACTGTACACACTGCACACAACAAACACTGTACACACTGCACACAACAAACACTGTACACACTGCATGCAACAAACTATACACACAACAAACATTATACACACTGAGCAAAACAAAAACTGCACACAGTATACATAAAATATAGAAGAGCTGACTTATCCTTTGCCTGCTCCTTAACCATACATAGATTTTTGATAAAGGTCTGTATACTTGCACATAATGCTAGTGAGATGTATGTGAGGAGCTCCCCCTAGTGGTATATACAGTCACCACTAGAGGGAGCTCCTCACATACAGATGTATATACAGTCACCACTAGGGGGAGCTCCTCACATACAGATGTATATACAGTCACCACTAGGGGGAGCTCCTCACATACAGATGTATATACAGTCACCACTAGGGGGAGCTCCTCACATACAGATGTATATACAGTCACCACTAGAGGGAGCTCCTCACATACAGATCTATATACAGCCACCACTAGGGGGAGCTCCTCACATACAGATGTATATACAGTCACCACTAGAGGGAGCTCCTCACATACAGATGTATATACAGTCACCACTAGGGGGAGCTCCTCACATACAGATGTATATACAGTCACCACTAGAGCGAGCTCCTCACATACAGATCTATATACAGCCACCACTAGGGGGAGCTCCTCACATACAGATGTATATACAGTCACCACTAGAGGGAGCTCCTCACATACAGATGTATATACAGTCACCACTAGGGGGAGCTCCTCACATACAGATGTATATACAGTCACCACTAGAGGGAGCTCCTCACATACAGATGTATATACAGTCACCACTAGGGGGAGCTCCTCACATACAGATGTATATACAGCCACCACTAGGGGGAGCTCCTCACATACAGATGTATATACAGCCACCACTGGAGGGAGCTCCTCACTTACAGCTGTATATACAGCCACCACTAAGGGGAGCTCCTCACATACAGATGGATATACAGCCACCACTAGGGGGAGCTCCTCGCATACAGATGTATATACAGACACCACTAGGGGGAGCTCCTCACATACAGATGTATATACAGCCACCACTAGGGGGAGCTCCTCACATACAGATGTATATACAGTCACCACTAGGGGGAGCTCCTCACATACAGATGTATATACAGTCACCACTAGGGGGAGCTCCTCACATACAGATGTATATACAGTCACCACTAGGGGGAGCTCCTCACATACAGATGTATATACAGCCACCACTAGGGGGAGCTCCTCACATACAGATGTGTATACAGTCACCACTAGGGGGAGCTCCTCACATACAGATGTATATACAGTCACCACTATGGGGAGCTCCTCACATACAGATGTATATACAGTCACCACTAGAGGGAGCTCCTCACATACAGATGTATATACTGTCACCACTAGAGGGAGCTCCTCACATACAGATGTATATACAGCCACCACTGGAGGGAGCTCCTCACTTACAGCTGTATATACAGCCACCACTAGGGGGAGCTCCTCACATACAGATGTATATACAGCCACCACTAGAGGGAGCTCCTCACATACAGATGTATATACAGCCACCACTAGGTGGAGCTACTCACATACAGATGTATATACAGTCACCACTAGGGGGAGCTCCTCACATACAGATGTATATACAGCCACCACTAGGGGGAGCTCCTCACATACAGATGTATATACAGTCACCACTAGGGGGAGCTCCTCACATACAGATGTATATGCAGCCACCACTAGGGGGAGCTCCTCACATACAGATGTATATACAGTCACCACTAGGGGGAGCTCCTGACATACAGATGTATATACAGTCACCACTAGGGGGAGCTCCTCACATACAGATGTATATGCAGCCACCACTAGGGGGAGCTCCTCACATACAGATGTGTATACACAGCCACCACTAGAGGGAGCTCCTTACATACAGATGTATATACAGCCACCACTAGGGGCAGCTCACTGCGTACCCTGTGACCTCTGTAATAAGCCCGTCAGCTCCCTCTAGTGGTGGCTGCTATCATATAACCTCCTCGATTAGCCCCGCCTATACTTTGTTGATGAGACTGGTAGCAGGGGCCGCAGTTTGTCTTCCTGCTGCCGATATTTGCTTTATTTAATGATAGAAACGCTTCTGGAGAAGGAACTTGCTCCCTTGAGAGATGTCTGCAGCCAGAGATGTCCTGATGAGCCCCAGACTCCGGGGCCATTCATTGTAGGTATGGAGGGGCCCGCTATGGACTCTGATGTGGAGGAGATGGTCCACGGCCTGAACGTCACCTCTCTGTCAGTGCGGACCCGGGTGACGACTCTGGAGGGGCAGATCCGCCTTATTCATGTCAAGAACACAGAGCTGAGCATGAAAATCAACAACATCACGTTGTCAGAGGGTAATGAAGGGCCACAGGGGCCCCCAACTCTGTGTATCCTTTACCTTTCTTATACTGATTCTGTGCTTCTTCCTGTCTCATTCTTTACACACATGTAGAGCTGCAGCTACAAGTCTACTACAGTCACATCCAGAGCTGCAATCAGTGATTTCTACTACTATTCTCACACCCAGAGCTGCATTCACAGTGATTTCTACTACTATTCTCACACCCAGAGCTGCATTCACAGTGATTTCTACTACCCTCACATCCAGAGCTGCATTCACAGTGATTTCTACTACTATTCTCACACCCAGAGCTGCATTCACAGTGATTTCTACTACCCTCACATCCAGAGCTGCATTCACAGTGATTTCTACTACAGTCAGATCCAGACCTGCATTCACAGTGATTTCTACTACCCTCACATCCAGAGCTGCATTCACAGTGATTTCTACTACTCTCACATCCAGAGCTGCATTCACAGTGATTTCTACTACCCTCACATCCAGAGCTGCATTCACAGTGATTTCTACTACCCTCACATCCAGAGCTGCATTCACAGTGATTTCTACTACTCTCACATCCAGAGCTGCATTCACAGTGATTTCTACTACCCTCACATCCAGAGCTGCATTCACAGTGATTTCTACTACTCTCACATCCAGAGCTGCATTCAGTGATTTCTACTACCCTCACATCCAGAGCTGCATTCACAGTGATTTCTACTACCCTCACATCCATAGCTGCATTCACAGTGATTTCTACTACAGTCAGATCCAGAGCTGCATTCACAGTGATTTCTACTACAGTCAGACCCAGAGCTGCATTCACAGTGATTTCTACTACTCTCACATCCATAGCTGCATTCACAGTGATTTCTACTACCCTCACATCCATAGCTGCATTCAGTGATTTCTACTACTCTCACATCCAGAGCTGCATTCACAGTGATTTCTACTACCCTCACATCCAGAGCTGCATTCAGTGATTTCTACTACTCTCACATCCAGAGCTGCATTCACAGTGATTTCTACTACCCTCACATCCATAGCTGCATTCACAGTGATTTCTACTACAGTCACATCCAGAGCTGCATTCACAGTGATTTCTACTACAGTCAAATCCAGAGCTGCATTCAGTGATTTCTAATACAGTCACATCCAGAGCTGCATTCACAGTGATTTCTACTACAGTCACAACCAGAGCTGCATTCACAGTGATTTCTACTACAGTCACATCCAGAGCTGCATTCACAGTGATTTCTACTACAGTCACATCCAGAGCTGCATTCAGAGTGATTTCTACTACAGTCACAACCAGAGCTGCATTCACAGTGAATTCTAATACAGTCACATCCAGAGCTGCATTCACAGTGATTTCTACTACAGTCACATCCAGAGCTGCATTCACAGTGATTTCTACTACAGTCACATCCAGAGCTGCATTCAGAGTGATTTCTACTACAGTCACAACCAGAGCTGCATTTACAGTGAATTCTAATAGTCACATCCAGAGCTGCATTCACAGTGATTTCTAATACAGTCACAACCAGAGCTGCATTCACAGTGATTTCTACTACAGTCACATCCAGAGCTGCATTCAGAGTGATTTCTACTGCCCTCACATCCAGAGCTGCATTCAGAGTGATTTCTACTACAGTCACAACCAGAGCTGCATTCACAGTGATTTCTAATAGTCACATCCAGAGCTGCATTCAGAGTGATTTCTACTACAGTCACATCCAGAGCTGCATTCAGAGTGATTTCTACTACAGTCACATCCAGAGCTGCATTCACAGTGATTTCTACTACCCTCACATCCATAGCTGCATTCACAGTGATTTCTACTACAGTCACAACCAGAGCTGCATTCACAGTGATTTCTAATAGTCACATCCAGAGCTGCATTCAGAGTGATTTCTGCTACAGTCACAAGCAGAGCTGCATTCAGAGTGATTTCTACTACAGTCACAACCAGAGCTGCATTCACAGTGATTTCTAATACAGTCACATCCAGAGCTGCATTCAGAGTGATTTCTGCTACAGTCACAACCAGAGCTGCATTCAGAGTGATTTCTGCTACAGTCACAAGCAGAGCTGCCTCATCACTAGTATGCAGTGGTCATCTCTGCAGGTTGGGATTTACAGTGCATATTTACAGGGCGACCAGGAACTGATGGGAGACCGGGAGAGCAGGGGCCCCCAGGAGCCCAAGGAGAACGAGGTAAGAGGTCCTGGAGAGGAGGCCGCTGTAGGTGCTGCAGGACACCATGCAGCGCTCCATGGTGTGGCTCCGCACGTCTGTGGTCACCTTCTGCTGCTTCGTTATAGGACTTCCCGGCCAGAAAGGAGAGGAAGGACGCGGCGGTAAGGAGGGTCTCCCCGGACCTCAAGGCCCAGCTGGACCCCCCGGGAAGGATGGTGAGAGTTCTCCTGCGACCATAGCTTACTGAGGTGTCTGCACAGAATCTGTATTAAAAGTGGGAAAAAGTCACACAATTTGTCTAAACTAGACGTTTCTAAAGATTTTAATTTACTTGAAAAGGGGTGGAGCATAGTGAGAGGGGTGTGGCTTCGCAGGAAAAGGAGCGTGACCTAAGACCAGAAGTTTTAAACCACAATTCTGTGTAAAATTGTAATGGAAACGGTGGGTGGTATAAAGTGCGACCAAAGGGGGCGTTTATGAAGACGCTGGTCTTCGTCCCTCCTGCGCTGGCGCCTCTACATAACTTAGGCGGACTTTACGCTTCCTTGATGAATGAGACGGCCGGCCCTTTTCCCCGCTCACGCTACGCACCCTTTTTTAGACCTGGTGCTATGTTTTCATGCCAACCCAATGTGAATGTATAGGCCTGTGCGGGGCATCCTGCCCTAGAACAGCTCACACAGTGCCCAGCAGGAAGGGGCTGGAGACAATGGGGGTCATTTGTCAAAGACCGGCTGTGGATAGTAGTCCTTGCACTGCCAGAGGAAGCGACTGATGATGAGGCTCAGACCTCTAACAGTCCCTGCTCCTGGAGTCAAACCTACTGTGGCCCCTTGACTGATGGCCCCCGACTGATACCTCCTGACTAGTGTTGAGCGAATTGAAGCCTCCAAAGTGGAATTCAATCCAACGTTTAGGAAAAATTTGATTCACCCCAAATCCGAATTTACTTGCACTTTGTGATAACATAGTTTTTTTCCTATAATGGCTGCTGCACATGTTACATTGTGAAAGTAAGAAGCCTGGGAACGTGATATCACCCATAATGCCGTGCAGCCAGCCAATCAGGAGATAGCCCATTAAGAGTCTCATCCCGCGTGGGTGCCGCCATTTCACAGTGAGCTGAGTTTAGGGAAAGATGTGACAAGCGCTTGTGCACTAAGGAGAGTGTTTCAGAAAGCTATTCATTGTAGAATACTGGATAGGGGCAGTGCAGGGACAGTGTAGAGAGATCGTAGGCAGAGGTTTTACATACTGTATGGAGGGCCTAGGGAGACTGCAGGGACAGTGCAGGTTGAGTGTAATTGCCGTCTGCACCTTCTTGAACTTCTGGCACATTAATCTGTTAGTTTATATATAGAATTAGTGTGCCTTAGTATTATAAGTCGGTGTAATATACCGCCGCGTGCATAATGTAAAACAGCTGGCACATTTATAAATAACATTACTGATTCAGTTACTGTACACTATGGCCAACAGACAGATGCCAGGGCTCTCCGAGGGAATGGGCAGTAGCAAAAATGTTGCTGCAGCCGGCACAAGTAGCAGCAGAAGGAGGGTTGGTGGTAGCAGCAGAAGGAGGGTTGGTGGTAGCAGCAGAAGGAGAGTTGGGGTAGCAGAAGGAGGGTTGTGGTAGCAGAAGCCGCAGCAACAGGCCAGAGCTGTGGTTGTGTTTTGACTAATGTATTATGCGTATGTGAAGGAAAAATAGATGTCACCAGTACATACTACACGTCACCCGTACATACTACAAGTCAGCCGTACATACTACACGTCATCACTACATACCACACGTCATCAGTACTAGGGTTGTTGCAAACGATACGATACCGGGATTTCCATTTTTTCGATACTTAGAAACCTAGAATGTCGGCAGATAAGAACCATTTGGCCCATCTAGTCTGCCCCATATACTGAATACTATGAATAGCCCTTGGCCCTATCTTATATGAAGTATGGCCTTATGCCTATCCCATGCATGCTTAAACTCCTTCACTGTATTTGCAGCTACCACTTCTGCAGGAAGGCTATTCCATGCATCCACTACTCTCTCAGTAAAGTAACACTTCCTGATATTACTGTTAAACCTTTGTGCCTCTAATTTAAAACTATGTCCTCTTGTAGCAGTTTTTCTTCTGGACATGCACATGTTGCGCAGTCTAGTATCTCAGAATATCGGCGAGTTCATGTTCCCTCAGCAGCACAGGGGAGAAGGACAGCAGGGAGAGTGTGAAGTCCTATTCACCCTGATAGATCTCTATCAGACTCTACTGAAGCCCTGGCTGCCATGGTCAGCTCCCTGCTGCTGTGTGTACTATGCACAGGACAGCAGGGAGAGTGTGAGGTCCTATTCACCCTGATAGATCTCTATCAGAGTCTACTGAAGCCCTGGCTGCCATGGTCAGCTCCCTGCTGCTGTATGCACTATGCACAGGGCAGCAGGGAGAGTGTGAGGTCCAATTCACCCTGATAGATCTCTATCAGACTCTACTGAAGCCCTGGCTGCCATGGTAAGCTCCCTACTGCTGTATGCACTATGCACAGGGCAGCAGGGAGAGTGTAAAGGCCTATTCACCCTGATAGAGCACTATCAGACTCTGCTGAAGCCCTGGCAGCCATGCTCAGCTCCCTGCTGCTGTGTGTACTATGCACAGGACAGCAGGGAGAGTGTGAGATCCTATTCACCCTGATAGATCTCTGTCAGACTCCATTGAAGCCCTGGCTGCCATGGTCGGCTCCCTGCTGCTGTGTGTACTATGCACAGGACAGCAGGGAGAGTGTGAGATCCTATTCACCCTGATAGATCTCTATCAGACTCTACTGAAGCCCTGGCTGCCATGGTCAGCTCCCTACTGCTGTGTGTACAGAGCCCAGGACAGCAGGGAGAGTGTGAAGTCCTATTCACCCTGATAGAGCTCTATCAGACTCTACTGAAGCCCTGGCTGCCATGGTCAGCTCCCTATTCATCCCGATAGAGCTCTATCAGACTCTACTGAAGCCCTGGCTACCATGGTCAGCTCCCTGCTGCTATGTGTACAGAACCCAGGACAGCAGGGAGAGTGTGAGGTCCTATTCACCCTGATAGAGCTCTATCAGACTCTACTGAAGCCCAGGCTGCCATGGTTAGCTCCCTGCTGCTGTGTGTACTATGCACAGGACAGCAGGGAGAGTGTGAAGTCCTCTTCACCCTGATAGAGCTCTATCAGACACTACTGAAGCCCTGGCTGCCATGGTCAGCTCCCTGCTGCTGTGGACACTATGCACAGGACAGCAGGGAGAATGTGAGATCCTATTCACCCTAATAGATCTCTATCAGACTCTACTGAGCCCTGGCTGCCATGGTCAGCTCCCTACTGCTGTGTGTACAGAGCCCAGGACAGCAGGGAGAGTGTAAGGTCCTATTCACCCTGATAGAGCTCTATCAGACACTACTGAAGCCCTGGCTGCCATGGTTAGCTCCCTGCTGCTGTGGACACTATGCACAGGACAGCAGGGAGAGTGTGGAATCCTATTCACCCTAATAGATCTCTATCAGACTCTACTGAAGTCCTGGCTGCCATGGTCAGCTCCCTGCTGCTGTGTGTACTATGCACAGGATAGCAGAGAGAGTGTGAGGTCCTATTCACCCGATAGAGCTCTATCAGACACTACTGAAGCCCTGGCTGCCATGGTCGGCTCCCTGCTGCTGTGTGTACTATGCATAGGGCAGCAGGGAGAGTGTGAGATCCTATTCACCCTGATAGATCTCTATCAGACTCTACTGAAGCCCTGGCTGCCATGGTCAGCTCCCTACTGCTGTGTGTACAGAGCCCAGGACAGCAGGGAGAGTGTGAAGTCCTATTCTTCCTGATAGATCTCTATCAGACTCTACTGAAGCCCTGGCTGCCATGGTCAGCTCCCTGCTGCTGTGTGTACAGAGCCCAGGACAGCAGGGAGAGTGTGAGGTCCTATTCACCCTGATAGAGCTCTATCAGACTCTACTGAAGCCCTGGCTGCCATGGTCAGCTCCCTATTCACCCCGATAGAGCTCTATCAGACACTACTGAAGCCCTGGCTGCCATGGTCAGCTCCCTATTCACCCCGATAGAGCTCTATCAGACACTACTGGAGCCCTGGCTGCCATGGTCAGCTCCCTACTGCTGTGTGTACAGAGCCCAGGACAGCAGGGAGAGTGTGAAGTCCTATTCACCCTGATAGATCTCTATCAGACTCTACTGAAGCCCTGGCTACCATGGTCAGCTCCCTGCTGCTATGTGTACAGAACCCAGGACAGCAGGGAGAGTGTGAGGTCCTATTCACCCTGATAGAGCTCTTTCAGACTCTACTGAAGCCCAGGCTGCCATGGTCAGCTCCCTGCTGCTGTGTGTACTATGCACAGGACAGCAGGGAGAGTGTGAAGTCCTCTTCACCCTGATAGAGCTCTATCAGACACTACTGAAGCCCTGGCTGCCATGGTCAGCTCCCTGCTGCTGTGGACACTATGCACAGGACAGCAGGGAGAATGTGAGATCCTATTCACCCTAATAGATCTCTATCAGACTCTACTGAGCCCTGGCTGCCATGGTCAGCTCCCTACTGCTGTGTGTACAGAGCCCAGGACAGCAGGGAGAGTGTGAGGTCCTATTCACCCTGATAGAGCTCTATCAGACACTACTGAAGCCCTGGCTGCCATGGTTAGCTCCCTGCTGCTGTGGACACTATGCACAGGACAGCAGGGAGAGTGTGAAATCCTATTCACCCTAATAGATCTCTATCAGACTCTACTGAAGTCCTGGCTGCCATGGTCAGCTCCCTGCTGCTGTGGACACTATGCACAGGACAGCAGGGAGAATGTGAGATCCTATTCACCCTAATAGATCTCTATCAGACTCTACTGAGCCCTGGCTGCCATGGTCAGCTCCCTACTGCTGTGTGTACAGAGCCCAGGACAGCAGGGAGAGTGTGAGGTCCTATTCACCCTGATAGAGCTCTATCAGACACTACTGAAGCCCTGGCTGCCATGGTCAGCTCCCTGCTGCTGTGTGTACTATGCATAGGGCAGCAGGGAGAGTGTGAGATCCTATTCACCCTGATAGATCTCTATCAGACTCTACTGAAGCCCTGGCTGCCATGGTCAGCTCCCTACTGCTGTGTGTACAGAGCCCAGGACAGCAGGGAGAGTGTGAAGTCCTATTCTTCCTGATAGATCTCTATCAGACTCTACTGAAGCCCTGGCTGCCATGGTCAGCTCCCTGCTGCTGTGTGTACAGAGCCCAGGACAGCAGGGAGAGTGTGAGGTCCTATTCACCCTGATAGAGCTCTATCAGACTCTACTGAAGCCCTGGCTGCCATGGTCAGCTCCCTATTCACCCCGATAGAGCTCTATCAGACACTACTGAAGCCCTGGCTGCCATGGTCAGCTCCCTATTCACCCCGATAGAGCTCTATCAGACACTACTGGAGCCCTGGCTGCCATGGTCAGCTCCCTACTGCTGTGTGTACAGAGCCCAGGACAGCAGGGAGAGTGTGAAGTCCTATTCACCCTGATAGATCTCTATCAGACTCTACTGAAGCCCTGGCTACCATGGTCAGCTCCCTGCTGCTATGGGTACAGAACCCAGGACAGCAGGGAGAGTGTGAGGTCCTATTCACCCTGATAGAGCTCTTTCAGACTCTACTGAAGCCCAGGCTGCCATGGTCAGCTCCCTGCTGCTGTGTGTACTATGCACAGGACAGCAGGGAGAGTGTGAAGTCCTCTTCACCCTGATAGAGCTCTATCAGACACTACTGAAGCCCTGGCTGCCATGGTCAGCTCCCTGCTGCTGTGGACACTATGCACAGGACAGCAGGGAGAATGTGAGATCCTATTCACCCTAATAGATCTCTATCAGACTCTACTGAGCCCTGGCTGCCATGGTCAGCTCCCTACTGCTGTGTGTACAGAGCCCAGGACAGCAGGGAGAGTGTGAAGTCCTATTCACCCTGATAGATCTCTATCAGACTCTACTGAAGCCCTGGCTACCATGGTCAGCTCCCTGCTGCTATGTGTACAGAACCCAGGACAGCAGGGAGAGTGTGAGGTCCTATTCACCCTGATAGAGCTCTTTCAGACTCTACTGAAGCCCAGGCTGCCATGGTCAGCTCCCTGCTGCTGTGTGTACTATGCACAGGACAGCAGGGAGAGTGTGAAGTCCTCTTCACCCTGATAGAGCTCTATCAGACACTACTGAAGCCCTGGCTGCCATGGTCAGCTCCCTGCTGCTGTGGACACTATGCACAGGACAGCAGGGAGAATGTGAGATCCTATTCACCCTAATAGATCTCTATCAGACTCTACTGAGCCCTGGCTGCCATGGTCAGCTCCCTACTGCTGTGTGTACAGAGCCCAGGACAGCAGGGAGAGTGTGAGGTCCTATTCACCCTGATAGAGCTCTATCAGACACTACTGAAGCCCTGGCTGCCATGGTTAGCTCCCTGCTGCTGTGGACACTATGCACAGGACAGCAGGGAGAGTGTGAAATCCTATTCACCCTAATAGATCTCTATCAGACTCTACTGAAGTCCTGGCTGCCATGGTCAGCTCCCTGCTGCTGTGTGTACTATGCACAGGACAGCAGGGAGAGTGTGAAGTCCTATTCACCCTGATAGAGCTCTATCAGACTTTACTGAAGCTCTGGCTGCTATGGTCAGCTCCCTGCTGCTGTGTGTACAGAGCCCAGGACAGCAGGGAGAGTGTGAGGTCCTATTCACCCTGATAGAGCTCTATCAGACTCTACTGAAGCCCTGGCTGCCATGGTCAGCTCCCTATTCACCCCGATAGAGCTCTATCAGACACTACTGAAGCCCTGGCTGCCATGGTCAGCTCCCTATTCACCCCGATAGAGCTCTATCAGACACTACTGGAGCCCTGGCTGCCATGGTCAGCTCCCTACTGCTGTGTGTACAGAGCCCAGGACAGCAGGGAGAGTGTGAAGTCCTATTCACCCTGATAGATCTCTATCAGACTCTACTGAAGCCCTGGCTACCATGGTCAGCTCCCTGCTGCTATGTGTACAGAACCCAGGACAGCAGGGAGAGTGTGAGGTCCTATTCACCCTGATAGAGCTCTTTCAGACTCTACTGAAGCCCAGGCTGCCATGGTCAGCTCCCTGCTGCTGTGTGTACTATGCACAGGACAGCAGGGAGAGTGTGAAGTCCTCTTCACCCTGATAGAGCTCTATCAGACACTACTGAAGCCCTGGCTGCCATGGTCAGCTCCCTGCTGCTGTGGACACTATGCACAGGACAGCAGGGAGAATGTGAGATCCTATTCACCCTAATAGATCTCTATCAGACTCTACTGAGCCCTGGCTGCCATGGTCAGCTCCCTACTGCTGTGTGTACAGAGCCCAGGACAGCAGGGAGAGTGTGAGGTCCTATTCACCCTGATAGAGCTCTATCAGACACTACTGAAGCCCTGGCTGCCATGGTCAGCTCCCTGCTGCTGTGTGTACTATGCACAGGACAGCAGGAAGAGTGCGAGGTCCTATTCACCCTGATAGAGCTCTATCAGACACTACTGAAGCCCTGGCTGCCATGCTCAGCTCCCTGCTGCTGTGTGTACTATGCACAGGGCAGCAGGGAGAGTGTGAGGTCCTATTCACCCTGATAGAGCTCTATCAGACTTTACTGAAGCCCTGGCTGCCATGGTCAGCTCCCTGCTGCTGTGTGTACTATGCACAGGACAGCAGAGAGAGTGTGAGGTCCTATTCACCCTGATAGATCTCTATCAGACTCTACTGAAGCCCTGGCTACCATGGTCAGCTCCCTGCTGCTGTGTGTACAGAGCCCAGGACAGCAGGGAGAGTGTGAAGTCCTATTCACCCTGATAGATCTCTATCAGACACTACTGAAGCCCTGGCTGCCATGGTCAGCTCCCTGCTGCTATGTGTACAGAACCCAGGACAGCAGGGAGAGTGTGAGGTTCTATTCACCCTGATAGAGCTCTTTCAGACTCTACTGAAGTCCTGGCTGCCATGGTCAGCTCCCTGCTGCTGTGTGTACTATGCACAGGACAGCAGGGAGAATGTGAGATCCTATTCACCCTAATAGATCTCTATCAGACTCTACTGAGCCCTGGCTGCCATGATCAGCTCCCTACTGCTGTGTGTACAGAGCCCAGGACAGCAGGGAGAGTGTGAGGTCCTATTCACCCTGATAGAGCTCTATCAGACACTACTGAAGCCCTGGCTGCCATGCTCAGCTCCCTGCTGCTGTGTGTACTATGCACAGGGCAGCAGGGAGAGTGTGAGGTCCTATTCACCCTGATAGAGCTCTATCAGACTTTACTGAAGCCCTGGCTGCCATGGTCAGCTCCCTGCTGCTGTGTGTACTATGCACAGGACAGCAGGGAGAGTGTGAGGTCCTATTCACCCTGATAGATCTCTATCAGACTCTACTGAAGCCCTGGCTGCCATGGTCAGCTCCCTGCTGCTGTGTGTACTATGCATAGGGCAGCAGGGAGAGTGTGAGGTCCTAGTCACCCTGATAGATCTCTATCAGACTCTACTGAAGCCCTGGCTGCCCTGGTCAGCTCTCTATTCACCCTGATAGAGCTCTGTTAGGGTGAAGAGGACAAGGGATTCAAAGATCCAAGGTTATGGCCCCTAAGCGGGGGAAATAGTTAATAAATAAGGGCACTTTCACACTAGCGTTTTTCTTTTCCGGCATAGAGTTCCGTCACAGGGGCTCTATACCGGTAAATAACTGATCTGGTATATCCCATGCATTCTGAATGGAGAGTAATCCGTTCAGGATGTCTTCTGTTCAGTGGTTTTGACTGATCAGGCAAAAGATAAAACCGCTGCATGCTACGATTTTATCTCCGGTTGAAGACTTGAATGCCGGATCCAGCATTTTTCCCCATCGGAATGTATTAGTGCCAGATCCGGCATTCAAAATACCGGCATGCCGGATCCGTCCTTATGCACAGACCGGTAAAAATGTGAAAAAAGATACAAGACGGGTCCGTCTGTCCGCATGACAAGCGGAGAGACGGATCCGTTCTTGCAATGCATTTGTAAGACGGATCCGCATCCGGATGCGTCTCACAAATGCTTTCAGTCACATCCAGATCGGCGGATCCGGTGGCCAGTTCTGACGACGGAACTGCCCGCCGGATGACACTGCCGCAAGTGTGAAAGTAGCAACACACCAAGTATAAATCCCCCCTTTCCCAGTTTTGCATATAAAATATATAAACAATAAATAAATAAACATATCGCCACATCCGAAAAGTCCAAACTATTAAAATATTTTAAAAAATCTATGTGGTGAACGCAGGAACAGAAAATAAAAACTGCGCGATTCGCCATTTAAAAAAATAAATGCGGAATGCATGTGGGTTTTTTGGTTTATTTTTTTCACATGGTATCAAATGGTATTGAGTATCGCAATACTTTTTTATGGTATCGAAACCGAATCAAAATTTTGTTATCGCAACAACTCTAATCAGTACATACTACACGTCATCACTACATACTACACGTCATCACTACATACTACACGTCACCAGTACATACTACACGTCATCACTACATACTACATGTCACCGGTACATACTACACGTCATCACTACATACTACACGTCATCACTACATACTACATGTCACCAGTACATACTACATGTCACCAGTACATACTACATGTCACCAGTACATACTACATGTCACCAGTACATACTACACGTCACCAGTACATACTAGACATCATCAGTACATACTACACATCACTACATACTACATGTCACCAGTACATACTACACGTCATCACTACATACTACACGTCACCAGTACATACTACACGTCATCACTACATGTCACCAGTACATACTACACGTCATCACTACATACTACACGTCACCAGTACATACTACACGTCATCACTACATGTCACCAGTACATACTACACGTCACCAGTACATACTACACGTCATCACTACATACTACATGTCACCAGTACATACTACACGTCATCACTACATACTACACGTCACAAGTACATACTACACGTCACCAGTATATACTACACGTCACCAGTACATACTACATGTCACCAGTACATACTACATGTCACCAGTACATACTACACGTCATCACTACATACTACACGTCATCACTACATACTACACGTCATCACTACATACTACACGTCTCCAGTACATACTACACGTCACCAGTACATACTACACGTCATCACTGCATACTACACGTCATCAGTACATACTACACGTCACCAGTACATACATGTCATTGCTACATACTACATGTCATTACTACATACTACACGTCATCAGTACATACTACACGTCATTACATACTACACGTCATCACTTAAACTACACGTCACCAGTACATACTACACGTCATCACTACATACTACACATCACCAGTACATACTACATGTCATCACTACATACTACACGTCACCAGTACATACTACACGTCACCAGTACATACTACACGTCACCAGTACATACTACACGTCATCACTGCATACTACACGTCATCAGTACATACTACACGTCACCAGTACATACATGTCATTGCTACATACTACATGTCATTACTACATACTACACGTCATCAGTACATACTACACGTCATTACATACTACACGTCATCACTTAAACTACACGTCACCAGTACATACATGTCATCACTACATACTACACATCACCAGTACATACTACACGTCACCAGTACATACTACACGTCACCAGTACATACTACATGTCATCACTGCATACTACACGTCATCAGTACATACTACACGTCACCAGTACATACATGTCATTGCTTCATACTACATGTCATTACTACATACTACACGTCATCAGTACATACTACACGTCATTACATACTACACGTCATCACTTAAACTACACGTCACCAGTACATACTACATGTCATCACTACATACTACACATCACCAGTACATACTACACGTCACTAGTACATACTACACGTCACCAGTACATACTACACGTCATCACTACAAACTACACATCACCAGTACATACTACATGTCACCAGTACATACTACACGTCATCACTACAAACTACACTTCACCAGTACATACTACACGTCATCACTACATACTACATGTCACCAGTACATACTACACGTCATCACTACACACTACACATCACCAGTACATACTACACGTCACCAGTACATACTACACGTCATCACTACATACTACATGTCACCAGTACATACTACACGTCACCAGTACATACTACACGTCATCACTACATACTACACGTCACCAGTACATACTACACGTCATCACTACATACTACACGTCACCAGTACATACTACACGTCACCAGTACATACTACACGTCATCACTACATACTACACGTCACCAGTACATACTACACGTCATCACTACATACTACACGTCACCAGTACATACTACACGTCACCAGTACATACTACACGTCATCACTACATACTACACGTCACCAGTACATACTACACGTCATCACTACATACTACATGTCACCAGTACATACTACACGTCACCAGTACATACTACACGTCATCACTACATACTACATGTCACCAGTACATACTACATGGTAAAACACTGGGTAACACTGATATCGAAAAGGACCTAGAAGTTTTAGTGAACAGAGAGCGAAGTCTCCCTTCACACTGGCGTTTTGGTTTCCGTTTGTGAGATCCGTTTAGGGCTCAGCATCCAAAACGGATCAGTTTGCATTCTAATGTATTCTGAATGGAGAAGGATCCGCTCAGAATGCGTCAGTTCTCCATTCCGCTCTGGAGGCCGCCTGCGGCGTTTTGGTGTCCGTCTGATGAAACTGAACAAAACGGATCCGTCCTGACACACAATGTAAGTCAATCCGTTTTCTCGGACACAATCTGGCACAATAGAAAGCGGATTCATCCCCCATTGACTTTCAATGGTGTTCAAGACGGATCCGTCATGGTTCTAGAAGAGATAATACAACTGGATCCGTTCATGACAGATGCATGTGGTTCTATTATTAACAGAAGCGTTTGTGCAGATCCATGACGGAACCGCAAAAAACGCTAGTGTGAAGTTAGCCTCAGCTGAAGAAACCAGTGTCAGGCAGCTGCTGCCAAGTCCAATAAGATAATGGGTTGTATCAGAAGGGGCATAGATGGCGGTGATGAGAACATAGTCCTACCACTTTACACATCACTAGTCAGACCACACATGGAGGACTGTGTACAGTTCTGGGCTCCTGGGAACGAGGCAGACATAGCAGAGCTGGAGAGGGTCCAGAGGAGGGCAACTAAAGTAATAACTGGAATGGACGGACTACAGGTCCCTGAAAGATTATCAGCATTAGGGTCATTCACAGAAAAAAAGAAGACTGAGGGGAGATGCAATAACCATGTATAAATATATCAGGGGTCAGTACAGAGATCACTCCCATCATCAGTTTATCCCCAAGACTGTGACTGTGACGAGGGGACATCCTCTGCGTCTGGAGGAAAGAAGGTTTGTACACAAACATAGAAGAGGATTCTATACGGTAAGAGCAGTGAGACTATGGACTCTATACTGTAAGAGCAGTGAGACTATGGACTCTTTACTGCATGAGCAGTGAGACTATGGACTCTTTACTGTAAGAGCAGTGAGACTATGGACTCTATACTGTAAGAGCAGTGAGACTATGGACTCTTTACTGTAAGAGCAGTGAGACTATGGACTCTGTACTGTAAGAGCAGTGAGACTATGGACTCTATACTGTAAGAGCAGTGAGACTATGGACTCTATACTGTAAGAGCAGTGAGACTATGGACTCTTTACTGTAAGAGCAGTGAGACTATGGACTCTATACTGTAAGAGCAGTGAGACTATGGACTCTATACTGTAAGAGCAGTGAGACTATGGACTCTTTACTGTAAGAGCAGGGAGACTATGGACTCTATACTGTAAGAGCAGTGAGACTATGGACTCTGTACTGTAAGAGCGGTGAGACTATGGACTCTATACTGTAAGAGCAGTGAGACTATGGACTCTTTACTGCATGAGCAGTGAGACTATGGACTCTTTACTGTAAGAGCAGTGAGACTATGGACTCTATACTGTAAGAGCAGTGAGACTATGGACTCTTTACTGTAAGAGCAGTGAGACTATGGACTCTTTACTGTAAGAGCAGTGAGACTATGGACTCTATACTGTAAGAGCAGTGAGACTATGGACTGTGTACTGTAAGAGCAGTGAGACTATGGACTCTTTACTGTAAGAGCAGTGAGACTATGGACTCTATACTGTAAGAGCAGTGAGACTATGGACTCTGTACTGTAAGAGCAGTGAGACTATGGACTCTATACTGTAAGAGCAGTGAGACTATGGACTCTATACTGTAAGAGCAGTGAGACTATGGGCTCTTTACTGTAAGAGCAGTGAGACTATGGACTCTTTACTGTAAGAGCAGTGAGACTATGGACTCTATACTGTAAGAGCAGTGAGACAATGGACTCTATACTGTAAGAGCAGTGAGACTATGGACTCTATACTGTAAGAGCAGTGAGACTATGGACTCTTTACTGTAAGAGCAGTGAGACTATGGACTCTATACTGTAAGAGCAGTGAGACTATGGACTCTATACTGTAAGAGCAGTGAGACTATGGACTCTATACTGTAAGAGCAGTGAGACTATGGACTCTATACTGTAAGAGCAGTGAGACTATGGACTCTATACTGTAAGAGCAGTGAGACTATGGACTCTTTACTGTAAGAGCAGTGAGACTATGGACTCTATACTGTAAGAGCAGTGAGACTATGGACTCTATACTGTAAGAGCAGTGAGACTATGGACTCTATACTGTAAGAGCAGTGAGACTATGGACTCTGTACTGTAAGAGCAGTGAGACTATGGACTCTTTACTGTAAGAGCAGTGAGACTATGGACTCTATACGGTAAGAGCAGTGAGACTATGGACTCTTTACGGTAAGAGCAGTGAGACTATGGACTCTATACTGTAAGAGCAGTGAGACTATGGACTCTATACTGTAAGAGCAGTGAGACTATGGACTCTATACTGTAAGAGCAGTGAGACTGTGGACTCTATACTGTAAGAGCAGTGAGACTATGGACTCTATACTGGAAGAGCAGTGAGACTATGGACTCTATACTGTAAGAGCAGTGAGACTATGGACTCTGTACTGTAAGAGCAGTGAGACTATGGACTCTTTACTGTAAGAGCAGTGAGACTATGGACTCTATACGGTAAGAGCAGTGAGACTATGGACTCTTTACGGTAAGAGCAGTGAGACTATGGACTCTATACTGTAAGAGCAGTGAGACTATGGACTCTATACTGTAAGAGCAGTGAGACTATGGACTCTATACTGTAAGAGCAGTGAGACTATGGACTCTATACTGTAAGAGCAGTGAGACTATGGACTCTATACTGTAAGAGCAGTGAGACTATGGACTCTATACTGTAAGAGCAGTGAGACTATGGACTCTATACTGTAAGAGCAGTGAGACTATGGACTCTATACTGTAAGAGCAGTGAGACTATGGACTCTATACTGTAAGAGCAGTGAGACTATGGACTCTATACTGTAAGAGCAGTGAGACTGTGGACTCTATACTGTAAGAGCAGTGAGACTATGGACTCTATACTGGAAGAGCAGTGAGACTATGGACTCTATACTGTAAGAGCAGTGAGACTATGGACTCTACTGTAAGAGCAGTGAGACTATGGACTCTTTACTGTAAGAGCAGTGAGACTATGGACTCTATACGGTAAGAGCAGTGAGACTATGGACTCTTTACGGTAAGAGCAGTGAGACTATGGACTCTTTACGGTAAGAGCAGTGAGACTATGGACTCTTTACTGTAAGAGCAGTGAGACTATGGACTCTATACTGTAAGAGCAGTGAGACTATGGACTCTATACTGTAAGAGCAGTGAGACTATGGACTCTATACTGTAAGAGCAGTGAGACTATGGACTCTTTACGGTAAGAGCAGTGAGACTATGGACTCTATACTGTAAGAGCAGTGAGACTATGGACTCTTTACGGTAAGAGCAGTGAGACTATGGACTCTATACTGTAAGAGCAGTGAGACTATGGACTCTATACTGTAAGAGCAGTGAGACTATGGACTCTTTACGGTAAGAGCAGTGAGACTATGGACTCTTTACGGTAAGAGCAGTGAGACTATGGACTCTATACTGTAAGAGCAGTGAGACTATGGACTCTGTACTGTAAGAGCAGTGAGACTATGGACTCTTTACTGTAGGAGCAGTGAGACTATGGACTCTTTACGGTAAGAGCAGTGAGACTATGGACTCTATACTGTAAGAGCAGTGAGACTATGGACTCTATACTGTAAGAGCAGTGAGACTATGGACTCTATACTGTAAGAGCAGTGAGACTGTGGACTCTATACTGTAAGAGCAGTGAGACTGTGGACTCTATACTGGAAGAGCAGTGAGACTATGGACTCTATACTGTAAGAGCAGTGAGACTATGGACTCTGTACTGTAAGAGCAGTGAGACTATGGACTCTTTACTGTAAGAGCAGTGAGACTATAGACTCTATACGGTAAGAGCAGTGAGACTATGGACTCTTTACGGTAAGAGCAGTGAGACTATGGACTCTTTACTGTAAGAGCAGTGAGACTATGGACTCTTTACTGTAAGAGCAGTGAGACTATGGACTCTATACTGTAAGAGCAGTGAGACTATGGACTCTATACTGTAAGAGCAGTGAGACTATGGACTCTTTACGGTAAGAGCAGTGAGACTATGGACTCTATACTGTAAGAGCAGTGAGACTATGGACTCTTTACGGTAAGAGCAGTGAGACTATGGACTCTATACTGTAAGAGCAGTGAGACTATGGACTCTATACTGTAAGAGCAGTGAGACTATGGACTCTTTACGGTAAGAGCAGTGAGACTATGGACTCTTTACGGTAAGAGCAGTGAGACTATGGACTCTTTACTGTAAGAGCAGTGAGACTATGGACTCTTTACTGTAAGAGCAGTGAGACTATGGACTCTTTACTGTAAGAGCAGTGAGACTATGGACTCTATACTGTAAGAGCAGTGAGACTATGGACTCTTTACTGTAAGAGCAGTGAGACTATGGACTCTATACTGTAAGAGCAGTGAGACTATGGACTCTTTACTGTAAGAGCAGTGAGACTATGGACTCTATACTGTAAGAGCAGTGAGACTATGGACTCTATACTGTAAGAGCAGTGAGACTATGGACTCTTTACGGTAAGAGCAGTGAGACTATGGACTCTTTACTGTAAGAGCAGTGAGACTATGGACTCTTTACGGTAAGAGCAGTGAGACTATGGACTCTATGGACTCTTTACGGTAAGAGCAGTGAGACTATGGACTCTTTACTGTAAGAGCAGTGAGACTATGGACTCTTTACTGTAAGAGCAGTGAGACTATGGACTCTTTACGGTAAGAGCAGTGAGACTATGGACTCTATGGACTCTTTACGGTAAGAGCAGTGAGACTATGGACTCTACACTGTAAGAGCAGTGAGACTATGGACTCTATACTGTAAGAGCAGTGAGACTATGGACTCTACGGTAAGAGCAGTGAGACTATGGACTCTACACTGTAAGAGCAGTGAGACTATGGACTCTATACTGTAAGAGCAGTGAGACTATGGACTCTACGGTAAGAGCAGTGAGTGCTGTTTGAACATTTACAATATGAGGATCTTCTCAGGATGGCTCCTCTGCCAGTTCTCTGAGGCCAAAACTGCTTTCCCTCCCTTCACATACACACAGCTCCCTGCCAGCCAATCAGATTGGATCACTGAGAGACACGCCTCCTCAGTCTGAAGCCTAATGCAGGCAGTGTGGCCGCCCCTCCGTCTTCTTGGGCTACTTTCACACTGGCGTTTCTGGGTCGTTTCAGGGCTCCTCTCACAAGCGGCCCAAAACGGATCAGTTCAGCCCGAAGCATTCTGAATGGATAAGGATCGGCTCAGAATGCATCAGTTTGGCTGCGTTTGACCTCCGTTCCGCTTTTCAGGCGGACACTAAAACACAGCTTGTAGCGTTTTGGTGACCGTCTGACGATGCGGAGCCAAACGGATCCATCCTGATTTACAATGTAAGTCAATGTGGACGTATGATGCATTTGAAAACGGATCCGTCCTCCATTGACTTTCAATGCAAGTAAAGATGGATCCGTTTTGACTTAGACTTTTTTTTTATGAATAATGCAAACGGATACGTTATTAACAGATACAAGCGTTTGTATTATCGGTGCGGATCCGTCGGTGCAGATACCAGACGGATCCGCACCGAACGCAGGTGTGAAAGTAGCCTTATACATGCCTAGCTCTAATAAACTAGCAAATACAAAAAAATAGGACAGTTACCCTTTAAAGGGGTTGTCTCACTTCAGTGAGTGGCATTTATCATGTAGAGAAAGCGAATACAAGCCACTTACTAATGCATTGTTATCCATATTGCTTCCTTTGCCGGCTTCATTTTCCCATCACATTATACTCGCCTCGTTTCCATGGTTACAGACCACCCTGCACTCTATCAGTGGTGCTCGAGCCGCACAATATGAGAAAAGGCACCAGCCTTCGTGCGCTCCCGGCCACCGGAGAAGCCAGACGTCCGGTTTTCTGGCTCCCTTTCCTGGACGGACACAGGCATGAGCTGCTGCATCTGTGTAACAATACAGCCTGGACCGCAGCGGCTCCCTGTGACGATACGCTGGCTTGCGTTCCAGCGTGGAACGCACCGGCCGTCTGCAATGATACGCTGGCTTGCGCTCCAGCGTGGAACGCAGTGGCCGCCGGGCCTTCTGTGACTCCGCCCACTTACCGCCCGGGCCTTAAATAGTAGACAGGTGCTAAGCAGGGTGTTCCACTAATGGAGTGCGCACCCTGCTAGCTCCATGGTATCTGAAGACTCTGTCCACATATCCAAACCTGGATGCCTAACTACATCGTGAAGGACTGTCTACCTTCTTACCACTGGCTTCTAGCCAGGACCAACTAACCGCAAGTATATGCCTGTTACCTGCTCTGATTACTGTCCTGGAACTCAGAGTGAACCTACTGCATAGTATATACCAAACTGTGGACATGCTATATACTAACTCTGAACCTACTGCATAGTGTATATACCAAACTGTGGGCATGCTATATACTAACTCTGAACCTACTGCATAGTGTATATACCAAACTGTGGACATGCTGTACTACCTCTGAACCTACTGCATAGTATATACCAAACTGTGGGCATGCTATATACTAACTCTGAACCTACTGCATAGTGTATATACCAAACTGTGGGCATGCTATATACTAACTCTGAACCTACTGCATAGTATATACCAAACTGTGGACATGCTATACTAACCCTGAACCTACTGCATAGTATATACCAAACTGTGGACATGCTATACTAACTCTGAACCTACTGCATAGTATATACCAAACTGTGGACATGCTGTACTAACTCTGAACCTACTGCATAGTATATACTAAACTGTGGACATGCTATACTAACTCTGAACCTACTGCATAGTATATACCAAACTGTGGACATGCTATACTAACCCTGAACCTACTGCATAGTATAGACTAAACTGTGGACATGCTATATACTAACTCTGAACCTACTGCATAGTATATACCAAACTGTGGGCATGCTATATACTAACTCTGAACCTACTGCATAGTATATACCAAACTGTGGACATGCTATACTAACCCTGAACCTACTGCATAGTATATACCAAACTGTGGACATGCTATATACTAACCCTGAACCTACTGCATAGTGTATACCAAACTGTGGACATGCTATACTAATTCTGAACCTACGGCATAGTATATACCAAACTGTGGACATGCTGTACTAACTCTGAACCTACTGCATAGTATATACCAAACTGTGGACATGCTATACTAACTCTGAACCTACTGCATACTATATACTAAACTGTGGACATGCTATACTAACTCTGAACCTACTGCATAGTATATACCAAACTGTGGACATGCTATACTAACTCTGAACCTACTGCATAGTATATACCAAACTGTGGACATGCTGTACTAACCCTGAACCTACTGCATAGTATATACTAAACTGTGGACATGCTATATACTAACTCTGAACCTACTGCATAGTATATACTAAACTGTGGACATGCTATATACTAACTCTGAACCTACTGCATAGTATATACCAAACTGTGGACATGCTATATACTAACTCTGAACCTACTGCATAGTATATACCAAACTGTGGACATGCTGTACTAACTCTGAACCTACTGCATAGTATATACCAAACTGTGGACATGCTATACTAACCCTGAACCTACTGCATAGTATATACCAAACTGTGGACATGCTGTACTAACTCTGAACCTACTGCATAGTGTATACTAAACTGTGGACATGCTGTACTAACCCTGAACCTACTGCATAGTATATACTAAACTGTGGACATGCTATACTAACTCTGAACCTACTGCATAGTATATACCAAACTGTGGACATGCTGTACTAACCCTGAACCTACTGCATAGTATATACTAAACTGTGGACATGCTCTACTAACCCTGAACCTACTGCATAGTATATACTAAACTGTGGACATGCTATATACTAACTCTGAACCTACTGCATAGTATATACCAAACTGTGGACATGCTGTACTAACTCTGAACCTACTGCATAGTATATACCAAACTGTGGACATGCTATACTAACTCTGAACCTACTGCATAGTATATACCAAACTGTGGACATGCTATACTAACTCTGAACCTACTGCATAGTATATACCAAACTGTGGACATGCTATACTAACTCTGAACCTACTGCATACTATATACTAAACTGTGGACATGCTGTACTAACCCTGAACCTATGGCATACTATATACTAAACTGTGGACATGCTATATACTAACTCTGAACCTACTGCATACTATATACTAAACTGTGGACATGCTATACTAACCCTGAACTTACTGCATAGTATATACCAAACTGTGGACATGCTATACTAACCCTGAACCTACTGCATAGTATATACCAAACTGTGGACATGCTGTACTAACTCTGAACCTACTGCATAGTATATACTAAACTGTGGACATGCTATATACTAACTCTGAACCTACTGCATAGTATATACTAAACTGAGGACATGCTATATACTAACTCTGAACCTACTGCATACTATATACTAAACTGTGGACATGCTATATACTAACTCTGAACCTATGGCATACTATATACTAAACTGTGGACATGCTATATACTAACCCTGAACCTACTGCATAGTATATACTAAACTGTGGACATGCTATATACTATCCCTGAACCTACTGCATAGTATATACCAAACTGTGGACATGCTATACTAACCCTGAACCTACTGCATAGTATATACCAAACTGTGGACATGCTATACTAACTCTGAACCTACTGCATAGTATATACCAAACTGTGGACATGCTATACTAACTCTGAACCTACTGCATAGTATATACCAAACTGTGGACATGCTGTACTAACTCTGAACCTACTGCATAGTATATACTAAACTGTGGACATGCTATACTAACCCTGAACCTACTGCATAGTATATACCAAACTGTGGACATGCTATACTAACTCTGAACCTACTGCATAGTGTATATACCAAACTGTGGGCATGCTATATACTAACTCTGAACCTACTGCATAGTATATACCAAACTGTGGACATGCTGTACTAACTCTGAACCTACTGCATAGTATATACTAAACTGAGGACATGCTATATACTAACTCTGAACCTACGGCATAGTATATACCAAACTGTGGACATGCTATACTAACTCTGAACCTACTGCATAGTATATACCAAACTGTGGACATGCTATACTAACTCTGAACCTACTGCATAGTATATACCAAACTGTGGACATGCTATATACTAACTCTGAACCTACTGCATAGTGTATACTAAACTGTGGACATGCTATATACTAACTCTGAACCTACTGCATAGTATATACCAAACTGTGGACATGCTATACTAACTCTGAACCTACTGCATAGTATATACCAAACTGTGGACATGCTATATACTAACTCTGAACCTATGGCATACTATATACTAAACTGTGGACATGCTATACTAACCCTGAACCTACTGCATAGTATATACCAAACTGTGGACATGCTATATACTAACCCTGAACCTACTGCATAGTATATACCAAACTGTGGACATGCTATACTAACCCTGAACCTACTGCATAGTATATACTAAACTGTGGACATGCTATATACTAACCCTGAACCTACTGCATAGTATATACCAAACTGTGGACATGCTATACTAACTCTGAACCTACTGCATAGTATATACTAAACTGAGGACATGCTATATACTAACTCTGAACCTACGGCATAGTATATACCAAACTGTGGACATGCTATACTAACTCTGAACCTACTGCATAGTATATACCAAACTGTGGACATGCTGTACTAACTCTGAACCTACTGCATAGTATATACCAAACTGTGGACATGCTGTACTAACTCTGAACCTACTGCATAGTGTATACTAAACTGTGTACATGCTATATACTAACTCTGAACCTACTGCATAGTATATACCAAACTGTGGACATGCTATATACTAACTCTGAACCTACTGCATAGTATATACCAAACTGTGGACATGCTATACTAACCCTGAACCTACTGCATAGTATATACCAAACTGTGGACATGCTATATACTAACTCTGAACCTACTGCATAGTATATACCAAACTGTGGACATGCTATACTAACTCTGAACCTACTGCATAGTATATACCAAACTGTGGACATGCTATACTAACTCTGAACCTACTGCATAGTATATACTAAACTGTGGACATGCTATATACTAACTCTGAACCTATGGCATACTATATACTAAACTGTGGACATGCTATATACTAACTCTGAACCTATGGCATACTATATACTAAACTGTGGACATGCTATACTAACCCTGAACCTACTGCATAGTATATACCAAACTGTGGACATGCTATATACTAACCCTGAACCTACTGCATAGTATATACCAAACTGTGGACATGCTATACTAACCCTGAACCTACTGCATAGTATATACCAAACTGTGGACATGCTATACTAACTCTGAACCTACTGCATAGTATATACCAAACTGTGGACATGCTGTACTAACTCTGAACCTACTGCATAGTATATACCAAACTGTGGACATGCTATATACTAACTCTGAACCTACTGCATAGTATATACCAAACTGTGGACATGCTATACTAACCCTGAACCTACTGCATAGTATATACCAAACTGTGGACATGCTATATACTAACTCTGAACCTACTGCATAGTATATACCAAACTGTGGACATGCTATACTAACCCTGAACCTACTGCATAGTATATACCAAACTGTGGACATGCTATACTAACCCTGAACCTACTGCATAGTATATACCAAACTGTGGACATGCTATACTAACTCTGAACCTACTGCATAGTGTATACCAAACTGTGGACATGCTATACTAACTCTGAACCTACTGCATAGTATATACCAAACTGTGGACATGCTCTACTAACCCTGAACCTACTGCATAGTATATACCAAACTGTGGACATGCTGTACTAACTCTGAACCTACTGCATAGTATATACTAAACTGTGGACATGCTGTACTAACTCTGAACCTACTGCATAGTATATACTAAACTGTGGACATGCTATACTAACTCTGAACCTACTGCATAGTATATACCAAACTGTGGACATGCTATACTAACCCTGAACCTACTGCATAGTATATACCAAACTGTGGACATGCTGTACTAACTCTGAACCTACTGCATAGTATATACTAAACTGTGGACATGCTATACTAACCCTGAACCTACTGCATAGTATATACCAAACTGTGGACATGCTATACTAACCCTGAACCTACTGCATAGTATATACCAAACTGTGGACATGCTATATACTAACCCTGAACCTACTGCATAGTATATACCAAACTGTGGACATGCTATATACTAACCCTGAACCTACTGCATAGTATATACCAAACTGTGGACATGCTGTACTAACTCTGAACCTACTGCATAGTATATACCAAACTGTGGACATGCTATACTAACTCTGAACCTACTGCATAGTATATACCAAACTGTGGACATGCTATATACTAACTCTGAACCTACTGCATAGTATATACCAAACTGTGGACATGCTATACTAACTCTGAACCTACTGCATAGTATATACCAAACTGTGGACATGCTATATACTAACCCTGAACCTACTGCATAGTATATACCAAACTGTGGACATGCTGTACTAACTCTGAACCTACTGCATAGTATATACCAAACTGTGGACATGCTATACTAACTCTGAACCTACTGCATAGTATATACCAAACTGTGGACATGCTATATACTAACTCTGAACCTACTGCATAGTATATACCAAACTGTGGACATGCTATACTAACTCTGAACCTACTGCATAGTATATACCAAACTGTGGACATGCTATACTAACCCTGAACCTACTGCATAGTATATACCAAACTGTGGACATGCTATACTAACTCTGAACCTACTGCATAGTATATACCAAACTGTGGACATGCTGTACTAACTCTGAACCTACTGCATAGTATATACCAAACTGTGGACATGCTATACTAACTCTGAACCTACTGCATAGTATATACCAAACTGTGGACATGCTATACTAACTCTGAACCTACTGCATAGTATATACCAAACTGTGGACATGCTATACTAACTCTGAACCTACTGCATAGTATATACCAAACTGTGGACATGCTATACTAACTCTGAACCTACTGCATAGTATATACTAAACTGTGGACATGCTGTACTAACTCTGAACCTACTGCATAGTATATACCAAACTGTGGACATGCTGTACTAACCCTGAACCTACTGCATAGTATATACCAAACTGTGGACATGCTGTACTAACTCTGAACCTACTGCATAGTATATACCAAACTGTGGACATGCTATATACTAACCCTGAACCTACTGCATAGTATATACCAAACTGTGGACATGCTATACTAACTCTGAACCTACTGCATAGTATATACCAAACTGTGGACATGCTGTACTAACCCTGAACCTACTGCATAGTATATACCAAACTGTGGACATGCTATACTAACTCTGAACCTACTGCATAGTATATACCAAACTGTGGACATGCTGTACTAACTCTGAACCTACTGCATAGTATATACCAAACTGTGGACATGCTATACTAACCCTGAACCTACTGCATAGTATATACCAAACTGTGGACATGCTATACTAACCCTGAACCTACTGCATAGTATATACCAAACTGTGGACATGCTGTACTAACTCTGAACCTACTGCATAGTATATACTAAACTGTGGACATGCTGTACTAACTCTGAACCTACTGCATAGTGTATACCAAACTGTGGACATGCTATATACTAACTCTGAACCTACTGCATAGTATATACCAAACTGTGGACATGCTATACTAACTCTGAACCTACTGCATAGTATATACCAAACTGTGGACATGCTGTACTAACTCTGAACCTACTGCATAGTGTATACTAAACTGTGGACATGCTATATACTAACTCTGAACCTACTGCATAGTATATACCAAACTGTGGACATGCTATACTAACTCTGAACCTACTGCATAGTATATACCAAACTGTGGACATGCTGTACTAACTCTGAACCTACTGCATAGTATATACCAAACTGTGGACATGCTATACTAACTCTGAACCTACTGCATAGTATATACCAAACTGTGGACATGCTATATACTAACTCTGAACCTACTGCATAGTATATACCAAACTGTGGACATGCTATACTAACTCTGAACCTACTGCATAGTATATACCAAACTGTGGACATGCTATACTAACTCTGAACCTACTGCATAGTATATACCAAACTGTGGACATGCTATACTAACTCTGAACCTACTGCATAGTATATACCAAACTGTGGACATGCTATACTAACTCTGAACCTACTGCATAGTATATACCAAACTGTGGACATGCTATACTAACTCTGAACCTACTGCATAGTGTATACTAAACTGTGGACATGCTATATACTAACTCTGAACCTACTGCATAGTATATACCAAACTGTGGACATGCTATACTAACTCTGAACCTACTGCATAGTATATACCAAACTGTGGACATGCTGTACTAACTCTGAACCTACTGCATAGTATATACCAAACTGTGGACATGCTATACTAACTCTGAACCTACTGCATAGTATATACCAAACTGTGGACATGCTATATACTAACTCTGAACCTACTGCATAGTATATACCAAACTGTGGACATGCTATACTAACTCTGAACCTACTGCATAGTATATACCAAACTGTGGACATGCTATACTAACTCTGAACCTACTGCATAGTATATACCAAACTGTGGACATGCTATACTAACCCTGAACCTACTGCATAGTATATACCAAACTGTGGACATGCTATACTAACTCTGAACCTACTGCATAGTATATACCAAACTGTGGACATGCTGTACTAACTCTGAACCTACTGCATAGTATATACCAAACTGTGGACATGCTATATACTAACTCTGAACCTACTGCATAGTATATACCAAACTGTGGACATGCTATACTAACTCTGAACCTACTGCATAGTATATACTAAACTGTGGACATGCTATACTAACCCTGAACCTACTGCATAGTATATACCAAACTGTGGACATGCTATACTATCCCTGAACCTACTGCATAGTATATACCAAACTGTGGACATGCTGTACTAACCCTGAACCTACTGCATAGTATATACCAAACTGTGGACATGCTATACTAACTCTGAACCTACTGCATAGTATATACCAAACTGTGGACATGCTGTACTAACTCTGAACCTACTGCATAGTATATACCAAACTGTGGACATGCTATACTAACCCTGAACCTACTGCATAGTATATACCAAACTGTGGACATGCTATACTAACTCTGAACCTACTGCATAGTGTATACCAAACTGTGGACATGCTATATACTAACTCTGAACCTACTGCATAGTATATACCAAACTGTGGACATGCTGTACTAACTCTGAACCTACTGCATAGTATATACTAAACTGTGGACATGCTATATACTAACTCTGAACCTACTGCATAGTATATACCAAACTGTGGACATGCTATACTAACTCTGAACCTACTGCATAGTATATACCAAACTGTGGACATGCTATACTAACTCTGAACCTACTGCATAGTATATACCAAACTGTGGACATGCTGTACTAACTCTGAACCTACTGCATAGTATATACCAAACTGTGGACATGCTATACTAACTCTGAACCTACTGCATAGTATATACCAAACTGTGGACATGCTGTACTAACTCTGAACCTACTGCATAGTATATACCAAACTGTGGACATGCTGTACTAACTCTGAACCTACTGCATAGTATATACCAAACTGTGGACATGCTATACTAACTCTGAACCTACTGCATAGTATATACCAAACTGTGGACATGCTGTACTAACTCTGAACCTACTGCATAGTATATACCAAACTGTGGACATGCTCTACTAACCCTGAACCTACTGCATAGTATATACCAAACTGTGGACATGCTATATACTAACCTTGAACCTATGGCATACTATATACTAAACTGAGGACATGCTATATACTAACTCGTGACTCCTGTAATTCTGAGAGTCCCTCCTTGCCAGCAGTAAAACTAATTGGATGGATAGCGGTAAATGATTTTGTTACCCCAAACTCTCCGCCTAAGACTGAGAGTGACGCCTGGGGTACATACTGAGTAACCGCGAATCCCACAGCCAAACACAAGGTGGTGGGATAATAGTGGATGTCCATTGCTTCCGCAGTTGAGATCCTAACTGATCAACTAGGTGCGTTACAATCGGACTCCTCTGAGGCTCCTCTCACCCCGCAGACATGGCTCCCTGTGGCTGGAGGGGAGAAGCACCCGGCTGCCCCCAGCCCACCTTCCCCTCAAACTGCTTCCCTCTTCTCCCCCAGTTTCCCACCCTGGACTGGCGATGGGGGCGTGGCTTCATAGAGGCAGGGGTGTGGTTTACCATTTATGGGCGTGGTCAGTTAGGTCCGGCTTTCTTGGGTGAAGCCAGTGGCCACCCTAGCTTTTGCCTATAGTGTGTAAGCACGACCACCAATGATGGATTCCAGGGTGGTCTGTAACCATGGATACAAGCAGTGTATAATGTGATGGTAAAATGAATCCAGACAGCAAAGAAAGCAATATAGATAATAACAGTATATTACTGAGTGCCTTGTATTTACTTTCTCTATATCAGAAATGCTATTTGCTGAAGTGAGAGGACCCCTTTAACATCAGATGAATCTAGAAACACTGTTGCTGTGCTTACTAAACAGTGGCCTCTTGTGGCCAAACTGCGGAATGTCAGTTCAAATCATTTACGGTAACTTCACTTACACAAATAAAATGTTCACACAATGAGAGCTGATTCCCCATCTCACATAAGCTTAGCCCGGCCTCTAGACCTGCTCCAGAATTACTAATCCTATAGACGGAGTAAGCTTAGCCCGGCCTCTAGACCTGCTCCAGAATTACTAATCCTATAGATGGTGTAAGCTTAGCCCGGCCTCTAGACCTGCTCCAGATGTACTAATCCTATAGATGGTGTAAGCTTAGCCCGGCCTCTAGACCTGCTCCAGAATTACTAATCCTATAGACGGTGTAAGCTTAGCCCGGCCCTAGACCTGCTCCAGAATTACTAATCCTCTAGACGGTGTAAGCTTAACCCGGCCTCTAGACCTGCTCCAGAATTACTAATCCTATAGACGGTGTAAGCTTAGCCCGGCCTCTAGACCTGCTCCAGATTTACTAATCCTATAGATGGTGTAAGCTTAGCCCGGCCTCTAGACCTGCTCCAGATGTACTAATCCTATAGATGGTGTAAGCTTAGCCCGGCCTCTAGACCTGCTCCAGAATTACTAATCCTATAGACGGTGTAAGCTTAGCCCGGCCCTAGACCTGCTCCAGAATTACTAATCCTCTAGACGGTGTAAGCTTAACCCGGCCTCTAGACCTGCTCCAGAATTACTAATCCTATAGACGGTGTAAGCTTAGCCCGGCCTCTAGACCTGCTCCAGATTTACTAATCCTATAGACGGTGTAAGCTTAGCCCGGCCTCTAGACCTGCTCCAGATTTACTAATCCTATAGATGGTGTAAGCTTAGCCCGGCCTCTAGATCTGCTCCAGATTTACTAATCCTATAGATGGTGTAAGCTTAGCCCGGCCTCTAGACCTGCTCCAGATTTACTAATCCTATAGATGGTGTAAGCTTAGCCCGGCCTCTAGACCTGCTCCAGATTTACTAATCCTATAGATGGTGTAAGCTTAGCCCGGCCTCTAGATCTGCTCCAGATTTACTAATCCTATAGATGGTGTAAGCTTAGCCCGGCCTCTAGATCTGCTCCAGATTTACTAATCCTATAGATGGTGTAAGCTTAGCCCGGCCTCCAGACCTGCTCCAGAATTACTAATCCTATAGATGGTGTAAGCTTAACCCGGCCTCTAGACCTGCTCCAGAATTACTAATCCTATAGACGGAGTAAGCTTAGCCCGGCCTCTAGACCTGCTCCAGAATTACTAATCCTATAGACGGAGTAAGCTTAGCCCGGCCTCTAGACCTGCCCCAGAATTACTAATCCTATAGACGGTGTAAGCTTAGCCCGGCCTCTAGACCTGCTCCAGAATTACTAATCCTATAGACGGTGTAAGCTTAGCCCAGCCCTAGACCTGCTCCAGATTTGCTAATCCTATAGACGGTGTAAGCTTAGCCCAGCCTCTAGACCTGCTCCAGAATTACTAATCCTATAGACGGTGTAAGCTTAACCCGGCCTCTAGACCTGCTCCAGATTTACTAATCCTATAGACGGTAAGCTTAGCCCGGCCTCTAGACCTGCTCTAGATTTACTAATCCTATAGATGGTGTAAGCTTAGCCCGGCCCTAGACCTGCTCCAGATTTACTAATCCAATAGATGGTGTAAGTTTAGCCCGGCCTCTAGACCTGCTCCAGATGTACTAATCCTATAGATGGTGTAAGCTTAGCCCGGCCTCTAGACCTGCTCTAGATTTACTAATCCTATAGATGGTGTAAGCTTAGCCCGGCCTCTAGACCTGCTCCAGATTTACTAATCCTATAGATGATGTAAGCTTAGCCCGACCTCTAGACCAGCTCCAGATTTACTAATCCTATAGACGGTGTAAGCTTAGCCCGGCCTCTAGACCTGCTCCAGAATTACTAATCCTATAGATGGTGTAAGCTTAGCCCGGCCTCTAGACCTGCTCCAGAATTACTAATCCTATAGATGGTGTAAGCTTAGCCCGGCCTCTAGACCTGCTCCAGATGTACTAATCCTATAGATAGTGTAAGCTTAGCCCGGCCTCTAGACCTGCTCCAGAATTACTAATCCTATAGACGGAGTAAGTTTAGCCCGGCCTCTAGACCTGCTCCAGATGTACTAATCCTATAGATGATGTAAGCTTAGCCCGACCTCTAGACCTGCTCCAGATGTACTAATCCTATAGATAGTGTAAGCTTAGCCCGGCCTCTAGACCTGCTCCAGAATTACTAATCCTATAGACGGAGTAAGTTTAGCCCGGCCTCTAGACCTGCTCCAGATGTACTAATCCTATAGATGGTGTAAGCTTAGTCCGGCCTCTAGACCTGCTCCAGAATTACTAATCCTATAGATGGTGTAAGCTTAGCCCGGCCTCCAGACCTGCTCCAGATGTACTAATCCTATAGACGGTGTAAGCTTAGCCCGGCCTCTAGACCTGCTCCAGATTTACTAATCCTATAGACGGTGTAAGCTTAGCCCGGCCTCTAGACCTGCTCCAGAATTACTAATCCTATAGATGATGTAAGCTTAGCCCGACCTCTAGACCTGCTCCAGATGTACTAATCCTATAGATGGTGTAAGCTTAGCCCGGCCTCTAGACCTGCTCCAGAATTACTAATCCTATAGACGGAGTAAGTTTAGCCCGGCCTCTAGACCTGCTCCAGATGTACTAATCCTATAGATGGTGTAAGCTTAGTCCGGCCTCTAGACCTGCTCCAGAATTACTAATCCTATAGATGGTGTAAGCTTAGCCCGGCCTCCAGACCTGCTCCAGATGTACTAATCCTATAGACGGTGTAAGCTTAGCCCGGCCTCTAGACCTGCTCCAGATTTACTAATCCTATAGACGGTGTAAGCTTAGCCCGGCCTCTAGACCTGCTCCAGAATTACTAATCCTATAGATGATGTAAGCTTAGCCCGACCTCTAGACCTGCTCCAGATGTACTAATCCTATAGATGGTGTAAGCTTAGCCCGGCCTCTAGACCTGCTCCAGAATTACTAATCCTATAGACGGAGTAAGTTTAGCCCGGCCTCTAGACCTGCTCCAGATGTACTAATCCTATAGATGGTGTAAGCTTAGCCCGGCCTCTAGACCTGCTCCAGATTTACTAATCCTATAGACGGTGTGAGCTTAGCCCGGCCTCTAGACCTGCTCCAGATGTACTAATCCTATAGATGGTGTAAGCTTAGCCCGGCCCTAGACCTGCTCCAGATGTACTAATCCTATAGACGGTGTAAGCTTAGTCCGGCCTCTAGACCTGCTCCAGATTTTCTAATCCTATAGATGGTGTAAGCTTAGCCCGACCTCTAGACCTGCTCCAGATTTACTAATCCTCTAGATGGTGTAAGCTTAGCCCGGCCTCTAGACCTGCTCCAGAATTACTAATCCTATAGATGGTGTAAGCTTAGCCCGACCTCTAGATCTGCTCCAGATTTACTAATCCTATAGACGGTATAAGCTTATCCCAGCCTCTAGACCTGCTCCAGATTTACTAATCCTATAGATGGTGTAAGCTTAGCCCAGCCTCTAGACCTGCTCCAGAATTACTAATCCTATAGATGGTGTAAGCTTAGCCCGACCTCTAGACCTGCTCCAGATTTACTAATCCTATAGATGATGTAAGCTTAGCCCGACCTCTAGACCAGCTCCAGATTTACTAATCCTATAGACGGTGTAAGCTTAGCCCGGCCTCTAGACCTGCTCCAGAATTACTAATCCTATAGATGGTGTAAGCTTAGCCCGGCCTCTAGACCTGCTCCAGAATTACTAATCCTATAGATGGTGTAAGCTTAGCCCGGCCTCTAGACCTGCTCCAGAATTACTAATCCTATAGACGGAGTAAGTTTAGCCCGGCCTCTAGACCTGCTCCAGATGTACTAATCCTATAGATGATGTAAGCTTAGCCCGACCTCTAGACCTGCTCCAGATGTACTAATCCTATAGATAGTGTAAGCTTAGCCCGGCCTCTAGACCTGCTCCAGAATTACTAATCCTATAGACGGAGTAAGTTTAGCCCGGCCTCTAGACCTGCTCCAGATGTACTAATCCTATAGATGGTGTAAGCTTAGTCCGGCCTCTAGACCTGCTCCAGAATTACTAATCCTATAGATGGTGTAAGCTTAGCCCGGCCTCCAGACCTGCTCCAGATGTACTAATCCTATAGACGGTGTAAGCTTAGCCCGGCCTCTAGACCTGCTCCAGATTTACTAATCCTATAGACGGTGTAAGCTTAGCCCGGCCTCTAGACCTGCTCCAGAATTACTAATCCTATAGATGATGTAAGCTTAGCCCGACCTCTAGACCTGCTCCAGATGTACTAATCCTATAGATGGTGTAAGCTTAGCCCGGCCTCTAGACCTGCTCCAGAATTACTAATCCTATAGACGGAGTAAGTTTAGCCCGGCCTCTAGACCTGCTCCAGATGTACTAATCCTATAGATGGTGTAAGCTTAGCCCGGCCTCTAGACCTGCTCCAGATTTACTAATCCTATAGACGGTGTGAGCTTAGCCCGGCCTCTAGACCTGCTCCAGATGTACTAATCCTATAGATGGTGTAAGCTTAGCCCGGCCCTAGACCTGCTCCAGATGTACTAATCCTATAGACGGTGTAAGCTTAGTCCGGCCTCTAGACCTGCTCCAGATTTTCTAATCCTATAGATGGTGTAAGCTTAGCCCGACCTCTAGACCTGCTCCAGATTTACTAATCCTATAGATGGTGTAAGCTTAGCCCGGCCTCTAGACCTGCTCCAGAATTACTAATCCTATAGATGGTGTAAGCTTAGCCCGACCTCTAGATCTGCTCCAGATTTACTAATCCTATAGACGGTATAAGCTTATCCCAGCCTCTAGACCTGCTCCAGATTTACTAATCCTATAGATGGTGTAAGCTTAGCCCAGCCTCTAGACCTGCTCCAGAATTACTAATCCTATAGATGGTGTAAGCTTAGCCCGACCTCTAGACCTGCTCCAGATTTACTAATCCTATAGATGGTGTAAGCTTAGCCCGGCCTCTAGACCCGCTCCGGGTTTTTTACCAACAGTTATGTAATTAATTATTAATCATTGTATTCTAAACCCTTGGCATCATCCATATATATATATATACATTTATTTATTTTTATTATTTAGTCATCACTTATGTCTTGTGTATATATACAGGTCCTTCAAAAAAAATTAGCATATTGTGATAAAGTTCATTATTTTCTGTAATGTGCTGATAAACATTAGACTTTCATATATTTTAGACTCATTACACACAACTGAAGTAGTTCAAGCCTTTTATTGGTGTAATATTGATGATTTTGGCCACAGCTCATGAAAACCCCAAATTCCTATCTAAAAAAATTAGCATATCCTGAAAAGGTTCTCTAAACGAGCCATTAACCTAATCATCGGAATCAACTAATTACCTCTAAACACCTGCAAAAGATTCCTGAGGCTTTTACAAACTCCCAGCCTGGTTCATTACTCAAAACCGCAATCATGGGTAAGACTGCCGACCTGACTGCTGTCCAGAAGGCCATCATTGACCCCTCAAGCAAGAGGGTAACACAGAGAGACATGTCTGAAGGAATAGGCTGTTCCCAGAGCGCTGTATCAAGGCCCCTCAGTGGGAAGTCTGTGGGAAGGAAAAAGTGTGGCAGAAAACGCTGCACAACGAGAAGAGGTGACCGGACCCTGAGGAAGATTGTGGAGAAGGACCGATTCCAGATCTTGGGGACCTGCGGAAGCAGTGGACGGAGTCTGGAGTAGAAACATCCAGAGCCACCATGTACAGGCGTGTGCAGGAAATGGGCTACAGGGGCCGCATTCCCCAGAAACAGCGGCAGAAGCGCCTGACCTGGGCTACAGAGAAGCCGCACTGGACTGTTGCAGGTCATTCGGAAATCAAGGTGCCAGAGTCTGGAGGAAGACTGGGGAGAGGGAAATGCCAAAATGCCTGAAGTCCAGTGTCAAGTACCCACAGTCAGTGATGGTCTGGGGGCCATGTCAGCTGCTGGTGTTGGTCCACTGTGTTTTATCAAGGGCAGGGTCAATGCAGCCGCTATCAGGAGATTGTGGAGCACTTCATGCTTCCATCTGCTGAAAAGCTTTATGGAGATGAAGATGTCATTTTTCAGCACGACCTGGCACCTGCTCACAGCGCCAACACCACTGGTAACTGCTTTACTGACCATGGTATTACTGGGCTCAACTGGCCTGCCAACTCTCCTGACCTGAACCCCATAGAGAATCTGTGGGATATTGGGAAGAGAAAGCTGAGAGACGCAAGACCCAACACTCTGGATGAGCTTAAGGCCACTATCGAAGCCTCCTGGGCCTCCATAACACCTCAGCAGTGCCACAGGCTGATTGCCTCCATGCCACGCCGCAGTGAAGCATCCTGGGCCTCCATAACACCTCAGCAGTGCCACAGGCTGATTGCCTCCATGCCACGCCGCAGTGAAGCATCCTGGGCCTCCATAACACCTCAGCAGTGCCACAGGCTGATTGCCTCCATGCCACGCCGCATTGAAGCCTCCTGGGCCTCCATAACACCTCAGCAGTGCCACAGGCTGATTGCCTCCATGCCACGCCGCATTGCAGCATCCTGGGCCTCCATAACACCTCAGCAGTGCCACAGGCTGATTGCCTCCATCCCACGCCGCATTGAAGCCTCCTGGGCCTCCATAACACCTCAGCAGTGCCACAGGCTGATTGCCTCCATGCCACGCCGCATTGAAGCCTCCTGGGCCTCCATAACACCTCAGCAGTGCCACAGGCTGATTGCCTCCATCCCACGCCGCATTGAAGCCTCCTGGGCCTCCATAACACCTCAGCAGTGCCACAGGCTGATTGCCTCCATGCCACGCTGCAGTGAAGCATCCTGGGCCTCCATAACACCTCAGCAGTGCCACAGGCTGATTGCCTCCATGCCACGCCGCATTGAAGCCTCCTGGGCCTCCATAACACCTCAGCAGTGCCACAGGCTGATTGCCTCCATCCCACGCCGCATTGAAGCCTCCTGGGCCTCCATAACACCTCAGCAGTGCCACAGGCTGATCGCCTCCATGCCACGCCGCATTGAAGCCTCCTGGGCCTCCATAACACCTCAGCAGTGCCACAGGCTGATCGCCTCCATGCCACGCCGCATTGAAGCCTCCTGGGCCTCCATAACACCTCAGCAGTGCCACAGGCTGATTTCCTCCATGCCACGCCGCAGTGAAGCATCCTGGGCCTCCATAACACCTCAGCAGTGCCACAGGCTGATTGCCTCCATGCCACGCCGCATTGAAGCATCCTGGGCCTCCATAACACCTCAGCAGTGCCACAGGCTGATTGCCTCCATGCCACGCCGCATTGAAGCCTCCTGGGCCTCCATAACACCTCAGCAGTGCCACAGGCTGATTGCCTCCATGCCACGCCGCAGTGAAGCCTCCTGGGCCTCCATAACACCTCAGCAGTGCCACAGGCTGATTGCCTCCATGCCACGCCGCATTGAAGCAGTGATTTCTGCAAAAGGATTCCCGACCAAGTATTGAGGGCAGAACTGAACATCATTATTTGAAGGTTGACTTTTTTTGTATTAAAAACACTTTTCTTTTATTGGTCGGATGAAATATGCTAATTTTTTTAGATAGGAAATTTGGGTTTTCATGAGCTGTAGCCAAAATCATCAATATTAAAGCAATAAAAGGCTTGAACTCCTTCAGTTGTGTGTAATGAATCTAAAATATATGAAAGTCTAATGTTTATCAGCACATTACAGAAAATAATGAACTTTATCACAATATGCTCATTTTTTGAGAAGGACCTGTATGTACCCAACCATCCACTCATGTTTATATTCATGTCCTCCTGACGGTCAGATCACCATTATTACTCCTCTTATAGCCACCAGTGTGTTCTTATTTTTTATGACTGTATAAATATGTTTTTTAGACTTGAAATAGGGGTCTGCAGAACCCCGAAACACGTTGTCACATTAACAATAAAAAACCTCTTGGTTTGCAAAATTCTGGTTGCGTCTTTGCGCCTATTGTCCACCCCTCCACTCGACCTCCAAGTCCAGTGGAAACATACCACATTCACTGAGCCAGACGGCGGCCCGGCCCCCGCCAAAGGTGAATACGGACGAAATTGGCAGCACAAACCAGCTAAACCCAACCGCTCCTATCCGCTTCCATTACAGTTGCACCGAATATTAGGTGCAACAATAACAGGTGAGCAGAACCGCTTTTCCTGTATTTGGAGGCTTGTTTTTGAACTTACCCTATGAGCGCCTTTTTCTTCCTTTGGCCAAATTTCCCTGCACCAGTGTGATCGCCACTGTGATCACGTGGATTTGTAGTGCGCACGAGCCACCCTCCCTCTCTCTTCTGTGTACCCTGGAAGTCATTTTCTTCCATAGTAACATGGCGTGGGGCGACGTCTTGGATGCCTTGTGTAGAGAAGCCTCTGCATGTTGGGGCTTCACTGATATCTTCATTGTTTATTATCCAGAAAGACTCCTGTATCAGGCATATATATGGCGGAGATGGCGGCACAAAGGTTATTTGCACCTCAATCTACACCTTTTCCCTGCTCAGGTCTAAAACTGTGTGTGGGGAAGGGGACAGCCGGGAGCCGGTCTTAGTTACCATTTTCTATGCCTGTTTTTTAAGCATAGAAAATGGTCCAAATGTAAGACAGCAAGGAAGCGGCTTTACATTTAGAACTGGCTCTGGATGCAACGATGTTATGCGGAGCCTTCGGTGGATCCACCACCAGATATAGGGGTTATTTATACTGGCGTCTAAAATGCTGGTCCTAATCAATGACGCCCACTGTTTGTATTGTGCCATGTTGGTGGAATTGTCAGGGGAGGGGGCAGTGCAGCAGTTGCCATGATGGTGGAGAACATAGGTGAGCACCATACTGGTGAGGGTTCGACAAAAGGCACACAAGTCAGGGTCCGCCATGAACCACCTGGGAGGAGTCCAGTGCACTGGACTCCTGTCCTCACCAGAAAGTCTGTTGGGCACTGTCAGGAGTGGCACAAGGAGTGTTGTGTGGGCACGCTGTGAATTGGCGCGCAGCGGAGAAGCATGAAGAGTCAGGTCAGATATGGAGTTGAGTGCAGCCTGGGATGACTGCCTGATTGTAAGAACTGTCCCCCACCTTATCTGGATGGGATGTCACTTCTGATGTGGATGGTGCCAGCACTATTCTGCGGATTCAAGAGTGCTTGTGCTGGGGAGAAGAATAGCCCTGGCCCCATCCATCCACATGACAGGAAACCAGCAAGGGATGCATATCTGTATCATACTCACGGCGGGTTCGCATTGACGTTATAAATTCCATTATAGGGTTCCATTAGAACAGAATATGATGGAATGCAAAACGGAACCCTTTAAGAGGCATTGGGGCTTGCTGCGTCCTAATGCATGTCTATGGGCACAAATAACGGTTCCGTTTTGTTCCTTTATACATGATGGGAAAAAAAAGTCCTGTTGTTATAACGCTGTTATAAGTGAACGCTATAACGGAATTTATAACACAAATGTAAACTGCCGTCACCAGTGCCCTGCCCCAGGGAATGCCGAAACCAAACCAGGAACGCTAACTAGAGGCAGGGTTTTATGTTAGCCCTGCCCATTTTTGGCACAAGACAGCCCGAATTTGATGGCACTGCCTCTAAAAATCAGGAACAGTCCCTCTAAATCTGGGTTATGGGGCTTGTGTGGGAAGGGAGCCCAGCCAGTTTCAATGTCCCCACCCTCTTTCCAACCCAAATATACACTACAGTAATGCTAGACGAGGGCTAAGAAGTCAGCAGCGCTGCCTTGTATAATAGCTGCAGTGCAAGTACACAACCATCCTCTTATTGAGGAGGATATTCTGTGAGGGCGGAACTAACTGGGATGCTCTGTGAGGGCGGGACTAACTGGGATGCTCTGAGAGGTCGGGACTAACGAGAATGCTCTGGGAGGGCGGGACTAACTAGGATGCTCTGTGAGGGAGGAACTAACGAGGATGCTCTGTGAGGTCGGGACTAACGAGGATGCTCTGTGAGGGCGGGACTAACTAGGATGCTCTGTGAGGGCGGAACTAACTAGGATGCTCTGTGAGGTCGGGACTAACGAGGATGCTCTGTGAGGGCGGGACTAACTAGGATGCTCTGTGAGGGAGGAACTAACGAGGATGCTCTGTGAGGTCGGGACTAACGAGAATGCTCTGGGAGGGCGGGACTAACTAGGATGCTCTGTGAGGGAGGAACTAACGAGGATGCTCTGTGAGGGAGGAACTAACGAGGATGCTCTGTGAGGTCGGGACTAACGAGGATGCTCTGTGAGGGCGGGACTAACTAGGATGCTCTGTGAGGGAGGAACTAACGAGGATGCTCTGTGAGGTCGGGACTAACGAGAATGCTCTGGGAGGGCGGGACTAACTAGGATGCTCTGTGAGGGAGGAACTAACGAGGATGCTCTGTGAGGTCGGGACTAACGAGGATGCTCTGTGAGGGCGGGACTAACTAGGATGCTCTGTGAGGGAGGAACTAATGAGGATGCTCTGGGAGGGCGGGACTAACTAGGATGCTCTGTGAGGGAGGAACTAACGAGAATGCTCTGGGAGCGCGGAACTAACTAGTATGCTCTGGGAGGGAGGAACTAACAAGGATGCTCTGGGAGGGCGGGACTAACTAGGATGCTCTGGGAAGGCGGGACTAATTGGGATGCTCTGGGAGGGCGGGACTAACTAGGATGCTCAGCTCAGCTTTCCCAGACTGTCTCTGCACAGGTACCATGCAGGCCAGCAGGAAAGCTGGGTGCCATTACATCATGTAATGTCCCAGATTCTTGTCAAAATGCATTTGTGTCTGCCATCTATATAAAAAGCAGCGGATGCAGTTGTTACAGGTATGGGGGAGGGGAAAACACCAGATGAAACACAGAAGCAAATAGAAAGGAGTCTAGGCCTCTAAGCTAAGGGAGAGGGATAGTGACCTCCTAGGAATCCCTAGACCTCTCCCTGACTCCTGCCAGTGTGAGTAGACCCTGAAGGTGGGAATACTCATACACCGGAACCTAAGCCCTGGAAGGCCCTACGAGTGGTGGCAAGTAGTTAGCTTAAAGCAGAATAACAAACCAACTCCAGCAGGAAATATCAACCGCATAGTAAGCAGTGTGAGTCAGAACTAAATAGGGCCTCAGTAATTACCACAAGCTGCACCTGACAAGAGGTGTGATCATTACCAAACACTGAAAGGAGAAATCCAAGAGACTCAGATGCCCTCACGTGCCGGCAGTCTCGCCGATCTTCTCACCTCTGTCATGGGAGGGACCGTGACAGCAGTTTGAAAGGTAAGGCTTGGTGCAGACTTGCATAAGAGCAGAATATGCTGAACACCATCAGCACCTACCGGATCCTTTCACCATTTTGGGCCTCTCTGGTTCCGGTGTGAGTGTTTGCAATTTGAAGAATGGAATACTGCTGCATGTGGCGGGGCTAAGGAGGGGCCAGGGGAGGTATTGGAAGGGTCTGGGAGCAGGCATTGGGGCCCAATTAAGATTCTTGCTATGGGGCTCAATGATTTGCATGTCAGCCACTGGGTGACAACTATGCTATATAATGGCTGCAGCAGCGCGCTCCCATCATATGCCTCCTTCCCACAGTGTTATTGTCATCAGCAGGCAGCTAATGGTCTGTGTTCTGCAGGTGCTCCCGGTGCACAGGGACCAAAAGGAAGCAGAGGAGAAACTGGTATAAATGGTGCCCCAGGTAAGGAATGGTCAAATGATATCAAAACATGCAGGGCAATAAAAAGGAACATGCATAGAATGAGCAGAAAAGGGAAGGAATGAGCAGAAAAGGGAAAGAATGAGCAGAGAGACGAAGGAATGAGCAGAGAGAGGAAGGAATGAGCAGAGAGAGGAAGGAATGAGCAGAGAGAGGAAGGAATGAGCAGAGAGAGGAAGGAATGAGCAGAGAGAGGAAGGAACGAGCAGAGAGGAAGGAACGAGCAGAGAAAAGGAGGAACGAGCAGAGAGAAGGTGGAACGAGCAGAGAGAAGGTGGAACGAGCAGAGAGAAGGTGGAACGAGCAGAGAGAAGGTGGAACGAGCAGAGAGAAGGTGGAACGAGCAGAGAGAAGGTGGAACGAGCAGAGAGAAGGTGGAACGAGCAGAGAGAAGGAGGAACGAGCAGAGAGAGGAAGGAATGAGCAGAGAGGGAGGAACGAGCAGAGAGAGGGAGGAACGAGCAGAGAGAGGGAGGAACGAGCAGAGAGAGGGAGGAACGAGCAGAGAGAGGGAGGAACGAGCAGAGAGAGGGAGGAACGAGCAGAGAGAGGGAGGAACGAGCAGAGAGAGGGAGGAACGAGCAGAGAGAGGGAGGAACGAGCAGAGAGAGGAAGGAACGAGCAGAGAGAGGAAGGAACGAGCAGAGAGAGGAAGGAACGAGCAGAGAGAGGAAGGAACGAGCAGAGAGAGGAAGGAATGAGCAGAGAGGAAGGAATGAGCAGAGAAGGAATGAGCAGAGAGGAAGGAACGAGCAGAGAGGAAGGAACGAGCAGAGAGAGGAAGGAACGAGCAGAGAGAAGGAGGAACGAGCAGAGAGAAGGAAGGGACGAGCAGAGAGAAGGAAGGGACGAGCAGAGAGAAGGAAGGGACGAGCAGAGAGAAGGAAGGGACGAGCAGAGAGAGGGAGGAACGAGCAGAGAGAGGGAGGAACGAGCAGAGAGAGGAAGGAACGAGCAGAGAGAGGGAGGAACGAGCAGAGAGAGGGAGGAACGAGCAGAGAGAGGGAGGAACGAGCAGAGAGAGGGAGGAACGAGCAGAGAGAGGGAGGAACGAGCAGAGAGAGGGAGGGACGAGCAGAGAGAGGGAGGGACGAGCAGAGAGAGGGAGGGACGAGCAGAGAGAGGGAGGGACGAGCAGAGAGAGGGAGGGACGAGCAGAGAGAAGGAAGGGACGAGCAGAGAGAAGGAAGGGACGAGCAGAGAGAGGGAGGAACGAGCAGAGAGAGGGAGGAACGAGCAGAAATACTGTAATAATGTCTTCTTTTCTGTGAAGGATCAGTGGGAATTCCTGGAATAAATGGAGAAAAGGGAGAGAAAGGTGACGCAGGTAATGCAGCCGAATACAAGAATAATCCAGGTCAAACTCGTACATGCACCATATGTCTGGTCCTATATCAACAATATACCGCTATATATATTTACCTTGTATACTCCCATATCAAAACTATACAGCTACATATATACATTCACCCCGTATACTCCTATATACAGAATATACCTCTATATGCATTCACCCCGTGTACTCCTATATGCAGTATATACTGTACCTCTATATGCATTCACCCCGTATACTCCTATATACAGAATATACCTCTATATGCATTCACCCCGTATACTCCTATATACAGTATATACCTCTATATGCATTCACCCCGTATACTCCTATATACAGTATATACCTCTATATACATTCACCCCGTATACTCCTATATACAGTATATACCTCTATATACATTCACCCCGTATACTCCTATATGCAGTATAGACCTCTATATACATTCACCCCGTATACTCCTATATACAGTATAGACCTCTATATACATTCACCCCGTATACTCCTATATACAGTATAGACCTCTATATACATTCACCCCGTATACTCCTATATGCAGTATATACCTCTATATGCATTCACCCCGTATACTCCTATATACAGAATATACCTCTATATGCATTCACCCCGTATACTCCTATATACAGTATATACCTCTATATGCATTCACCCCGTATACTCCTATATACAGTATATACCTCTATATACATTCACCCCGTATACTCCTATATACAGTATATACCTCTATATACATTCACCCCGTATACTCCTATATGCAGTATAGACCTCTATATACATTCACCCCGTATACTCCTATATACAGTATAGACCTCTATATACATTCACCCCGTATACTCCTATATACAGTATATACCTCTATATGCATTCACCCCGTATACTCCTATATACAGTATATACCTCTATATACATTCACCCCGTATACTCCTATATACAGTATAGACCTCTATATACATTCACCCCGTATACTCCTATATACAGTATATACCTCTATATGCATTCACCCCGTATACTCCTATATACAGTATAGACCTCTATATACATTCACCCCGTATACTCCTATATACAGTATAGACCTCTATATGCATTCACCCCGTATACTCCTATATACAGAATATACCTCTATATGCATTCACCCCGTATACTCCTATATACAGTATAGACCTCTATATACATTCACCCCGTATACTCCTATATACAGTATAGACCTCTATATACATTCACCCCGTATACTCCTATATACAGTATATACCTCTATATACATTCACCCGTATACTCCTATATACAGAATTTACCTCTATATACAGTATAGACCTCTATATACATTCACCCCGTATACTCCTATATACAGTATAGACCTCTATATACATTCACCCCGTATACTCCTATATACAGTATAGACCTCTATATACATTCACCCCGTATACTCCTATATGCAGTATATACCTCTATATACATTCACCCCGTATACTCCTATATACAGTATAGACCTCTATATACATTCACCCCGTATACTCCTATATACAATATAGACCTCTATATACATTCACCCCGTATACTCCTATATACAATATAGACCTCTATATACATTCACCCCGTATACTCCTATGTACAGTATATGCCTCTATATACATTCACCCGTATACTCCTATATACAGTATATACCTCTATATACATTCACCCCGTATACTCCTATATGCAGTATATACCTCTATATACATTCACCCCGTATACTCCTATATACAGTATAGACCTCTATATACATTCACCCCGTATACTCCTATATACAATATAGACCTCTATATACATTCACCCCGTATACTCCTATATACAATATAGACCTCTATATACATTCACCCCGTATACTCCTATGTACAGTATATGCCTCTATATACATTCACCCGTATACTCCTATATACAGTATATACCTCTATATACATTCACCCGTATACTCCTATGTACAGTATATGCCTCTATATACATTCACCCGTATACTCCTATATACAGTATATACCTCTATATACATTCACCCCGTATATTCCTATATACAGTATATACCTCTATATACATTCACCCCGTATACTCCTATATGCAGTATATACCTCTATATACATTCACCCCGTATACTCCTATATACAATATAGACCTCTATATACATTCACCCCGTATACTCCTATGTACAGTATATGCCTCTATATACATTCACCCGTATACTCCTATATACAGTATATACCTCTATATACATTCACCCCGTATACTCCTATATGCAGTATATACCTCTATATACATTCACCCCGTATACTCCTATGTACAGTATATGCCTCTATATACATTCACCCGTATACTCCTATATACAGTATATACCTCTATATACATTCACCCGTATACTCCTATATACAGTATATACCTCTATATACATTCACCCCGTATACTCCTATATGCAGTATATACCTCTATATACATTCACCCCGTATACTCCTATATGCAGTATATACCTCTATATACATTCACCCCGTATACTCCTATATGCAGTATATGCCTCTATATACATTCACCCCGTATACTCCTATATGCAGTATATACCTCTATATACATTCACCCCGTATACTCCTATGTACAATATATGCCTCTATATACATTCACCCGTATACTCCTATATACAGAATTTACCTCTATATACAGTATAGACCTCTATATACATTCACCCCGTATACTCCTATATGCAGTATATACCTCTATATACATTCACCCCGTATACTCCTATATGCAGTATATACCTCTATATACATTCACCCCGTATACTCCTATATGCAGTATATGCCTCTATATACATTCACCCCGTATACTCCTATATGCAGTATATACCTCTATATACATTCACCCCGTATACTCCTATGTACAGTATATGCCTCTATATACATTCACCCGTATACTCCTATATACAGAATTTACCTCTATATACAGTATAGACCTCTATATACATTCACCCCGTATACTCCTATATGCAGTATATACCTCTATATACATTCACCCCGTATACTCCTATATGCAGTATATGCCTCTATATACATTCACCCCGTATACTCCTATATACAGTATAGACCTCTATATACATTCACCCCGTATACTCCTATGTACAGTATATGCCTCTATATACATTCACCCGTATACTCCTATATACAGAATTTACCTCTATATACAGTATAGACCTCTATATACATTCACCCTGTATACTCCTATATACAGTATATACCTCTATATACATTCACCCCGTATACTCCTATATGCAGTATATACCTCTATATACATTCACCCCGTATACTCCTATGTACAGTATATGCCTCTATATACATTCACCCGTATACTCCTATATACAGTATTTACCTCTATATACATTCACCCCGTATACTCCTATATGCAGTATATACCTCTATATACATTCACCCCGTATACTCCTATGTACAGTATAGACCTCTATATAGATTCACCCCGTATACTCCTATATACAGTATAGACCTCTATATACATTCACCCCGTATACTCCTATATACAGTATAGACCTCTATATACATTCACCCCGTATACTCCTATATACAGTATAGACCTCTATATACATTCACCCCGTATACTCCTATATACAGTATAGACCTCTATATGCATTCACCCTGTATACTCCTATATACAGTATAGACCTCTATATACATTCACCCCGTATACTCCTATATACAGTATAGACCTCTATATACATTCACCCCGTATACTCCTATATACAGTATAGACCTCTATATGCATTCACCCTGTATACTCCTATGTACAGTATAGACCTCTATATACATTCACCCCGTATACTCCTATATACAGTATATACCTCTATATACATTCACCCCGTATACTCCTATATACAGTATAGACCTCTATATGCATTCACCCTGTATACTCCTATATACAGTATAGACCTCTATATACATTCACCCCGTATACTCCTATATGCAGTATATACCTCTATATACATTCACCCGTATACTCCTATATACAGTATATACCTCTATATACATTCACCCCGTATACTCCTATATGCAGTATATACCTCTATATACATTCACCCGTATACTCCTACATACAGTATATACGTCCCCCTGTATACTCCGTACTAGATTTGATGGATATAGTATATGCTATACACCGCTGTCCTGTCATATCATTGCTTTCAGGATTTCCCGGTCAGAAAGGAGGTGATGGAGGCAGCGGGGGAGTGGGCCCCTCAGGGCCAGCAGGACTTCCAGGAACAGATGGTGAGTTATGATCCGTGTCGGACTGGGGTACTTATGGCCCACCAGTGTAACTGATCCTGGGGGCCCACCAGTGTAACTGATCCTGGGGGCCCACCAGTGTAACTGATCCTGGGGGCCCACCAGTGTAACTGATCCCGGGGGCCCCACCAGTGTAACTGATCCCGGGGGCCCCACCAGTGTAACTGATCCCGGGGGCCCCACCAGTGTAACTGATCCCGGGGGCCCCACCAGTGTAACTGATCCCGGGGGCCCCACCAGTGTAACTGATCCCGGGGGCCCCACCAGTGTAACTGATCCCGGGGGCCCCACCAGTGTAACTGATCCCGGGGGCCCCACCAGTGTAACTGATCCCGGGGGCCCCACCAGTGTAACTGATCCCGGGGGCCCCACCAGTGTAACTGATCCCGGGGGCCCCACCAGTGTAACTGATCCCGGGGGCCCACCAGTGTAACTGATCCCGGGGGCCCCACCAGTGTAACTGATCCCGGGGGCCCCACCAGTGTAACTGATCCCGGGGGCCCCACCAGTGTAACTGATCCCGGGGGCCCCACCAGTGTAACTGATCCCGGGGGCCCCACCAGTGTAACTGATTCTGGGGGCCCACCTTAGGGCTCCTGGACATTTTCCATGTCTGTAAAATAATAATAATGACTGGGTGTCTGTCTGTCCGCCTGGCGCAATGATAGAACATGTCCTATTACTGCCGGCATTAGACCAGGATCGGACGGTCTGCTCCGCGTATTCTGGAACGCGCACACCCGGTATTTATGTTTTGTGGATCCGCAATTTGCGGTCGTGTTCATGAGCCCTTTCCGTGATAACAGAGATATAACAGATGAAGTGTGATGGCGGACAGCAGCATGCCCAATCACACACGTGGATATCCTGCCCTGAAGTCAGAAACAAGACACAGCAGCCCTCACCGACCACTCACTGGACACGTGGCACACAAGACACTTATACGTGGCTCACATGTCACTGATGCACGTACACCACTGATACATATAGCACACACCAATCACACATAGGAAACACGCAATGCACACACCAAGACTTGTATGCCTAACCCTATTAGGTGTAGCGGGCTTAAAGGGGTTAAAGGGTTTGTCTCCCTTCAGTAAATGGCATTTATCCTGCAGTTACTAATGTATTGGGATTCTCCATATTGCCTCCTTCCCATCACATTACACACAGCACGTATCCGTGGTTACGACCACCGTGTAATCCAGCAGCGGTGGCAGTGCTTACACACTATAGGGATAGGCTGGAAGTGTGCACAGGCCAACACCTTTACCTCCAGTGTGTAAGCACGGCCACCGCTGCTGGATTACACGGTGGTCGTAACCACGGATACGTGCTGTGTGTAATGTGATGGGAAGGAGGCAATATGGAGAATCCCAATACATTAGTAACTGCAGGATAAATGCCAATTACTGAAGGGAGACAAACCCTTTAACCCCTTTAAGCCTAAATGTCTGGCGTGAAACTCACCGGCTCTTAGGGCTCTTTCACACCTGCGTTGTCCGGATCCGGCATACAGTTCCGTCGTCGGGGCTCTATGCCGGAAGAATCCTGATCAGTTTTATCCTAATGCATTCTGAATGGAGTGAAATCCGTTCAGGATGCATCAGGACGTCTTCAGTTCCGGAACGGAACGTTTTTTGGCCGGAGAAAATACCGCAGCATGCTGCGCTTTTTGCTCCGGCCAAAAATCCTGAAGACTTGCCGCAAGGCCGGATCCGGAATTAATGCCCATTGAAAGGCATTGATCCGGATCCGGCCTTAAGCTAAACGTCGTTTCGGCGCATTGCCGGATCCGACGTTTAGCTTTTTCTGAATGGTTGCCATGGCTGCGGGGACGCTAAAGTCCTGGCAGCCATGGTAAAGTGTAGTGGGGAGCGGGGGAGCAGCATACTTACCGTCCGTGCGGCTCCCGGGGCGCTCCAGAGTGACGTCAGGACGCCCCATGCGCATGGATCACGTGATCACATGGCACGTCATCCATGCGCATGGGGCGCTCTGACGTCATTCTGGAGCGCCCCGGGAGCCGCACGGGCGGTAAGTATACCGCTCCCCCGCTCCCCGCTACTACTATGGCAACCAGGACTTTAATAGCGTCCTGGCTGCCATAGTAACACTGAACGCATTTTGAAGACGGATCCGTCTTCAAATGCTTTCAGTTCACTTGCGTTTTTCCGGATCCGGCGTGTAATTCCGGCAAGTGGAGTACACGCCGGATCCGGACAACGCAAGTGTGAAAGAGGCCTTACCTCCTCAGATTGCACATAATCTACAGGATACTGATAAGGGTTCTCCGACCACAATGGCCTCTCGCCCGTCTGCAGGATCGGTGATACATATCAGATTGCGGGGGTCTGACTGCCGGACCACCCACTGATCATGAAGAAGGGTCCGGAGACATTCAGTTACGTGACCGCCAATCTATGTGCACAAGGGTCTTCAGACCACGTCCCCTTGATCTAGGGGTCCGGCAGTCACTTATCACCTGTCGTGTCAGAGCTGCTTCCTAAAGCCTGTGAAGGTTCTCGTGTATCCTGCCACGGCGCAGGCCACGGGACGCGCTGTAGATTTCTTGAAAACGTTTCACTCGTTCTTCCAAAAGGCTCGTTGAGAAAGCTCGATGGAAGAACGACTGAAACGTTTTCAAATCTACAGCGCGTCCCGTGGCCTCGACTTATTCCTTACAGATATAAACTTTAAAGGTTTTCTTTGGGTGTAAAAAATATATATTGTCCCAAAATAAGTGTCAAACAAATAGAAACGCTGCCTGTTAAAGGGCCGGCGTCCACTCCACAGGATCGGGGATAACTAAGTGATCCGTGGGGGTCTGAACGCTGGAGCCCCCACTGATCCCCCTGCTTGCCTGAGGGGCAGGTGGAGCACATGCCCGGCCTCTCCAGCCATTCTCTACGGGGTCGCCGGAGATGGCGGAGTACAGCGCTGGCTATTTCCAGTGGTCCCAAAGAGAATGAATGGAGCAGCAGGGCGGACGCGTGGCCGGTCACACCATCAAAAAGGGGGAACAGTGGGGGTCGCAGAATCGGACCCCACTAATCATAGAGTTATGCCCTATGGTGTGGAGAGGATAACTTGAACACCTGGACAACCCCTTTAAATCCTCCACCACCAGTATCTCTTTACATGGCAGCGGTGATGCCTGTAAATACGGAATATCATCACTGCCACCATGTAAACCGTACCTGTCAGTACTGGAGAATGGGACGCACGGGGCAGGTCATAACCTTTAACAAAGACCAAGCAAAGGCGCTAGAGGAGCAACGTGAGCAAAGAGTACCAACGGAGGGTCATAACTGGAGCAGGGGTATTAGGGTCTCCTGAGGCAGGGTAATAGTGGGGATCCTGGAGCAGAGGTATTAGGGTCTCCTGAGGCAGGGTAATAGTGGGGATCCTGGAGCAGAGGTATTAGGGTCTCCTGAGGCAGGGTAATAGTGGGGATCCTGGAGCAGAGGTATTAGGGTCTCCTGAGGCAGGGTAATAGTGGGGATCCTGGAGCAGGGGTATTAGGGTCTCCTGAGGCAGGGTAATAGTGGGGATCCTGGAGCAGAGGTATTAGGGTCTCCTGAGGCAGGGTAATAGTGGGGATCCTGGAGCAGAGGTATTAGGGTCTCCTGAGGCAGGGTAATAGTGGGGATCCTGGAGCAGGGGTATTAGGGTCTCCTGAGGCAGGGTAATAGTGGGGATCCTGGAGCAGAGGTATTAGGGTCTCCTGAGGCAGGGTAATAGTGGGGATCCTGGAGCAAAGGTATTAGGGTCTCCTGAGGCAGGGTAATAGTAGGGGATCCTGGAGCAAAGGTATTAGTGTCTCCTGAGGCAGGGTAATAGTAGGGGATCCTGGAGCAAAGGTATTAGTGTCTCCTGAGGCAGGGTAATAGTGGGGATCCTGGAGCAGAGGTATTAGGGTCTCCTGAGGCAGGGTAATAGTGGGGATCCTGGAGCAGAGGTATTAGGGTCTCCTGAGGCAGGGTAATAGTGGGGATCCTGGAGCAGAGGTATTAGGGTCTCCTGAGGCAGTGTAATAGTGGGGATCCTGGAGTAGGGGTATTAGGGTCTCCTGAGGCAGGGTAATAGTGGGGATCCTGGAGTAGGGGTATTAGGGTCTCCTGAGGCAGGGTAATAGTGGGGATCCTGGAGCAGAGGTATTACGGTCTCCTGAGGTAGGGTAATAGTGGGGATCCTGGAGCAGAGGTATTAGGGTCACCTGAGGCAGGGTAATAGTGGGGATCCTGGAGCAGAGGTATTAGGGTCTCCTGAGGCAGGGTAATAGTGGGGATCCTGGAGCAGAGGTATTAGGGTCTCCTGAGGCAGGGTAATAGTGGGGATCCTGGAGCAGAGGTATTAGGGTCTCCTGAGGCAGGGTAATAGTGGGGATCCTGGAGTAGGGGTATTAGGGTCTCCTGAGGCAGGGTAATAGTGGGGATCCTGGAGCAGAGGTATTAGGGTCTCCTGAGGCAGGGTAATAGTGGGGATCCTGGAGCAGAGGTATTAGGGTCACCTGAGGCAGGGTAATAGTGGGGATCCTGGAGCAGAGGTATTAGGGTCACCTGAGGCAGGGTAATAGTGGGGATCCTGGGGCAGAGGTATTACGGTCTCCTGAGGCAGGGTAATAGTGGGGATCCTGGAGTAGGGGTATTAGGGTCTCCTGAGGCAGGGTAATAGTGGGGATCCTGGAGCAGAGGTATTAGGGTCTCCTGAGGCAGGGTAATAGTAGGGATCCTGGAGCAGAGGTATTAGGGTCACCTGAGGCAGGGTAATAGTGGGGATCCTGGAGCAGAGGTATTAGGGTCGCCTGAGGCAGGGTAATAGTAGGGATCCTGGAGCAGAGGTATTACGGTCTCCTGAGGCAGGGTAATAGTGGGGATCCTGGAGTAGGGGTATTAGGGTCTCCTGAGGCAGGGTAATAGTGGGGATCCTGGAGTAGGGGTATTAGGGTCTCCTGAGGCAGGGTAATAGTGGGGATCCTGGAGCAGAGGTATTAGGGTCTCCTGAGGCAGGGTAATAGTGGGGATCCTGGAGCAGAGGTATTAGGGTCTCCTGAGGCAGGGTAATAGTGGGGATCCTGGAGCAGAGGTATTAGGGTCTCCTGAGGCAGGGTAATAGTGGGGATCCTGGAGCAGAGGTATTAGGGTCTCCTGAGGCAGGGTAATAGTGGGGATCCTGGAGCAGAGGTATTAGGGTCTCCTGAGGCAGGGTAATAGTGGGGATCCTGGAGCAGAGGTATTAGGGTCTCCTGAGGCAGGGTAATAGTGGGGATCCTGGAGCAGAGGTATTAGGGTCTCCTGAGGCAGGGTAATAGTGGGGATCCTGGAGCAGAGGTATTAGGGTCTCCTGAGGCAGGGTAATAGTGGGGATCCTGGAGCAGAGGTATTAGGGTCTCCTGAGGCAGGGTAATAGTGGGGATCCTGGAGCAGAGGTATTAGGGTCTCCTGAGGCAGGGTAATAGTGGGGATCCTGGAGCAGAGGTATTACGGTCTCCTGAGGCAGGGTAATAGTGGGGATCCTGGAGTAGGGGTATTAGGGTCACCTGAGGCAGGGTAATAGTGGGGATCCTGGAGTAGGGGTATTAGGGTCTCCTGAGGCAGGGTAATAGTGGGGATCCTGGAGCAGAGGTATTACGGGTCTCCTGAGGGCAGGGTACTAGTTGGGGATCCTGGAGAGTAGTAGGTATTAGGGTCTCCTGAGGCACGGGTAATAGTGGGGATCCTGGAGTAGGGGTATTAGGGTCTCCTGCGGCAGGGTAATAGTGGGGATCCTGGAGCAGAGGTATTAGGGTCTCCTGAGGCAGGCTAATAGTGGGGATCCTGGAGCAGAGGTATTAGGGTCACCTGCGGCAGGGTAATAGTAGGGATCCTGGAGCAGAGGTATTAGGGTCCCTGAGGCAGGCTAATAGTGGGGATCTGGAGCAGAGGGTATTAGGGTCTCCTGAGGCAGGGTAATAGTGGGGATCCTGGAGTAGGGGTATTAGGGTCTCCTGGAGGCAGGTAATAGTAGGGATCCTGGAGCAGAGGTATTAGGGTCACCTGAGGCAGGTAATAGTGGGGATCCTGGAGCAGAGGTATTAGGGTCTCCTGAGGCAGGGTATAGTGGGGATCCTGGAGTAGGGGTATTAGGGTCTCCTGAGGCAGGGTAATAGTGGGTATCCTGGAGCAGAGGTATTAGGGGTCTCCTGAGGCAGGGTAATAGTGGGGATCCTGGAGCAGAGGTATTAGGGTCTCCTGAGGCAGGGTAATAGTGGGATCCTGGAGTAGGGGTATTAGGGTCTCCTGAGGCAGGGTAATAGTGAGGATCCTGGAGCAGAGGTATTAGGGTCTCCTGAGGCAGGGTAATAGGGGATCCTGGAGCAGAGGTATTAGGGTCATCCTGAGGCAGGGTAATAGTGGGGATCCTGGAGCAGAGGTATTAGGGTCGCCTGAGGCAGGGTAATAGTAGGGATCCTGGAGCAGAGGTATTAGGGTCACCTGAGGCAGGCTAATAGTGGGGATCCTGGAGCAGAGGTATTAGGGTCTCCTGAGGCAGGGTAATAGTGGGGATCCTGGAGTAGGGGTATTAGGGTCACCTGAGGCAGGGTAATAGTGGGGATCCTGGAGCAGAGGTATTAGGGTCACCTGAGGCAGGGTAATAGTGGGGATCCTGGAGCAGAGGTATTAGGGTCACCTGAGGCAGGGTAATAGTGGGGATCCTGGAGCAGAGGTATTAGGGTCTCCTGAGGCAGGGTAATAGTGGGGATCCTGGGGCAGAGGTATTAGGGTCTCCTGAGGCAGGGTAATAGTGGGGATCCTGGAGCAGAGGTATTAGGGTCTCCTGAGGCAGGGTAATAGTGGGGATCCTGGGGCAGAGGCGGAAGCCCCCGCCTCCCTGGTGGTCCAGTCCGAGCCTGGTAATGATCGTAGAATGAGACCCGAACCAGTGATGTGAGTGTCAGTGGTGTACATAGAGAAGTAAGGGCCCCATAGCAAGGATCACACCAGGCCTGACCTGTTCTCTTCATTCTCCGGTCAGTACGATTGCAGTGATACCACATTTATATAGTTTATGGGGTTTGTATTTACAGCGTTCCCTATGAGATAAAACTGTCCTGTTCCCTTCACGATTGCAGTGATACCACATTTACAGTTGTATTCAAAATAATAGCAGTGCTTAAAAAGTGAATAAAGCTCAGAACCCGTCTAATGGCTTCTATCTCCATCCACACAGATGCATCGGGAACACTGCACCTTCTGTTCCAAATCAAAACATGAAGAAAATTATATCACATTTGTGTTGTTCCTCTAAAAAAAATTGAAGCAAAGTGAATATTAGACTGTTCAAAAAAATAGCAGTGTCTGTCTTCTTTACAATCTCAGACATTCACTCTATAAACGGAGAAATGTCTGGGGATTTCCTCTCCTCTGAATCCCGTCACTGATACTCGGTTGTATACCCACTGTCTCTGAGACCTGCTGGACGTCTGTGCCGCTCGGCGTCACCACCTTCTGCCCCTGTGACCAGGTTCTCCAGCCCCGGAGGATCGGACCACATTCCACGGTTCTTCTCTATTTCTTGGTTTTGCCTCAGAAACTGCATTTTTTATGTCACCCAGAAGTTTCCTATTGGATTAAGATCCGGGGATCGGGCCGGCCGCTCCATGACGTCAGTCTTGTTGGTCTGGAGCCGAGATGTTGCCCGTTTACTGGAGTGTTTGGGGTCGTTGTCTTGTTGGACACCCATTTCCAGGGCATTTCCTCTTCAGCATAAGGCAGCCGGACCTCTTCCAGTAATCTGATGGATTCAGACTGATCCATGATCCCTGGTCTGCGGTAAATAGGCCCAACACCGTAGTCTGAGACACATCCCCGTATCAGGATGCTTGTCCACCATGCTTTACTGTCTTCACAGTGCACGGGGGCTGAATTCAGTGTTTGGGGTCGTCTGACAAACTGTCTCCGGCCACTAGACCCAAACAGAACCATCTCACTTCCATCAGTCCACAGAATGTCTCTTCAGGCCGGTCAATGGGCTCTTTGGCAGATTGTAAGCTCTTCAGCCCACGTCTGGTTTCCAGCAGTGGGACTTTGCGGGGTCTTCTTGCAGATCGCTCGGCCTCACATCGGCGTCGTCTCATTGTAACAGGACTCACAGGGAACTTTACACCTTCTTCATCTTCCTGGAGCTGATTGTTGGCTGAGTCCTCGCCATTTTGGCTATTCTTCTATCCATTTGAAAGGTAGTTTTTTGCTTTCTTCCACGTCTTTCAGGTTTTGGTTGCCGTTTTAAAACATTTTCGATCATTTTAGCTGAGCAGCCGATCATTTTCTGCACTTCTTTATATGTTTTCCCCTCTCTAATCAATGTTTTAATCAAGGTACGCTCTGTTCTTCTGAACAATGTCTGGAACGACCCATTTTCCTCCGAATTTCAGAGACAAAAGCACTGTAACCGGCATGGACAACATTTGCTGCCTTCCTTCCTTAAATAAGGGCAATAATTGCCACCTGTTTTTCAAAGAATGAATGATCTCACTCATTGAACTCCACACTGCTATTATTTTGAATATGCCCCTTTCAATGAGTGATTCAATTACACAGAATCAGCAGCAGCAGGTCCTGACTGTTTGGTCTGTTGGATTTCTATTACTCTACTGCACCTGCTAGTAAATTATTTGCCTTGTAGAAATATCATTTCTACCAAAAACAGTGATTGATCAGGTTAGTGATGTCTGACTATTATTTTGAACACAACTGTATATTGTTTTATGGGTTTTATTTTTACAACATTCCTTATGAGATAAAACTGTCCTGTTCTCTTCATTCTCGGGGTCAGTACGATTACAGTGAAACCACATTTATATAGTTTTATGGGTTTTATTTTTACGGCATTTCCTGAGAGATAAAACTGACCTGTTCCCTTCATTCTCCGGGTCAGTACGATTACAGTGATACCACATTTATATAGTTTTATGGGTTTCGTTTTTACAGTGTTCTCTATGAGATAAAACTAATCTGTTCTCTTCATTCTCTGGGTCAGTACGATTACAGATACCACATTTATATAGTTTTATGGGTTTTGCGTTTGCAGCGTTCCCTATGAGATAAAACTGACCTGTTCTCTTCATTCTCTGGGTCAGTACGATTACAGAGATACCACATTTATATAGTTTTATGGGTTATGTTTTTACAGCGTTCCCCATGAGATAAAACTGACCTGTTCTCTTTATTCTCCGGTCAGTACGATTACAGAGATACCACATTTATATAGTTTTATGGGTTTTGTATTTACAGCGTTCCCTATGAGATAAAACTGACCTGTTCCCTTCATTCTCCGGTCAGTACGATTACAGAGATACCACATTTATATAGTTTTATGGGTTTCGTTTTTACAGTGTTCTCTATGAGATAAAACTAATCTGTTCTCTTCATTCTCTGGGTCAGTACGATTACAGAGATGCCACATTTATATAGTTTTATGGGTTTTGTTTTTACAGCGTTCCCTATGAGATAAAACTGACCTGTTCTCTTCATTCTCCGGTCAGTACGATTACAGCGATACCACATTTATATAGTTTTATGGGTTTTGTATTTACAGCGTTCCCTATGAGATAAAACTGACCTGTTCTCTTCATTCTCCGGTCAGTACGATTACAGTGATACCACATTTATATAGTTTTATGGGTTTTGTATTTACAGCGTTCCCTATGAGATAAAACTGACCTGTTCTCTTCATTCTCCGGTCAGTACGATTACAGCGATACCACATTTATATAGTTTTATGGGTTTTGTTTTTACGGCGTTCCCTATGAGATAAAACTGACCTGTTCTCTTCATTCCCCGGGTCAGTACGATTACAGTGATACCACATTTATATAGTTTTATGGGTTTTGCTTTTACAACGTTCTCTATGAGATAAAACTGACCTGTTCCCTTCATTCTCCGGGTCAGTACGATTACAGTGATACCACATTTATATAGTTCTATGGGTTTTGTATTTACAGCGTTCCCTATGAGATAAAACTGGCCTGTTCTCTTCATTCTCCAGGTCAGTACGATTACAGAGATACCACATTTATATAGTTCTATGGGTTGTGTTTTTACAGCGTTCCCCATGAGATAAAACTGACCTGTTCCCTTCATTCTCCGGGTCAGTACGATTACAGAGATACCACATTTATATAGTTTTATGGGTTTCGCGTTTACAGCGTTCCCTATGAGATAAAACTGACCTGTTCCCTTCATTCTCCGGTCAGTACGATTACAGATACCACATTTATATAGTTTTATGGGTTTTGCGTTTGCAGCGTTCCCTATGAGATAAAACTGACCTGTTCTCTTCATTCTCCGGGTCAGTACGATTACAGAGATACCACATTTATATAGTTCTATGGGTTTCGTTTTTACAGCGTTCCCTATGAGATAAAACTGACCTGTTCTCTTCATTCTCCGGTCAGTACGATTACAGATACCACATTTATATAGTTTTATGGGTTTCGCGTTTACAGCGTTCCCTATGAGATAAAACTGACCTGTTCCCTTCATTCTCCGGTCAGTACGATTACAGAGATACCACATTTATATAGTTCTATGGGTTTCGTTTTTACAGCGTTCCCCATGAGATAAAACTGACCTGTTCTCTTCATTCTCTGGGTCAGTACGATTACAGTGATACCACATTTATATAGTTTTATGGGTTTCGCGTTTACAGCGTTCCCTATGAGATAAAACTGACCTGTTCCCTTCATTCTCCGGTCAGTACGATTACAGATACCACATTTATATAGTTTTATGGGTTTTGCGTTTGCAGCGTTCCCTATGAGATAAAACTGACCTGTTCTCTTCATTCTCCGGGTCAGTACGATTACAGAGATACCACATTTATATAGTTCTATGGGTTTCGTTTTTACAGCGTTCCCTATGAGATAAAACTGACCTGTTCTCTTCATTCTCCGGGTCAGTACGATTACAGAGATACCACATTTATATAGTTCTATGGGTTTCGTTTTTACAGCGTTCCCTATGAGATAAAACTGACCTGTTCTCTTCATTCTCCGGGTCAGTACGATTACAGATACCACATTTATATAGTTTTATGGGTTTCGCGTTTACAGCGTTCCCTATGAGATAAAACTGACCTGTTCCCTTCATTCTCCGGTCAGTACGATTACAGATACCACATTTATATAGTTTTATGGGTTTTGCGTTTGCAGCGTTCCCTATGAGATAAAACTGACCTGTTCTCTTCATTCTCGGGGTCAGTACGATTACAGAGATACCACATTTATATAGTTCTATGGGTTTCGTTTTTACAGAGTTCCCCATTAGAGTTGAGCGAACACCTGGATGTTCGGGTTCGAGAAGTTCGGCCGAACATCCCGGAAATGTTCGGGTTCGGGATCCGAACCCGATCCGAACTTCGTCCCGAACCCGAACCCCATTGAAGTCAATGGGGACCCGAACTTTTCGGCACTAAAACGGCTGTAAAACAGCCCAGGAAAGGGCTAGAGGGCTGCAAAAGGCAGCAACATGTAGGTAAATCCCCTGCAAACAAATGTGGATAGGGAAATTAATTAAAATAAAAATTAAATAAATAAAAATTAACCAAAATCAATTGGAGAGAGGTTCCATAGCAGAGAATCTGGCTTCCCGTCACCCACCACTGGAACAGTCCATTCTCAGATATTTAGGCCCCGGCACCCAGGCAGAGGAGAGAGGTCCCGTAACAGAGAATCTGTCTTCATGTCATAGCAGAGAATCAGGCTTCCCGTCACCCACCACTGGAACAGTCCATTCTCAGATATTTAGGCCCCGGCACCCAGGCAGAGGAGAGAGGTCCCGTAACAGAGAATCTGTCTTCATGTCAGCAGAGAATTAGTCTGCATGTCATAGCAGAGAATGAGGCTTCACGTCACCCACCACTGCAACAGTCCATTGGCATATATTTAGGCCTAGCACACAGGCAGAGCAGAGAGGTCCCGTAACAGACAATCTGGCTTCATGTCAGCAGAGAATCAGTCTGCATGTCATAGCAGAGAATGAGGCTTCACGTCACCCACCACTGCAACAGTCCATTGGCATATATTTAGGCCTAGCACACAGGCAGAGCAGAGAGGTCCCGTAACAGAGAATCTGGCTTCATGACAGCAGAGAATCAGTCTGCATGTCATAGCAGAGAATGAGGCTTCACGTCACCCACCACTGCAACAGTCCATTGGCATATATTTAGGCCTAGCACACAGGCAGAGCAGAGAGGTCCCGTAACAGACAATCTGGCTTCATGTCAGCAGAGAATCAGTCTGCATGTCATAGCAGAGAATGAGGCTTCACGTCACCCACCACTGCAACAGTCCATTGGCATATATTTAGGCCTAGCACACAGGCAGAGCAGAGAGGTCCCGTAACAGACAATCTGGCTTCATGACAGCAGAGAATCAGTCTGCATGTCATAGCAGAGAATGAGGCTTCACGTCACCCACCACTGCAACAGTCCATTGGCATATATTTAGGCCTAGCACACAGGCAGAGCAGAGAGGTCCCGTAACAGAGAATCTGTCTTCATGTCAGCAGAGAATCAGTCTGCATGTCATAGCAGAGAATCAGGCTTCACGTCAGCCACCACTGCAACAGTCCATTGTCATAAATTTAGGCCCAGCACCCAGGCAGAGCAGAGAGGTCCCGTAACAGACAATCTGGCTTCATGTCAGCAGAGAATTAGTCTGCATGTCATAGCAGAGAATCAGGCTTCACGTCAGCCACCACTGGAACAGTCCATTGTCATATATTTAGGCCTAGCACACAGGCAGAGGAGAGGTTCATTCAACTTTGGGTAGCCTCGCAATATAATGGTAAAATGAAAATAAAAATAGGATTGAATGAGGAAGTGCCCTGGAGTCCAATAATATATGGTTATGGGGAGGTAGTTAATGTCTAATCTGGACAAGGGACGGACAGGTCCTGTGGGATCCATGCCTGGTTCATTTTTTATGAACGTCAGCTTGTCCACATTGGCTGTAGACAGGCGGCTGCGTTTGTCTGTAATGACGCCCCCTGCCGTGCTGAATACACGTTCAGACAAAACGCTGCCCGCCGGGCAGGCCAGCACCTCCAAGGCATAAAAGGCTAGCTCTGGCCACGTGGACAATTTAGAGACCCAGTAGTTGAATGGGGCCGAACCATCAGTCAGTATGTGGAGGGGTGTGCACACGTACTGTTCCACCATGTTAGTGAAATGTTGCCTCCTGCTAACACGTTGCGTATCAGGTGGTGGTGCAGTTAGCTGTGGCGTGTTGACAAAAGTTTTCCACATCTCTGCCATGCTAACCCTGCCCTCAGAGGAGCTGGCCGTGACACAGCTGCCTTGGCGACCTCTTGCTCCTCCTCTGCCTTGGCCTTGGGCTTCCACTTGTTCCCCTGTGACATTTGGGAATGCTCTCAGTAGCGCGTCTACCAACGTGCGCTTGTACTCGCGCATCTTCCTATCACGCTCCAGTGCAGGAAGTAAGGTGGGCACATTGTCTTTGTAGCGTGGATCCAGCAGGGTGGCAACCCAGTAGTCCGCACAGGTTAAAATGTGGGCAACTCTGCTGTCGTTGCGCAGGCACTGCAGCATGTAGTCGCTCATGTGTGCCAGGCTGCCCAGGGGTAAGGACAAGCTGTCCTCTGTGGGAGGCGTATCGTCATCGTCCTGCCTTTCCCCCCAGCCACGCACCAGTGATGGACCCGAGCTGCGTTGGGTGCCACCCCGCTGTGACCATGCTTCATCCTCATCCTCCTCCACCTCCTCCTCATCCTCGTCCTCCTCGTCCTCCAGTAGTGGGCCCTGGCTGGCCACATTTGTACCTGGCCTCTGCTGTTGCAAAAAACCTCCCTCTGAGTCACTTCGAAGAGACTGGCCTGAAAGTGCTAAAAATGACCCCTCTTCCTCATCCTCCTCCTCCTCCTCCTGGGCCACCTCCTGTTCCATCATCGCCCTAAGTGTTTTCTCAAGGAGACATAGAAGTGGTATTGTAACGCTGATAACGGTGTCATCGCCACTGGCCATGTTGGTGGAGTACTCGAAACAGCGCAACAGGGCACACAGGTCTCGCATGGAGGCCCAGTCATTGGTGGTGAAGTGGTGCTGTTCTGTAGTGCGACTGACCCGTGCGTGCTGCAGCTGAAACTCCACTATGGCCTGCTGCTGCTCGCACAGTCTGTCCAGCATGTGCAAGGTGGAGTTCCACCTGGTGGGCACGTCGCATATGAGGCGGTGAGCGGGAAGGCCGAAGTTACGCTGTAGCGCAGACAGGCGAGCAGCGGCAGGATGTGAACGCCGGAAGCGCGAACAGACGGCCCGCACTTTATGCAGCAGCTCTGACATGTCGGGGTAGTTGTGAATGAACTTCTGCACCACCAAATTCAGCACATGCGCCAAGCAAGGGATGTGCGTCAAATTGGCTAGTCCCAGAGCTGCAACGAGATTTCGCCCATTATCACACACCACCAGGCCGGGCTTGAGGCTCACCGGCAGCAACCACTCGTCGGTCTGTTGTTCAATACCCCGCCACAACTCCTGTGCGGTGTGGGGCCTGTCCCCCAAACATATGAGTTTCAGAATGGCCTGCTGACGTTTACCCCGGGCTGTGCTGAAGTTGGTGGTGAAGGTGTGTGGCTGACTGGATGAGCAGGTGGAAGAAGAGGAGGAGGAAGCCGAGAAGGAGGAGGTGGCAACAGGAGGCAAAGAATGTTGCCCTGCGATCCTTGGCGGCGGCAGGACGTGCGCCAAACAGCTCTCCGCCTGGGGCCCAGCTGCCACTACATTTACCCAGTGTGCAGTTAGGGAGATATAGCGTCCCTGGCCGTGCTTACTGGTCCACGTATCTGTGGTTAGGTGGACCTTGCTACAGATGGCGTTGCGCAGTGCACACTTGATTTTATCGGATACTTGGTTGTGCAGGGAAGGCACGGCTCTCTTGGAGAAGTAGTGCCGGCTGGGAACAACATACTGTGGGACAGCAAGCGACATGAGCTGTTTGAAGCTGTCTGTGTCCACCAGCCTGAATGACAGCATTTCATAGGCCAGTAGTTTAGAAATGCTGGCATTCAGGGCCAGGGATCGAGGGTGGCTAGGTGGGAATTTACGCTTTCTATCAAATGTTTGTGAGATGGAGAGCTGAACGCTGGCGTGTGACATGGTTGAGACGCTTGGTGACGGAGGTGGTGGTGGTGGTGTTGGTGGTACATCCCCTGTTTGCTGGGCGGCAGGTGCCAACGTTCCTCCAGAGGCGGAGGAAGAGGCCGAGGCGGCAGCAGCAGAATAGGCCGAGGCGGCAGCAGCAGAAGAGGTAGCAGGGGGAGCCTGAGTGACTTCCTTGGTTTTAAGGTGTTTACTCCACTGCAGTTCATGCTTTGCATGCAGGTGCCTGGTCATGCAGGTTGTGCTCAGGTTCAGAACGTTAATGCCTCGCTTCAGGCTCTGATGGCACAGCGTGCAAACCACTCGGGTCTTGTCGTCAGCACATTGTTTGAAGAAGTGCCATGCCAGGGAACTCCTTGAAGCTGCCTTTGGGGTGCTCGGTCCCAGATGGCGGCGGTCAGTAGCAGGCGGAGTCTCTTGGCGGCGGGTGTTCTGCTTTTGCCCACTGCTCCCTCTTTTGCTACGCTGTTGGCTCGGTCTCACCACTGCCTCTTCCTCCGAACTGTGAAAGTCAGTGGCACGACCTTCATTCCATGTGGGGTCTAGGACCTCATCGTCCCCTGCATCGTCTTCCACCCAGTCTTGATCCCTGACCTCCTGTTCAGTCTGCACACTGCAGAAAGACGCAGCAGTTGGCACCTGTGTTTCGTCATCATCAGAGACATGCTGAGGTGGTATTCCCATGTCCTCATCATCAGGAAACATAAGTGGTTGTGCGTCAGTGCATTCTATGTCTTCCACCGCTGGGGAAGGGCTGGGTGGATGCCCTTGGGAAACCCTGCCAGCGGAGTCTTCAAACAGCATAAGAGACTGCTGCATAACTTGAGGCTGAGACAGTTTCCCTGGTATGCATGGGGGTGATGTGACAGACTGATGGGGTTGGTTTTCAGGCGCCATCTGTGCGCTTTCTGCAGAAGACTGGGTGGGAGATAATGTGAACGTGCTGGATCCACTGTCGGCCACCCAATTGACTAATGCCTGTACCTGCTCAGGCCTTACCATCCTTAGAACGGCATTGGGCCCCACCATATATCGCTGTAAATTCTGGCGGCTACTGGGACCTGAGGTAGTTGGTACACTAGGACGTGTGGATGTGGCAGAACGGCCACGTCCTCTCCCAGCACCAGAGGGTCCACTAACACCACCACGACCATGTCCACGTCCGCGTCCCTTACTAGATGTTTTTCTCATTGTTATGGTTCACCACAACAACAAATATATTATTTGGCCCAATGTATTGTATTCAAATTCAGCGGGATATAAATTTGAGGCCTAGTATTTAGGCGCTGGGTCACCGGTATGGATTTAGTGACAGAATTAGACTTGGAAATACACAGTAGCGGGTGTGTGTGAAGTTATTCTGAATGACCCAATGTGCACCTTGAATATTATATACCCTTTTTGGGATAGATTTCAAATAGCTCTGATATAGCAGGAACCACTAAATTATGAAATTGCTAAATTGGGAATTGTACTTCAACCCAGAACAAAAAATGTGCTTTGACGGACACTAAATAACTTTCCCAGCCACAACAGTACAGCGGTGGGTAACGAGAGATTTAGAGGGATTTAAATTTGAGGCCTAGTATTTAGGCGCTGGGTCACCGGTATGGATTTAGTGACAGAATTAGACTTGGAAATACACAGTAGCGGGTGTGTGTGAAGTTATTCTGAATGACCCAATGTGCACCTTGAATATTATATACCCTTTTTGGGATAGATTTCAAATAGCTCTGATATAGCAGGAACCACTAAATTATGAAATTGCTAAATTGGGAATTGTACTTCAACCCAGAACAAAAAATGTGCTTTGACGGGCACTAAATAACTTTCCCAGCTACAACAGTACAGCGGTGGGTAACGAGAGATTTAGAGGGATTTAAATTTGAGGCCTAGTATTTAGGCGCTGGGTGACAGGTATGGATTTAGTGACAGAATTAGACTTGGAAATGCACAGAAGCGGGTGTGTGTGAAGTTATTCTGAATGACCCTATGTGCACCTTCAATATTATATACCCTTTTTGGGATAGATTTCAAATAGCTCTGATATAGCAGAAACCACTAAATTATGAAATTGCTAAATTGGGAATTGTACTTCAACCCAGAACAAAAAATGTGCTTTGACGGACACTAAATATCTTGCCCAGCAACAACAGTACAGCGGTGGGTAACGAGAGATTTAGAGGGATTTAAATTTGAGGCCTAGTATTTAGGCGCTGGGTGACAGGTATGGGTTTAGTGCCAGAATTAGACTTGGAAATACACAGTAGCGGGTGTGTGTGAAGTTATTCTGAATGACCCAATGTGCACCTTCAATATTATATACCCTTTTTGGGATAGATTTCAAATAGCTCTGATATAGCAGAAACCACTAAATTATGAAATTGCTAAATTGGGAATTGTATTTCAACCCAGAACAAGAAATGTGCTTGAACGGACACTAAATAACTCGCCCAGCTACAGCACTAGGGACAGATTTAGCTGGATATAAATTTGAGGCCTAGTATTTAGGCGCTGGGTGACCGGTATGGATTTAGTGACAGAATTAGACTGGGATATGGCCAAAAAATGAACAGACTATTGCTGGTTAAATGCACTTGGTGTGACAGCTTCACCCTGATGTAGGCTTTAGCCAAAAAACAACCACACCATTGAGGGTTAAATGCACTTGGTGACAGGCGCAGCTTGCCCCTGATTTTGTATATGGCCAAAAAATGAACAGACTATTGCTGGTTAAATGCACTTGGTGTGACAGCTTCACCCTGATGTAGGCTTTAGCCAAAAAACAACCACACCATTGAGGGTTAAATGCACTTGGTGACAGGCGCAGCTTGCCCCTGATTTTGTATATGGCCAAAAAATGAACAGACTATTGCTGGTTAAATGCACTTGGTGTGACAGCTTCACCCTGATGTAGGCTTTAGCCAAAAAACAACCACACCATTGAGGGTTAAATGCACTTGGTCGCAGCTTGTGCTGGCGCACCACAAGACACAAAATGGCCGCCGATCACCCCAGAAAAATGAGACTGACAAACGGTCTGTGCAGCCTAAAAACAGTGAGCAATTGAGGATCAGCAGCTCAATGATCCACAGCTGCAGATCGATTAATAATCAAGTACTTTGGAGGAGTTAATCTGCCTAATCTCGCCCTACTGTCGCAGCCGCAACCTCTCCCTACGCTAATCAGAGCAGAGTGACGGGCGGCGCTATGTGACTCCAGCTTAAATAGAGGCTGGGTCACATGGTGCTCTGGCCAATCACAGCCATGCCAATAGTAGGCATGGCTGTGATGGCCTCTTGGGGCAAGTAGTATGACGCTTGTTGATTGGCTGCTTTGCAGCCTTTCAAAAAGCGCCAAGAAAGCGTCACAAAAGCGCGAAGAAAGCGACGAACACCGAACCCGAACCCGGACTTTTACGAAAATGTCCGGGTTCGGGTCCGTGTCACGGACACCCCAAAATTCGGTACGAACCCGAACTATACAGTTCGAGTTCGCTCATCCCTATTCCCCATAAGATAAAACTGACCTGTTCCCTTCATTCTCCGGGTCAGTACCGATTACAGCGATACCACATTTATAGAGTTTTATGGGTTTTGTATTTACAGTGTTCCCTATGAGATAAAACAGACCTGTTCCCTTCATCCTGAGGGTCAGTACGATTACAGTGATACCACATTTATATAGTTTATAGGTTTTGTTTTTACACCGTTCCCTATGAGATAAAACTGACCTGTTCTCTTCATTCTCCGGGTCAGTACGATTACAGAGATATCACATTTATATAGTTTTATGGGTTCTGTTTTTACGGCGTTCCCTATGAGATAAAACAGACCTGTTCTCTTCATCCTGAGGGCAGTACGATTACAACATACTGTATATCTAGTTTTTCATGCGTTTTAATAATGGAAAAAAATGAAAACTTTAAAAAAAAACTTTTTTTTTCTTTTCATCGCCATATTATGACTGCCATAACTTTTTTATAGTTATGTCTACAGAGACGTGACAATCTGTAGTTTTTTGGGTTGTGTGACTTTTTATACAGTTTTTTAGGGAGGTAAAGTGATGAAAAAAAAACGCGAATCAGCCATTTTTTTTGTTACGCCATTCACCACATGGGATATTTAAAAAAAATAATATTTTAATAGTATAGGCATTTTTGCACATGGTGAGGCCCATGATGTTTTTATTTTTTTATTGTTTAAATATTCTGATTTTGGAGAAAAGCGAGTGATTTTAATTTTTATATATTTTCTTTTTACTTTTTTTTACCTAAAAAAAATTATTTTTTGTTACGGTCCATTCACACGTCCGCAGAATTAATTCTCTATGGGGCAGAAATGGATGCGGAAAGCACACAGTGTGCAGTCCGCATCCGCATTTCCGTAGTGTGCCCCCGATCTTCCGGTCCAAAAAAATAGAACATGTCCTATTCTTGTGTAGGCTGGGTGTGATGCGGATCCGCAATACACTACGGACGTGTGACTGGACCCTCAGTGTTAGTCCTCAGGTGGACTTTGTATACGGTAATGGCATTTTCTCCATCTGCTGGCCTGATTTGTAAAATACAAGTAATGAGCCTGAAAGCCTCAAGGAACAGCTTCCCCGATCTCTTCCTGGTTTCTGGCTTCTCGGATGCTATGGTCACATTTGACCACAGCATCTGAGCAGTTAAATGTCTGCTTTCGGCATTAGCTGCGTGTTACACAGCAAGCAACCGCTAGCTATGACAGTCGCTGCGAAGCGGGCGCCATCTTGAAAGACTCGACATCTGCCGTACATGTACGGCAGAGATTATGAAGGGGTTAATTGCTTCTGGCACAACCATTGTAAGTTGAGACTTTTGTAACTGGAGTCCATAACTATGGAAAACTATGAATTGGTTCAAACTCCCAAAATGTCATCCAAGATAAGAGAAAATAAAAATATAGTTACTATAAGCAGATAATGAGGAGAAATAATAATAATCTTTCCTTATATAGTGCCACCATATATTGCAGCGCTGTACAGAGCGCGCATGTACTAATGAGGCTCATCCTGAAACACGAGGAGTGAGGGCCCTGCTCGCAAGAGTTTACAGTCTATGAGAAATAAAGCCAGTCCTTCCATGTAACAGTCAAGAGTAGAAGCTGTACATCCCTGTCTATGAGGAGGACTGGGGCTTCTTCAGGATCCTGTACAGTACACGTGTACCAGGCTGGAGATGTCCTCTCCTTACATCCACAAGAGAAGCTCATTCTGGGGCAGACAGATAAAGCTAGTCTTTCCATGTAACAGTCAAGAGTAGAAGCTGTACATCCCTGTCTATGAGGAGGACTGGGGCTTCTTCAGGATCCTGTACAGCACACGTGTACCAGGCTGGAGATGTCCTCTCCTTACATCCACAAGAGAAGCTCATTCTGGGGCAGACAGATAAAGCTAGTCTTTCCATGTAACAGTCAAGAGTAGAAGCTGTACATCCCTGTCTATGAGGAGGACTGGGGCTTCTTCAGGATCCTGTACAGCACACGTGTACCAGGCTGGAGATGTCCTCTCCTTACATCCACAAGAGAAGCTCATTCTGGGGCAGACAGATAAAGCTAGTCTTTCCATGTAACAGTCAAGAGTAGAAGCTGTACATCACTGTCTATGAGGAGGACTGGGGCTTCTTCAGGATCCTGTACAGTACACGTGTACCAGACTGGAGATGTCCTCTCCTTACATCCACAAGAGAAGCTCATTCTGGGGCAGACAGATAAAGCTAGTCTTTCCATGTAACAGTCAAGAGTAGAAGCTGTACATCCCTGTCTATGAGGAGGACGGGAGCTTCTTCAGGATCCTGTACAGTACACCAGTACCAGGCTGGAGATGTCCTCTCCTGACATGCTCCGGATGTGGATGGAGTATAATACAGAGAGTAACAGTCAGAGTAGAAGCTGTACATCACTGTCTATGAGGAGGACTGGAGCTTCTTCAGGATCCTGTACAGCACACATGTACCAGGCTGGAGATGTCCTTAAATTCACAGGAGAAGCTCTTCCTGGTACAGACAGATAAAGCCATTCCTTCCATCTAACAGTCAGAGTAGAAGCTGTACATCACTGTCTATGAGGAGGACTGGGGCTTCTTCAGGATTCTGTACAGCACAAATGTACCAGGCTGGAGATGTCCTCTCCTGACATGCTCCGGATGTGGATGGAGTATAATACAGAGAGTAACAGTCTGGAGTAGAAGCTGTACATCACTGTCTATGAGGAGGACGGGAGCTTCTTCAGGATCCTGTACAGCACACATGTACAAGACTGGAGATGTCCTCTCCTGACATGCTCCGGATGTGGATGGAGTATAATACAGAAAGTAACAGCAGTAGTGTGGCTGCAGCTCTTGATGTGGCTGAAGAATAATACAGAATGTAACAGCAGGATTATGGCTGCAGCTCTGGATGTGAATGGAGTATAATACAGAATGTAACAGCAGGAGTGTGGCTGCAGCTCTGGATGTAAGTGGAGTATAATACATAATAATACAGCTGTAATGTGGCTGCAGCTCTGGATTTGGATGAAGTATAATACATAAGGTTACGGCAGGACTGTTGCTGCAGCTCTGGATGTGAATGGAGTATAATACATAATGTTACATGAGGATTGTGGCTGAAGCTCTAGATGTGCCTGGGTATAATACAGAATGTAACAGCAGGAGCGTGGCTGCAGCTCTGGATGTGGCAGGAGTATAATACATAATGTTACAGGATGATTGTGGTTGCAGCTCTGGATGTGGCTGGGTATAATACAGAATGTAACAGCAGGAGCATGGCTGCAGCTCTGGATGTGGCAGGAGTATAATACATAATGTTACAGCAGGAGTGTGGCTGAAGCTCTAGATGTGGCTGGGTATAATACAGAATGTAACAGCAGGAGTGTGGCTGCAGCTCTGGATGTGAATTGAGTATAATACATAATGTTACACCAGGATTGTGGCTGCAGCTCTAGATTTGGCCGGAGTATAACAGAATGTAACAGCAGTAGTGTGGTTGCAGCTCTGGATGTTGATGGAGTATAATACATAATTTAACAGCAGGAGTGTGGCTGCAGCTCTGGATGTGAATTGAGTATAATACATAATGTTACAGCAGGATTGTGGCTGCAGCTCTAGATGTGGCTGGAGTATAACAGAATGTAACAGCAGGAGTGTGGCTGCAGCTCTGGGTGTGGCTGGAGTATAATACAGACTCTTACAGCAGGATTCTGCTTGCAGCTCTGAATGTGGGTGGAGTATAATGTTGTCTATTCTGCAGGTGCGAAAGGCGAACCTGGAAGGCCGGGACAAGACGGACAAAAAGGTGAGATCTCATGGCTTACTGTCTCTAATTACTATCAGTGTTGGTGAGTGGTCCTGAAGAAGCAGCCCGTACAGGTATGTGTATGTGTGCCCCAGTCACCGCCACATGTTATGGGGGTTACATTGTAACGGACCGTTTCAGCAGACAAGGGGTTAAAATCCGTTTAGGCGATATGCCCCTTTCTGAGAGACAGGCACAGCTGCTGCAGGACACCAAACTCCCGAACTGGATACAAAATAGCACTTCAAACTGGAACCTCGCAAATAGCTGTCAGCAGACGAACAGGAAAAGCGTACAATCAGCTTACACTCCTGGCAATCAGTCTCCAACAGCATACAGGGAATCCCCCAATAACGAGACAAGGCTCCGTGTTGAGGGTCAAGCAGTGCTCTGATGTGCTGGCACACCCAGCCTGGTTTTTATTACAGTTGTTGCAAATACAGGTCCGCCCACAGGGTTTTGAAATACAACTAATCAGTAATTCACAACACACACAATGTAAATACAGCAACCAATCGTTCACGCCCCCAGAGGACCAGAAGGGAGACTGCGACATATCCCCACAATGCATCATGGTTTCCTCCTCTCTGTCCCGGAGACAACCGAAGGCAATCCAATTATCTCTCAGGACAAAGGGAGATCACCAATACACATGTGGAGACAACAGGACAGACATCACCATTTAAACACACAATGGGACACCCCCACAGCAAACACAGACATTTAACATATCCCCAGATAGCTCAAGTCTGAGTGCATATCATTAGGTGAATGGCACTCAGAATACACGAATACAATAATATTAGCTATCTGGGTGCCCTCACATAACATACAATTTAACCGAACGCATAATAACATAAAATACAAGCCGGTCTGTCTTCTCCTTTAAAGTTACTATGGGCCATAATCCTGAGGCAAGAGGCTTTTAAACAGCCCTCTCCAAAACCCAGTGGCGAGGTTGGTTTCGCCACACATCTCCCCCCCCCAGGGAAGACTAACCAGATACCTGACCTCACGCCGGTCGGTACCTGAGTTAGTCTGGCAGCCCACCCACAACCCAATACTGGACCTGTTGAATTTTAGGGCCTGGCTCTGTTCCGTAGGTCCCCAGCTGTTGAGTGGGCATCTGCTACTCCTTGCTTTGTGGTTCTCCAGCTTGGAGCTGTAGGTACTTGGTGGGCAGAGGCCGACTGCGCTCTGCCCAGATGCCAGCTCTTCCGCTGGGGTGAGGGGGGTACAAGCCAGTCCTGTAACAAGGGGGTCGGTGGAGCAGAGGCTAGCGGCTCTCTGCCCTGATGCCAGCTCTTCTGCTGGGGTGAGGGGGGTACAAGCCAGTCCTGTAACAAGGGGGACGGTGGAGCAGAGGCTAGCGGCTCTCTGCCCTGATGCCAGCTCTTCCGCTGGGAAGGGATCAGTGGGTATTGCAGGCTTATCCCCTGCCCCCAGAACTCGGTTGGGAAGTAGCTGGGAAGGGGAGGGCTCGCTTACCTCCTCCTCCTGGTATCCCTGCGGAGATGGCTGGAGATCTGGTTGTTTGAGGGGGAGACCGACTGTCTCTTCTTTGGCTAAACAGCCCTGTTGCTGGGGGACAGGACCAACTGTCCCTACCCCCTGTGCTGTGAGTGCAGAGACCACGGTCCCATCTGCACAGTTGTGGGGCTTACTGTCTCCCCCTGGTGCGTTAAGCTGCCGCTGGGGAATGGAGACTAGGCTCCCAGTTCCCAACAAATCATGCTGCTGCTGGGGAGCAGGAACAACTACCTCTGCCCCCTGTAACTCAGCCTGCCGCTGGGGAGGGAGGACGTTGCTCTCCTCTCCCTGCATTTCACACTGCCTTCCCGGCATATCACTCTGCTGCTGGGGGGCATGAACAACTACCTCTGCCCCCTGTAACTCAGCCTGCCGCTGGGGAGGGAGGCCGCTGCTCTCCTCTCCCTGCACTTCACACTGCCGCTGGGGAATGGAGACTGGGCTCCCTCTGTCCCGCAACTGTAACTTCCGATGGAGGTCCACCCAACATGGCAGCTGACCGTCACCTTCTGCCCGGTATAGTAGGGTCTTGATCACTAGACTCCTCACAAACTTCACGTATTTCTCAGCTGGATTGGGTCCGAAGAAGTTCAGCCGCAACCACATCATACGGTCAAATTCCTCCACAGAGTATCTGTACTCCACTGCTGGTTCCATCCTGGTGCTTTTAGGGTCGCTGTACTGAGACATGCGTTGCCCTTAAGGTTGTAAAATCCAAAGAAATGGTGTCTCCTGTAGCTGTCCTTCTGGCTGTAGGAACGATTCCACTGCTGCCACCAATGTAACGGACCGTTTCAGCAGACAAGGGGTTAAAATCCGTTTAGGCGATATGCCCCTTTCTGAGAGACAGGCACAGCTACTGCAGAACACCAACCTCCCGAACTGGATACAAAATAGCACTCCAAACTGGAACCTCGCGAATAGCTGCCGGCAGACGAACAGGAAAAGCGTACAGTCAGCTTACACTCCTGGCAATCAGTCTCCAACAGCATATCTTGAGGGTCAGCAGTGGTCTGATGTGCTGGCACACCCAGCCTGGTTTTTATTACAGTTGTTGCAAATACAGGACAGATACAACACATCTCCACAATGCATCATGGTTTCCTCCTCTCTGTCCCGGAGACAACCGAGGGCAATCCAATTATCTCTCAGGACAAAGGGAGATCGCCAATACACATGTGGAGACAACAGGACAGACATCACCATTTAAACACACAATGTCACACCCTCCCAGCAACCACAGACATTTAACATATCCCCAGATAGCTCAAGTCTGAGTGCATATCATTAGGTGAATGGCACTCAGAATACACAAATACAATACTATTAGCTATCTGGGTGCCCTCACATAACATACAATTTAACCGAACGCATAATAACATAAAATACAATTCTACAGACAGATTTAAGCTGTGCGGCCGGTCTGTCTTCTCCTTTAAAGTTAGTAGGGGCCATAAACCTGAGGCAAGAGGCTTTTAAACAGCCCCCTCCAAAACCCAGTGGCGAGGTTGTTTAGCCACACAATCTCTCATGTAGGTATGTACAGGTATGTGTATGTGTGCCCCAGTCACCGGCACATGTTATGGGGGTTACATTGTCTCTGTGGAGGTATGTACAGGTATGTGTATGTGTGCCCCAGTCACCGGCACATGTTATGGGGGTTACATTGTCTCTGTGGAGGTATGTACAGGTATGTGTATGTGTGCCCCAGTCACCGGCACATGTTATGGGGGTTACATTATCTCTGTGGAGGTATGTACAGGTATGTGTATGTGTGCCCCAGTCCACCACCGACTGGAGCAGACTGGAGCAGACTGGAAGCAGGGAGCCCACCACCGACAGGAGCAGACTGGAAGCAGGGAGCCCAGCGCCGACTGGAGCAGACTGGAAGCAGGGAGCCCACCACCGACTGGAGCAGACTGGAAGCAGGGAGCCCACCACCGACTGGAAGCAGGGAGCCCAGCACCGACTGGAAGCAGGGAGCCCAGCACCGACTGGAGCAGACTGGAAGCAGGGAGCCCAGCGCCGACTGGAAGCAGGGAGCCCAGCACCGACTGGAGCAGACTGGAAGCAGGGAGCCCAGCACCGACTGGAGCAGACTGGAAGCAGGGAGCCCAGCACCGACTGGAGCAGACTGGAAGCAGGGAGCCCACCACCGACTGGAGCAGACTGGAAGCAGGGAGCCCACCACCGACTGGAGCAGACTGGAAGCAGGGAGCCCACCACCGACTGGAGCAGACTGGAAGCAGGGAGCCCACCACCGACTGGAGCAGACTGGAAGCAGGGAGCCCACCACCGACTGGAGCAGACTGGAAGCAGGGAGCCCACCACCGACTGGAGCAGACTGGAAGCAGGGAGCCCACCACCGACAGGAGCAGACTGGAAGCAGGGAGCCCACCACCGACTGGAGCAGACTGGAAGCAGGGAGCCCACCACCGACTGGAGCAGACTGGAAGCAGGGAGCCCACCACCGACTGGAAGCAGGGAGCCCAGCACCGACTGGAGCAGACTGGAAGCAGGGAGCCCAGCACCGACTGGAGCAGACTGGAAGCAGGGAGCCCACCACCGACTGGAGCAGACTGGAAGCAGGGAGCCCACCACCGACTGGAAGCAGGGAGCCCAGCACTGACAGGAGCAGACTGGAAGCAGGGAGCCCAGCACTGACAGGAGCAGACTGGAAGCAGGGAGCCCAGCACCGACTCGAGCAGACTGGAAGCAGGGAGCCCACCACCGACAAGAGCAGACTGGAAGCAGGGAGCGCACCACCAACAGGAGCAGACTGGAAGCAGGGAGCCCACCACCGACTGGAGCAGACTGGAAGCAGGGAGCCCACCACCGACAGGAGCAGACTGGAAGCAGGGAGCCCACCACCAACAGGAGCAGACTGGAAGCAGGGAGCCCACCACCAACAGGAGCAGACTGGAAGCAGGGAGCCCACCACCGACTGGAGCAGACTGGAAGCAGGGAGCCCACCACCGACTAGAGCAGACTGGAAGCAGGGAGCCCACCACCAACAGGAGCAGACTGGAAGCAGGGAGCCCACCACCGACTGGAGCAGACTGGAAGCAGGGAGCCCACCACCGACTGGAGCAGACTGGAAGCAGGGAGCCCACCACCGACTGGAGCAGACTGGAAGCAGGGAGCCCACCACCGACTGGAGCAGACTGGAAGCAGGGAGCCCAGCGCCGACTGGAGCAGACTGGAAGCAGGGAGCCCACCACCGACTGGAAGCAGGGAGCCCAGCACTGACAGGAGCAGACTGGAAGCAGGGAGCCCAGCACTGACAGGAGCAGACTGGAAGCAGGGAGCCCACCACCGACTGGAGCAGACTGGAAGCAGGGAGCCCACCACCGACTGGAGCAGACTGGAAGCAGGGAGCCCACCACCGACTGGAAGCAGGGAGCCCAGCACCGACTGGAGCAGACTGGAAGCAGGGAGCCCAGCACTGACAGGAGCAGACTGGAAGCAGGGAGCCCACCACCGACTGGAGCAGACTGGAAGCAGGGAGCCCACCACCGACAAGAGCAGACTGGAAGCAGGGAGCCCACAACCGACTCGAGCAGACTGGAAGCAGGGAGCCCACCACCGACTGGAGCAGACTGGAAGCAGGGAGCCCAGCACCGAATGGAGCAGACTGGAAGCAGGGAGCGCACCACCAACAGGAGCAGACTGGAAGCAGGGAGCCCACCACCGACTGGAGCAGACTGGAAGCAGGGAGCCCACCACCGACTGGAGCAGACTGGAAGCAGGGAGCCCACCACCGACAGGAGCAGACTGGAAGCAGGGAGCCCACCACCAACAGGAGCAGACTGGAAGCAGGGAGCCCACCACCAACAGGAGCAGACTGGAAGCAGGGAGCCCACCACCGACAGGAGCAGACTGGAAGCAGGGAGCCCACCACCGACTGGAGCAGACTGGAAGCAGGGAGCCCACCACCGACAGGAGCAGACTGGAAGCAGGGAGCCCAGCACCGACTGGAGCAGACTGGAAGCAGGGAGCCCAGCGCCGACTGGAGCAGACTGGAAGCAGGGAGCCCACCACCGACTGGAGCAGACTGGAAGCAGGGAGCCCAGCACCTACTGGAAGCAGGGAGCCCAGCACCGACAGGAGCAGACTGGAAGCAGGGAGCCCACCACCGACAGGAGCAGACTGGAAGCAGGGAGCGCACCACCAACAGGAGCAGACTGGAAGCAGGGAGCCCACCACCGACTGGAGCAGACTGGAAGCAGGGAGCCCACCACCGACTGGAAGCAGGGAGCCCACCACCAACAGGAGCAGACTGGAAGCAGGGAGCCCCGCACCGACTGGAGCAGACTGGAAGCAGGGAGCCCAGCACTGACAGGAGCAGACTGGAAGCAGGGAGCCCACCACCGACTGGAGCAGACTGGAAGCAGGGAGCCCACCACCGACAAGAGCAGACTGGAAGCAGGGAGCCCACAACCGACAAGAGCAGACTGGAAGCAGGGAGCCCACCACCGACTGGAGCAGACTGGAAGCAGGGAGCCCACCACCGACAGGAGCAGACTGGAAGCAGGGAGCCCACCACCGACAGGAGCAGACTGGAAGCAGGGAGCCCACCACCGACAGGAACAGACTGGAAGCAGGGAGCCCACCACCGACAGGGACAGACTGCACATGCCTGTAGCAGGGCAGGGTTCAAATACAGTACAGCAGACAAGGAGGCTGAAGCAGATGCCGGCTTTATTAAATAACAGAATATAACGGCTGGGAAATCAGTTTAACAGTTTTGTGCCGATGCACCAGGGGTTTACACAAATTTACAGTCATGTCACATTCTCCAAAGAGGTAGCTGCTTGTCTTGGTCTGGTACGTGGGAGCAGGTGTCGTCTGGCTCCTGATACAGTCGCTTACTTGTCCCAGTGCGTGGTCTTTTCCTCTCTCTCTAGATTGCAGCTACAGAAATCCACATAAGTTCAGCTCTGCCAGGAGTCCCCGTCCTCTGCCACAGTCCCGCTAACCTATAGCACGTTAGCCAGGCCCCGTGTCCTGTCACAAGTCTCTCAATTGGACGATATTACTCTTCTCAGAATCACTTTTTAGTCTCTGTGGCCAGAGGCGTTGCTAGAGTCTGAAGAGATCCGGGGCATGAGCCCACGTGAAGCCACGCCCCCACCCCATGAAGCCACGCCCGCATCACCACCAAAGGGGGGGCCTTCACAGTAGTTATTAACCCCTTTCAGCAGTCCCCCCTTCAGTGAATGGGAAACTGCTGAATGGGGTTAATAACTACAGTGAACCCTAGCCATCTGGGCAACCACACAGATCATCCATAACAGTGTCATCCACAGATCCCCCATAAATGTCATCCACAGATCCCCCATAAGTGTCATCCACCACAGATCCCCATAAGTGTCATCCACCACAGATCCCCATAAGTGTCATCCACCACAGATCCCCCATAAGTGTCATCCACCACAGATCCCCCATAAGTGTCATCCACCACAGATCCCCCATAAGTGTCATCCACCACAGATCCCCCATAAGTGTCATCCACCACAGATCCCCCATAAGTGTCATCCACCACAGATCCCCCATAAGTGTCATCCACCACAGATCCCCCATAAGTGTCATCCACCACAGATCCCCCATAAGTGTCATCCACCACAGATCCCCCATAAGTGTCATCCACCACAGATCCCCCATAAGTGTCATCCACCACAGATCCCCCATAAGTGTCATCCACCACAGATCCCCATAAGTGTCATCCACCACAGATCCCCCATAAGTGTCATCCACCACAGATCCCCATATATATATACACACACTATACTGTCCTCTGTAGTGTATATACAGTACACTGTCCTCTGTAGTATATATGTACAGTATACTGTCCTCTGTAGTGTATATACAGTATGCTGTCCTCTGTAGTGTGTATATATATACACAGTATACTGTCCTCTTCCGTGTTAATTACTTTACACAGTTTAGTGTCATCTGCAAAAATTGATATTTTACTGTGCAAGCCTTCTACAAGATCATTAATAAATATATTAATGAGAATAGGGCCCAATACTGACCCCTGAGGTACTCCACTAGTGACAGTGACCCCCCCAGTACTGACCCCTGTGGTACTCCACTAGTGACAGTGACCCCTCCAGTACTGACCCCTGAGGTACCCCACTAGTGACAGTGCCCCCTCCAATACTGACCCCTGAGGTACTCCACTAGTGACACTGACCCCTGAGGTACCCCACTAGTGACAGTGACCTCTCCAATACTGACCCCTGAGGTACCCCACTAGTGACAGTGACCCAAGGGGGTTGGAGGGAGGGGAGGTTTAAAAATAGGAAAGAAATTTAACATAGGATGAGACTATGTATTACTGTATTGTTGTTTTGTTGTTGGTTTGTGATACCAAAATGTAATGACGTAGATCTTTAACATTTCTAAAATAAAAAGATTAATAATAAAAAAAAAAAAAAGTGACAGTGACCCCTCCAATACTGACCCCTGAGGTAATCCACTAGTGACAGTGACCCTTCCAGTACTGACCCCTGAGGTACCCCACTAGTGACAGTGACCCCTCCAATACTGACCCCTGAGGTAATCCACTAGTGACAGTGACCCTTCCAGTACTGACCCCTGAGGTACCCCACTAGTGACAGTGACCCCTCATGTACTGACCCTTGAGGTACTCCACTAGTGACAGTGACCCCTCCAGTACTGACCCCTGAGGTACTCCACTAGTGACAGTGACCCAATCTGAGTGTGTGAATCGTTAATACCCACTCTCTGTTTTCTATCACTCAGTCAGTTACTTACCCACATACAGATGTTTTCTCCCAGTCCGAGCATTCTCATTTTATATACTAACCTTTTATGTGGTTCAGTGTCAGATGCTTTGGAGAAGTCCAGATATACGACATCCATTGATTCACCGCTGTCAAGTCTAGAACTTACCTCCTCATAGAAACTGATTAAATTAGTTTGCTGATATGGCGTTATTTGCTTGTTTTCATTGAGATCCTCCAAGATAGCATCTCTCAGAAAACCTTCAAACAGTTTACCCACAACAGATGTTACACTAACCGGCCTATAGTTTCCGGGCTCTGTTTTTTAATATTGGCACCACATTTGCCATGCGCCAATCCTGTGGGACATTCCCTGTCAGTATAGAGTCCGCAAATATCAAAAATAAGGGTCTGGCTATGACATTACTTAATTCCCTTACGATACGCGGGTGTATGCCATCTGGTCCTGGCGATTTGTCTATTTTAATATTTTTAAGTCACTGTTGTACTTCTTCCTGGGTCAGACAGGACACTTTTAATGGGGAATTTATTTTTACATTCTGCATGTCATCTGACAGTTTATTTTCCTCAGTGAATACATTGGAGAAAAAAATATTTAACCGCTTTGCTTTCTCCTCGTCGCTCTCTGCCACTTCCCTTTCATTACTCTTTAAAGGACCGACACCTTCAGATTTATACTTTTTACCATTTATATAATTATAGAACATTTTAGGGTTAGTTTTGCTTTCTTTGGCAATTAATCTCTCGGTCTCTAGTTTGGCGACTTTTATTTGTTTTTTACATGTTCTATTTTTTCCTTATAGTTTTTCAGTGCTTCCTCGCTAAAGTGCCAAAGTGAAGTACATAAAAAATATATATACATATTAGGTATCACAACGTCCGTAACAACCATCTCTATAAAAATATCACATGACCTAACCCCTCAGATGAACACGGAAAAAAAAAAAAAAAAAATGTAAAAAAAAAACATCACAAAAATTGCAACAGCAAGTGATCAAAAAGGTGTATGCCCCCCAAAATAGTGTCAATCAAACCATCACCTCATCCCACAAAAAATGAGACCCTACCTAAGAGAATCGGTTATAAAAATAAAAAAGCTATCACTCTCAGACAATGGAGACACTAAAATATGATTATTTTTTGCTTCAAAACTGCTATTATTGTGCTAAAGTGAAATAAATAAAAGTAGAAGTTAGGCATCGCCGCGTCAGTAAGAACCTGCTCTATAAAAATATCACATGACCTAACCCCAGGTGAACACCGTAAAAAATAAAAAGCCATTTTTGTCACCTTACATCACAAAAATTGCAACACCAAGCGATCAAAAAGGCATATACCCTCCAAAATAGTGCCAATCAAATCGTCACCTCATCCCGCAAAAAATGACAATTGGACAAAGACAATTGGTCAAAAAATAAAAAAGCTATGGCTCTCAGACTATGGATACACAAAAATATCATTATTTTGGTTTAAAAAATGCTATTATTGTGTAATGTCCTTCTTCGAGGATGCCTTCCATGAATTTCAAATACTCATTCTTGAATTTGGGATCTCTTCCCATCCTTTTCTTCAAACATTTCAGTCTTGCTAGGGCAAGATTTCTGTTATTTGGCAGACGAGGTCACTCTCTAAAGGGTAAGGGCGTTTCAAGATGGCCTTGTTGATTCTGCTGAATACTTTCTTCTAGAGTGTGTACAAACTTTATGTCTTCTTGAGATACACTCTTTTCTTTAGAACTTATGTCTGCAAAGTCGGATTCAAGGATATTGATTACTTTTGCTGGACTTACAGTTGGTAACTCTTGGACAGATATTCGATGACACAATCCTGTCACCTGTCTTGAGTTTGCGATCTGCTGTTTTCCTCCAACAACACCCCATCCTAGATCAGTTTGAACAGCGTAGGGTTCACCCTTTCCTCCTGTGATTACCTTTCATGGTACCAAGGCTTTGGGACAATCATTAACTATCAACAGTCCAACACCAAACTCCTTCAGCGGGGACATTTCATGAGATATGACAGATAGGTGCTCCCATTTTCTTGGCTGTTTCACAGGTAGGTATGCGATCTCGATCTAGAGGTATATCGTCTTTTGTATAAGCTGGAGGTAGATCTAATGTGCAGTTTGAATGAAGTCCTCTAACTCTCAGTCCTTTGACCCTTTGTCACTGTTCACTAATGTGTCTCTCCCCGTCATTGTGGTGAGTTTGAGCTTCACTGGTTCTGTAGCCACTTGTAATTTCTTGCAGATTTCTTGATCAATGAAGGTGACGTCACTCTGGGCATTCAGTAGCGCATAGGCGTATACCTTCTTGTTCCTCCTTTTAGGATTTAATATGCACACTGGTACAACCATTGATGAGCCGTTGCTTTCTCCTTCCCTCACTCTGCAAGAGAATACCGATACTTTCTTTCCTTCCTCAGTATCTTTAGGTATTGAGGATTTATCCTTCTTTGGATGTTCTTCATGTAGTGGTGTAGGATGGCATCCTGTACAAACGCTGGATGTGGCCTTTTTCTTACACTCCTTAGTAACATGGCCTTTTCTTAGACATCCATAACACACTTGGTTATCCAGAACAAACATTTTCTTTTCATCTGGGGACTTCTCCTTCAATTGTTGGCACTTGTGCATGGTGTCGATCTCTCCACAGAACATACACTTGAAGGTAGTCTGAAGATTTGTCGGCTCTGTCTCTCTACTGATCCCAGTAGTGACTTTGGACTTGCTCTCGTAGGTATCTGGACCTTTAGCTGCTGCGTTGGTTGCAAAGATAGTTGCTCTTCCACATCTTATCTCTCATGCAGGCTTTTCTCCTAAGGATTTTAAGATGCAAGATGATGTTACTGGATTACATGCTATCCGTGCTTCCTTATTGAACTCTTTAAAACTTGGGAAGTTCTTGCCTAGATCTAACTGTTTAGTCACATAGCGATTCCATCTAGAAGCCACATCTTCAGGTATCTTAGTTAGCATCCTGTGGTTTTCTAGATAGTCGTTCAGTGCTTCCAGTCCTTGAGCATGTGGGAATGCATTGCTGCATGCTTGCAGGAAGTCACTGTACTTTTGGAGTCTGAAGTGTTCTTTAGAACCTATTTTAAGCCAGTTATTCAGTTTCTCTCTAAAAGCTCTTTGTACTAAGAAAGGATGACCATATCTTGCATTCAATTTTTCCCAAGCTTGTTTGTAGGCTTCTTCGTCTTTTCTATAGAAGTTGCCTTCAAGAACTTCCTTGGCTTCTCCACCAACATATCTCTGAAGGTAGAATAATTTGTCAACTGGGCTGAAGAAATGATGCTCAATGATCATCTCAAAACTTGCCTTCCACTCTATGAACTTCAGTAGGTCTCCTGAAAATACAGTAGGTTCCGGAACGGGAAGTCTAGCTAGGACAGTTCTCTGTTGTCTTGCTGGGACAATGGCTATAACACTCTCCTGAGCATTGCCGTGGCATCTAGGAATAGAATCATCTGGTTCTATTTTTATCACTTAGTTCTGAATTAGGTGAGTCCTCTTCTTCATCTTTTCCTGTACAGATAGAGTGTAACATTGGACTAGGCCTCTCTTTGTTTTTCTGAGCAGGGATGGAAGGATAATTACTTATTTCCTCACTAATTGCTGGAAATTTCCTTTCATTCTTTTGAGCGTACAAAGGAAAATAGGAGTCTGTTTCTTCACTTACTACAGATTTGAACCTATGACTACTCTGACTCATATCCTCCTCGTATACTCTGTGTCTGGCTTCAATGATCTTAACTTCTTTCTGCGTTTTGAGAATTTTCATCTGTTGACACTGTGCATGCTTTTTGACTGCAGGTTGACATATGCTGCCATAAGCTCTGATTCAGATTCTTCTACCGCCTCTACCATATCACTCAAGTTCCTTTTTATACTTTCTTGCTTTAGCTTTCCACAAATGTCTTTAATGTATGAATTCCACCTATCATACATCTGGGTGAACTTTTTCTCTTTTAATGCTGCTTCTTGCTCCAGATTTTCCAAGATTTTGATCTCTCTGACTTTTAGTCTAACCAGACTGTCTATTACTCTGTAATTCCTCTAGCGCCGCTCTATGGAAACAGTAGGTTTAAAGCGCACACCAAATGCTTGAAATAACTTCTTTATTAACTTTAACTTTTCTTCACATATAACACGGCCGCCTCCGCAGCAGATAGTCCATGTACATAACACCTGTTGAAAAGATATCACAAAATGGCGGTATGCATAAGATGGTGGTTCAACTGTTCAATCCTGGCAGTCAAATGGTGGATAGATTTCTCTCTTCAGTATCTGTACTCTCACTTTAAGTTATTTAAGCACTTTATGATCTCTCTGAGAGGTTTATCTGAGGTCTAACTAATAGTTCACTTGCTGAATTTGGTTGCAATTTGCAGTATGCAGTTAGCAGTAACTATTTGCAGATTGGTTGAGTATGATCTGCTATGGAATAGTAAAAAGATACTAGGCACTCTCTCTGTATATGAACCTCTCAATTTATTAATTGTAGATATATATCATACACAAACAATTCATATAACAAGCATATTACTTAAAACAATATATCATAAAATCCGGATAGATTAAAACTACTAAACTCCTAAAGTGGCTGTAGTGAGTGCTCTAAAATATGGTATCCTCTGGATAGTGGGAGTAAGAGTCCTTTGTATGGATTTCCATCTAACCTTTGGTTGGAATATAGTGGAACTGTCCCTTTAGGGTATAAGAAACCCGCAATTAAAGTCTCTTCCAAACGGAAAAGTATAGAACACAGCTGTTAGTTGCAGTGATTTGGTTGTGCGGCGTCCCGCTATACTCACTGTTCAGCTGCGATGATGTGCTCCGCTGCTGTGCCGGTACAGTAGATATTTGGATCTTTATTCTGTTAGTCCCGTTCCCCTCTCTATCTATCAGGCGCCGCTCCGTAGATGTAAGAGCCGGCGCTTGGTGAGTTTGCAGACTCCCTCTTCCACGCTGGACTTTGTTTGTAAGTGAACGTAGTACACTCCTCTAGTAGGCCTGTTGAAATGCGCGTCGGGTCTCTGATTGAGCAGGGTTAGTTCGGGTACATGCGATCCTTCAGCAGATAAAATCAATGGAGCACATCATCGCAGCTGAACAGTGAGTATAGCGGGACGCCGCACAACCAAATCACTGCAACTAACAGCTGTGTTCTATACTTTTCCGTTTGGAGGAGGCTTTAATTGCGGGTTTCTTATACCCTATATACCCTATATACCCTATATTCCAACCAAAGGTTGGATGGACATCCATTCAAAGGACTCTTACCCCCACTATCCAGAGGATACCATATTTTAGAGCACTCACTACAGCCACTTTAGGAGTTTAGTAGTTTTAATCTATCCGGATTTTATGATATATTGTTTTAAGTAATATGCTTGTTATATGAATTGTTCGTGTATGCTATATACAATTAATAAATTGTGAGGTTCATATACAGAGAGAGTGCCCGGTATCTTTTTACTATTTTTTACCTTACTAAAGGAAGGGTGATTCCGTTTTACTGAGAGCACCTCCCCCGTGTTTTGCGCCATTCCTGTGCGTCACTCTTTTTTGCTTAAATGATCTGGTATGGGTGTATGCAATTTGGATTGTAATATGGAATTTTAATTTGGATTGTTAACTGTGTAGTTTGCAATTGGTGGAACTGAAGGTAAACACACATATAACTGGTTCAGTATACAGTTCTAATCACTATACTAACAGTAGGAACATTATATAACTGTTTTAAATACCTATTTTGGCCTTTCTGTGTCCATAAAACACAGCTCTTAGTGGAGTGAATGTTCAGCTTCTCTCTCTCTCTCTGCTGAATAATGATTCTAGTAGCTCCTGCTAGGGGAATTTCCCACACAAGCTGTGTGTGAGGCTTGCTGTGATTGGTCAAAACTCTTGCTATGTGTGAGGCTGGCTGTGATTGGTCTAGACTCCTGCCCAGCAACAACAGTTTAACTTTATGCTTTCTGTTGTTTTTGCTGCTGTCATTGAGCTTACCTCACATCCATATAATGAATCTTAAAGGCATATTAACCTTTCTGCTTCTGTAAACACGATATATAACAGTTATATGACATCCAAACATGAAGTCACTGTAAATAACTCTGCTTTTGTCTTTAACACACAAACATAGGAGCTCTATTAAGTTTATTGGCAGGTCTAGCTGTATAAACACACAAGCTACATAAGCAACCTAGGACAGGTCTTAGCTGGCCACCTACAATGAGAAGATAGTCCTGCCACTTTACACATCACTAGTCAGACCACACATGGAGGACTGTGTACAGTTCTGGGCTCCTGGGAACAAGGCAGACATAGCAGAGCTGGAGAGGGTTCAGAGGAGGGTAACTAAAGTAATAACTGGAATGGGGCAACTACAGGACCCTGAAAGATTATCAAAATTAGGGCTATTCACTTTAGAAAAAAGACGACTGAGGGGAGATCTAATTACTATGTATAAATATATCAGGGGTCAGTACAGAGATCACTCCCATCATCTATTTATCCCCAGGACTGTGACTATGACGAGGGGACATCCTCTGCGTCTGGAGGAAAGAAGGTTTGTACATAAACATAGAAGAGGATTCTTTACTGTAAGAGCAGTGAGACTATGGACTCTTTACTGTATGAGCAGTGAGACTATGGACTCTATACTGTAAGAGCAGTGAGACTATGGACTCTTTACTGTAAGAGCAGTGAGACTATGGACTCTATACTGTAAGAGCAGTGAGACTATGGACTCTATACCGTAAGAGCAGTGAGACTATGGACTCTATACTGTAAGAGCAGTGAGACTATGGACTCTTTACTGTAAGAGCAGTGAGACTATGGACTCTTTACTGTAGGAGCAGTGAGACTATGGACTCTATACTGTAAGAGCAGTGAGACTATGGACTCTTTACTGTAAGAGCAGTGAGACTATGGACTCTTTACCGTAAGAGCAGTGAGACTATGGACTCTATACTGTAAGAGCAGTGAGACTATGGACTCTATACCGTAAGAGCAGTGAGACTATGGACTCTATACTGTAAGAGCAGTGAGACTATGGACTCTTTACTGTAAGAGCAGTGAGACTATGGACTCTTTACTGTAGGAGCAGTGAGACTATGGACTCTATACTGTAAGAGCAGTGAGACTATGGACTCTGTACTGTAAGAGCAGTGAGACTATGGACTCTGTACAGTAAGAGCAGTGAGACTATGGACTCTATACTGTAAGAGCAGTGAGACTATGGACTCTGTACTGTAAGAGCAGTGAGACTATGGACTCTATACTGTAAGAGCAGTGAGACTATGGACTCTTTACTGTAAGAGCAGTGAGACTATGGACTCTATACAGTAAGAGCAGTGAGACTATGGTCTCTATACTGTAAGAGCAGTGAGACTATGGGCTCTGTACTGTAAGAGCAGTGAGACTATGGACTCTATACTGTAAGAGCAGTGAGACTGTGGACTCTTTACTGTAAGAGCAGTGAGACTATGGGCTCTATACTGTAAGAGCGGTGAGACTATGGACTCTTTACTGTAAGAGCGGTGAGACTATGGACTCTACTGTAAGAGCAGTGAGACTATGGACTCTTTACTGTAAGAGCAGTGAGACTATGGACTCTTTACTGTAAGAGCAGTGAGACTATGGACTCTGTACTGTAAGAGCAGTGAGACTATGGACTCTATACTGTAAGAGCAGTGAGACTATGGACTCTATACTGTAAGAGCAGTGAGACTATGGACTCTGTACTGTAAGAGCAGTGAGACTATGGACTCTTTACTGTAAGAGCAGTGAGACTATGGACTCTTTACTGTAAGAGCAGTGAGACTATGGACTCTGTACTGTAAGAGCAGTGAGACTATGGACTCCTTACTGTAAGAGCAGTGAGACTATGGACTCTATACTGTAAGAGCAGTGAGACTATGGACTCTATACTGTAAGAGCAGTGAGACTATGGACTCCTTACTGTAAGAGCAGTGAGACTATGGACTCTATACTGTAAGAGCAGTGAGACTATGGACTCTATACTGTAAGAGCAGTGAGACTATGGACTCTATACTGTAAGAGCAGTGAGACTATGGACTCTTTACTGTAAGAGCAGTGAGACTATGGACTCTTTACTGTAAAAGCAGTGAGACTTTGGCCTTTTTTTTACAGGGGCATCGCTTGTGAGGGTCGGATAGGATGCGGATGTGTTGCATGAAAATGCGCTATTTTTCCGCGTGAGTGCAAATCGTTTTAATGCGTTTTGCACGCGTGTGAGAAAAATCGGCATGTTTGATACCTAGACCTGAACCTCTTCACTCTTCACAGAAGTTCGGGTTTGAGTTAGTTGTTGTGTCGATTTTATTATTTTCCCTCATAACATGGTTATAAGGGAAAATAATATCATTCTTAATACAGACTGCAGAGTAAAATAGGAGGGGTTAAAAAAATATAAAAATGTATCTCACCTCATCCACTTGTTTGCGCAGCCCGGCTTCTCTTCTGTCTTCTTCTTTGATGACCTGGGAGGAAAAGGACCTTTTGTGACGTCACTGCGCTCATCACATGTTCCATCACCGATGGCGATGGTGTCACGAAACGATGGATCATGTGATGGACCATGTGATGAGCACAGTGACGTCACCAAAGGTCCTTTTCCTTCCAGGTCATCAAAGAAGAAGGAAGAAGAGAAGCCGGGCTGCGCAAACAAGTGGATGAGGTGAGTTTAATTTTTAAAAAAATATATTTTTTAACCCCTCCAGCGCTATTGTACTGTGCAGTCTGTATTCAGAATGCTATTATTTTCCCTTATAACCATGTTATAAAGGAAAATAATAAAGATCGGGTCCCCACCCCGATCGTCACTTAGCAACCTTGCGTGAATATCGCACCGCATCCGCACTTGCTTGAAAAACGCAGAATATAGAACATGCTGCGATTTTCACACAACGCACAAGTGATGCGTGAAAATCACCGCGCATGTGCACAGCCCCATAGAAATGAATGGGTCCGGATTCAGCGCGGGTGCAATGCGTTCACCTCACGCATCGCACCCGTGCGGAAAGCTCGCCCGTGTGAAAGGGGCCTTTGGACTCTTTCTGTAACGGCAGTGAACTCACCAAAACAGTTTTTCACTTTGGATTTGTAGCTCTGCAGACCACACAGGCTTGGATGGATGCTGCCGGGTGACGATCCGGTGCACGGTGTTGGACTACTTGCTCGCCCGCTCACCCGCTCGCCCTCTTGTCTCTGTTACCGTGCTGCTGAAGCGCTCAGTGTAGCCGGGATTCACTCATTTCACTTTATTCTAAAAGGGTCCATAGTGGACTGCAGTGTGGATTGGTCTATAAAACCTGTGGAACTACACACCCCAGAGTGCCCAGCCTATGTGGTGATGAAGAGCTGCCACACAAGATGCATGCCTTCGCCATGGGTTACGTGTCAGGGCGATTCCTGAGAATGATCTCTGCCCTTTACATATTTGGACACATCACACTTGTCCCTTCACTGCCGACACAGAGGATGTGTGGTAACATCTCTCCTATTACAGGTGCAGCAGGATTTCCAGGAATTCCTGGAAGCCCCGGAATGCAGGGTGCAACTGGACACAGAGGAAGCAAAGGGGACGCTGGTGTGGCTGGAGCTCCAGGTAAGGAGTGATCACTAATGGGAAGGAATGATCAGTAATGGGAAGGAATGATCAGTGACTGGAAGGAATGATCAGTGACTGGAGGGAATGATCAGTGACTGGAAGGAATGATCAGTGATTGGAAGGAATGATCAGTGATTGGAGGGAATGATCAGTGATTGGAGGGAATGATCACTAATGGGAAGGAATGATCAGTGACTGGAGGGAATGATCAGTGACTGGAGGGAATGATCAGTGACTGGAGGGAATGATCAGTGATTGGAGGGAATGATCAGTAATGGGAAGGAATGATCAGTGACTGGAGGGAATGATCAGTGACTGGAGGGAATGATCAGTGACTGGAGGGAATGATCAGTGATTGGAGGGAATGATCAGTGACTGGAGGGAATGATCAGTGACTGGAAGAAATGATCAGTGATTGGAAGGAATGATCAGTGATTGGAGGGAATGATCAGTAATGGGAAGGAATGATCAGTGACTGGAGGGAATGATCAGTGACTGGAGGGAATGATCAGTGATTGGAGGGAATGATCAGTGATTGGAGGGAATGATCAGTGATTGGAGGGAATGATCAGTGATTGGAGGGAATGATCAGTGATTGGAGGGAATGATCAGTGACTGGAGGGAATGATCAGTGATTGGAAGGAATGATCAGTGATTGGAAGGAATGATCAGTGACTGGAAGGAATGATCAGTGATTGGAAGGAATGATCAGTGACTGGAAGGAATGATCAGTGACTGGAAGGAATGATCAGTGACTGGAGGAATGATCAGTGATTGGAGGGAATGATCAGTGATTGGAAGGAATGATCAGTGACTGGAGGGAATGGTCAGTGACTGGAAGGAATGATCAGTGACTGGAGGGAATGATCAGTGATTGGAGGGAATGATCAGTGATTGGAAGGAATGATCAGTGACTGGAGGGAATGGTCAGTGACTGGAAGGAATGATCAGTGATTGGAGGGAATGATCAGTGACTGGAGGGAATGATCAGTGACTGGAAGGAATGATCAGTGATTGGGGGGAATGATCAGTGACTGGAAGGAATGATCAGTGACTGGAGGGAATGATCAGTGATTGGAAGGAATGATCAGTGACTGGAAGGAATGATCAGTGATTGGGGGGAATGATCAGTGACTGGAAGGAATGATCAGTGACTGGAAGGAATGATCAGTGACTGGAGGGAATGATCAGTGATTGGAGGGAATGATCAGTGACTGGAGGGAATGATCAGTGACTGGAGGGAATGATCAGTGATTGGAAGGAATGATCAGTGACTGGAGGGAATGATCAGTGATTGGAAGGAATGATCAGTGACTGGAGGGAATGATCAGTAATTGGAAGGAATGATCAGTGACTGGAAGGAATGATCAGTGATTGGAAGGAATGATCAGTGACTGGAAGGAATGATCAGTGACTGGAAGGAATGATCAGTGACTGGAGGGAATGATCAGTGACTGGAGGGAATGATCAGTGATTGGAAGGAATGATCAGAGACGGGAAGGAATGATCAGTGATTGGAAGGAATGATCAGTGACTGGAAGGAATGATCAGTGATTGGAAGGAATGATCAGTGACTGGAAGGAATGATCAGTGACTGGAGGGAATGATCAGTGATTGGAGGGAATGATCAGTGATTGGAAGGAATGATCAGTGACTGGAGGGAATGGTCAGTGACTGGAGGGAATGGTCAGTGACTGGAAGGAATGATCAGTGACTGGAGGGAATGATCAGTGATTGGAGGGAATGATCAGTGATTGGAGGGAATGATCAGTGACTGGAGGGAATGATCAGTGACTGGAAGGAATGATCAGTGACTGGAGGGAATGATCAGTGATTGGAAGGAATGATCAGTGACTGGAAGGAATGATCAGTGATTGGGGGGAATGATCAGTGACTGGAAGGAATGATCAGTGACTGGAAGGAATGATCAGTGACTGGAGGGAATGATCAGTGATTGGAGGGAATGATCAGTGACTGGAGGGAATGATCAGTGACTGGAGGGAATGGTCAGTGATTGGAAGGAATGATCAATGACTGGAGGGAATGATCAGTGATTGGAGGGAATGATCAGTGACTGGAGGGAATGATCAGTGATTGGAAGGAATGATCAGTGACTGGAGGGAATGATCAGTGATTGGAAGGAATGATCAGTGACTGGAGGGAATGATCAGTAATTGGAAGGAATGATCAGTGACTGGAAGGAATGATCAGTGATTGGAAGGAATGATCAGTGACTGGAAGGAATGATCAGTGACTGGAAGGAATGATCAGTGACTGGAAGGAATGATCAGTGACTGGAAGGAATGATCAGTGACTGGAGGGAATGATCAGTGACTGGAGAGAATGATCAGTGATTGGAAGGAATGATCAGTGACTGGAAGGAATGATCAGTGACTGGAAGGAATGATCAGTGATTGGAAGGAATGATCAGTGACTGGAAGGAATGATCAGTGACTGGAGGGAATGATCAGTGATTGGAGGGAATGATCAGTGATTGGAAGGAATGATCAGTGACTGGAAGGAATGATCAGTGACTGGAGGGAATGATCAGTGATTGGAAGGAATGATCAGTGACTGGAAGGAATGATCAGTGACTGGAAGGAATGATCAGTGACTGGAGGGAATGATCAGTGATTGGAAGGGAATGATCAGTAATTGGAAGGAATGATCAGTGACTGGAGGGAATGATCAGTGACTGGAGGGAATGATCAGTGACTGGAGGGAATGATCAGTGATTGGAAGGGAATGATCAGTAATTGGAAGGAATGATCAGTGACTGGAGGGAATGATCAGTGACTGGAGGGAATGATCAGTGATTGGAAGGGAATGATCAGTAATTGGAAGGAATGATCAGTGACTGGAGGGAATGATCAGTGACTGGAAGGAATGATCAGTGATTGGAGGGAATGATCAGTGACTGGAAGGAATGATCAGTGACTGGAAGGAATGATCAGTGACTGGAGGGAATGATCAGTGACTGGAGGGAATGATCAGTGATTGGAAGGGAATGATCAGTAATTGGAAGGAATGATCAGTGACTGGAGGGAATGATCAGTGACTGGAGGGAATGATCAGTGACTGGAGGGAATGATCAGTGACTGGAGGGAATGATCAGTGACTGGAGGGAATGATCAGTGACTGGAGGGAATGATCAGTGATTGGAAGGGAATGATCAGTAATTGGAAGGAATGATCAGTGACTGGAAGGAATGATCAGTGACTGGAGGGAATGATCAGTGACTGGAGGGAATGATCAGTGATTGGAAGGGAATGATCAGTAATTGGAAGGAATGATCAGTGACTGGAGGGAATGATCAGTGACTGGAGGGAATGATCAGTGATTGGAAGGGAATGATCAGTAATTGGAAGGAATGATCAGTGACTGGAGGGAATGATCAGTGACTGGAAGGAATGATCAGTGATTGGAGGGAATGATCAGTGACTGGAAGGAATGATCAGTGACTGGAAGGAATGATCAGTGATTGGGGGGAATGATCAGTGACTGGAAGGAATGATCAGTGACTGGAAGGAATGATCAGTGACTGGAGGGAATGATCAGTGATTGGAAGGAATGATCAGTGACTGGAAGGAATGATCAGTGACTGGAGGGAATGATCAGTGATTGGAGGGAATGATCAGTGATTGGAGGGAATGATCAGTGACTGGAAGGAATGATCAGTGATTAGAAGGAATGATCAGAGACGGGAAGGAATGATCAGTGATTGGAAGGAATGATCAGTGATTGGAGGGAATGATCAGTGACTGGAAGGAATGATCAGTGATTGGGGGGAGTGATCAAGGGATTCACTATTAAAGTGTTGTAGACGGTAAAGTGAAGATTTGTGGAACTTGCTGTATTTCCCCCTGTGGCCAGTTCTTCCATATGACCGCGCACCGTCCCTGATCTCTGATGTGTTTCCTCTTGAGCAGGAATACCTGGAATACCTGGGAGTAAGGGACAGAAAGGAGAAGAAGGTAATACAGCATGTGTTGGCATTGCGCAAAATACCGTCACACAGTACTCTTCCCAGTAACACCTGGTACTCTGACACACCTGAGGTCTGCTATATACCATCACTTAGTGCTGATACCTGTATATAATACTGACATATAGTACCCTCACCCCTGACACACCTGAGGTCTGCTATATACCATCACTTAGTGCTGATACCTGTATATAATACTGACATATAGTACTCCCACCCCTGACACACCTGAGGTCTGCTATATACCATCACTTAGTGCTGATACCTGTATATAATACTGACATATAGTACCCTCACCCCTGACACACCTGAGGTCTGCTATATACCATCACTTAGTGCTGATACCTGTATATAATACTGACATATAGTACTCTCACCCCTGACACACATGAGGTCTGCTATATACCATCACTTAGTGCTGATACCTGTATATAATACTGACATATAGTACTCTCACCCCTGACACACATGAGGTCTGCTATATACCATCACTTAGTGCTGATACCTGTATATAATACTGACATATAGTACTCCCACCCCTGACACACCTGAGGTCTGCTATATACCATCACTTAGTGCTGATACCTGTATATAATACTGACATATAGTACTCCCACCCCTGACCTGTATATAATACTGACATATAGTACTCTCACCCCTGACACACCTGAGGTCTGCTATATACCATCACTTAGTGCTGATACCTGTATATAATACTGACATATAGTACTCTCACCCCTGATACACCTGAGGTCTGCTATATACCATCACTTAGTGCTGATACCTGTATATAATACTGACATATAGTACTCTCACCCCTGACACACATGAGGTCTGCTATATACCATCACTTAGTGCTGATTCCTGTATATAATACTGACATATAGTACTCCCACCCCTGACACACCTGAGGTCTGCTATATACCATCACTTAGTGCTGATACCTGTATATAATACTGACATATAGTACTCCCACCCCTGACCTGTATATAATACTGACATATAGTACTCCCACCCCTGACCTGTATATAATACTGACATATAGTACTCCCACCCCTGACCTGTATATAATACTGACATATAGTACTCTCACCCCTGATACACATGAGGTCTGCTATATGCCATCACTTAGTGCTGATACCTGTATATAATACTGACATATAGTACTCCCACCCCTGACACACCTGAGGTCTGCTATATACCATCACTTAGTGCTGATACCTGTATATAATACTGACATATAGTACTCCCACCCCTGACACACCTGAGGTCTGCTATATACCATCACTTAGTGCTGATACCTGTATATAATACTGACATATAGTACTCCCACCCCTGACCTGTATATAATACTGACATATAGTACTCCCACCCCTGACCTGTATATAATACTGACATATAGTACTCCCACCCCTGACCTGTATATAATACTGACATATAGTACTCTCACCCCTGATACACATGAGGTCTGCTATATGCCATCACTTAGTGCTGATACCTGTATATAATACTGACATATAGTACTCTCACCCCTGACACACCTGAGGTCTGCTATATACCATCACTTAGTGCTGATACCTGTATATAATACTGACATATAGTACTCTCACCCCTGACACACCTGAGGTCTGCTATATACCATCACTTAGTGCTGATACCTGTATATAATACTGACATATAGTACTCTCACCCCTGACACACCTGAGGTCTGCTATATACCGTCACTTAGTGCTGATACCTGTATATAATACTGACATATAGTACTCCCACCCCTGACACACCTGAGGTCTGCTATATACCATCACTTAGTGCTGATACCTGTATATAATACTGACATATAGTACTCTCACCCCCGATACACATGAGGTCTGCTATATACCGTCACTTAGTGCTGATACCTGTATATAATACTGACATATAGTACTCCCACCCCTGACACACATGAGGTCTGCTATATGCCATCACTTAGTGCTGATACCTGTATATAATACTGACATATAGTACTCTCACCCCTGACACACCTGAGGTCTGCTATATACCATCACTTAGTGCTGATACCTGTATATAATACTGACATATAGTACTCTCACCCCTGACACACATGAGGTCTGCTATATACCATCACTTACTGCTGATACCTGTATATAATACTGACATATAGTACTCCCACCCCTGACCTGTATATAATACTGACATATAGTACTCCCACCCCTGACACACCTGAGGTCTGCTATATACCATCACTTAGTGCTGATACCTGTATATAATACTGACATATAGTACTCCCACCCCTGACACACCTGAGGTCTGCTATATACCGTCACTTAGTGCTGATACCTGTATATAATACTGACATATAGTACTCCCACCCCTGACCTGTATATAATACTGACATATAGTACTCCCACCCCTGACACACCTGAGGTCTGCTATATACCATCACTTAGTGCTGATACCTGTATATAATACTGACATATAGTACTCCCACCCCTGACACACCTGAGGTCTGCTATATACCATCACTTAGTGCTGATACCTGTATATAATACTGACATATAGTACTCTCACCCCCGATACACATGAGGTCTGCTATATACCGTCACTTAGTGCTGATACCTGTATATAATACTGACATATAGTACTCCCACCCCTGACACACATGAGGTCTGCTATATGCCATCACTTAGTGCTGATACCTGTATATAATACTGACATATAGTACTCTCACCCCTGACACACCTGAGGTCTGCTATATACCATCACTTAGTGCTGATACCTGTATATAATACTGACATATAGTACTCTCACCCCTGACACACATGAGGTCTGCTATATACCATCACTTAGTGCTGATACCTGTATATAATACTGACATATAGTACTCCCACCCCTGACCTGTATATAATACTGACATATAGTACTCCCACCCCTGACACACCTGAGGTCTGCTATATACCATCACTTAGTGCTGATACCTGTATATAATACTGACATATAGTACTCCCACCCCTGACACACCTGAGGTCTGCTATATACCGTCACTTAGTGCTGATACCTGTATATAATACTGACATATAGTACTCTCACCCCTGACCTGTATATAATACTGACATATAGTACTCCCACCCCTGACACACCTGAGGTCTGCTATATACCATCACTTAGTGCTGATACCTGTATATAATACTGACATATAGTACTCTCACCCCTGACACACATGAGGTCTGCTATATACCATCACTTAGTGCTGATACCTGTATATAATACTGACATATAATACTCCCACCCCTGACCTGTATATAATACTGACATATAGTACTCCCACCCCTGACACACCTGAGGTCTGCTATATACCATCACTTAGTGCTGATACCTGTATATAATACTGACATATAGTACTCCCACCCCTGACACACCTGAGGTCTGCTATATACCGTCACTTAGTGCTGATACCTGTATATAATACTGACATATAGTACTCCCACCCCTGACCTGTATATAATACTGACATATAGTACTCCCACCCCTGACCTGTATATAATACTGACATATAGTACTCTCACCCCTGACACACCTGAGGTCTGCTATATACCATCACTTAGTGCTGATACCTGTATATAATACTGACATATAGTACTCTGACCCCTGATACACATGAGGTCTGCTATATACCATCACTTAGTGCTGATACCTGTATATAATACTGACATATAGTACTCTCACCCCTGACACACCTGAGGTCTGCTATATACCATCACTTAGTGCTGATACCTGTATATAATACTGACATATAGTACTCTCACCCCTGACACACCTGAGGTCTGCTATATACCATCACTTAGTGCTGATACCTGTATATAATACTGACATATAGTACTCTCACCCCTGACACACCTGAGGTCTGCTATATACCATCACTTACTGCTGATACCTGTATATAATACTGACATATAGTACTCTCACCCCTGACACACCTGAGGTCTGCTATATACCATCACTTAGTGCTGATACCTGTATATAATACTGACATATAGTACTCTCACCCCTGACACACATGAGGTCTGCTATATACCATCACTTAGTGCTGATACCTGTATATAATACTGACATATAGTACTCTCACCCCTGACACACATGAGGTCTGCTATATACCATCACTTAGTGCTGATACCTGTATATAATACTGACATATAGTACTCTGACCCCTGACACACCTGAGGTCTGCTATATACCATCACTTAGTGCTGATACCTGTATATAATACTGACATATAGTACTCTCACCCCTGATACACATGAGGTCTGCTATATACCATCACTTAGTGCTGATACCTGTATATAATACTGACATATAGTACTCCCACCCCTGACCTGTATATAATACTGACATATAGTACCCTCACCCCTGACACACATGAGGTCTGCTATATACCATCACTTAGTGCTGATACCTGTATATAATACTGACATATAGTACTCTCACCCCTGACACACATGAGGTCTGCTATATACCATCACTTAGTGCTGATACCTGTATATAATACTGACATATAGTACTCCCACCCCTGACCTGTATATAATACTGACATATAGTACTCTCACCCCTGATACACATGAGGTCTGCTATATACCATCACTTACTGCTGATACCTGTATATAATACTGACATATAGTACTCCCACCCCTGACCTGTATATAATACTGACATATAGTACTCTCACCCCTGATACACATGAGGTCTGCTATATACCATCACTTACTGCTGATACCTGTATATAATACTGACATATAGTACTCTGACCCCTGATACACATGAGGTCTGCTATATACCATCACTTAGTGCTGATACCTGTATATAATACTGACATATAGTACTCTCACCCCTGACACACCTGAGGTCTGCTATATACCATCACTTAGTGCTGATACCTGTATATAATACTGACATATAGTACTCCCACCCCTGACACACCTGAGGTCTGCTATATACCATCACTTAGTGCTGATACCTGTATATAATACTGACATATAGTACTCCCACCCCTGACACACATGAGGTCTGCTATATACCATCACTTAGTGCTGATACCTGTATATAATACTGACATATAGTACTCTCACCCCTGACACACATGAGGTCTGCTATATACCATCACTTAGTGCTGATACCTGTATATAATACTGACATATAGTACTCTCACCCCTGACACACATGAGGTCTGCTATATACCATCACTTAGTGCTGATACCTGTATATAATACTGACATATAGTACTCTCACCCCTGACACACCTGAGGTCTGCTATATTCCATCACTTAGTGCTGATACCTGTATATAATACTGACATATAGTACTCTCACCCCTGACCTGTATATAATACTGACATATAGTACTCCCACCCCTGACCTGTATATAATACTGACATATAGTACTCTCACCCCTGATACACATGAGGTCTGCTATATACCATCACTTACTGCTGATACCTGTATATAATACTGACATATAGTACTCTGACCCCTGATACACATGAGGTCTGCTATATACCATCACTTAGTGCTGATACCTGTATATAATACTGACATATAGTACTCCCACCCCTGACACACCTGAGGTCTGCTATATACCATCACTTAGTGCTGATACCTGTATATATACTGACATATAGTACTCTCACCCCTGACACACATGAGGTCTGCTATATACCATCACTTAGTGCTGATACCTGTATATAATACTGACATATAGTACTCTCACCCCTGACACACCTGAGGTCTGCTATATACCATCACTTAGTGCTGATACCTGTATATATACTGACATATAGTACTCTCACCCCTGACCTGTATATAATACTGACATATAGTACTCTCACCCCTGACACACCTGAGGTCTGCTATATACCATCACTTAGTGCTGATACCTGTATATAATACTGACATATAGTACTCTCACCCCTGACACACCTGAGGTCTGCTATATACCATCACTTAGTGCTGATACCTGTATATAATACTGACATATAGTACTCTCACCCCCTGATACACCTGAGGTCTGCTATATACCATCACTTAGTGCTGATACCTGTATATAATACTGACATATAGTACTCCCACCCCTGACCTGTATATAATACTGACATATAGTACTCCCACCCCTGACCTGTATATAATACTGACATATAGTACTTCTCACCCCTGATACACATGAGGTCTGCTATATGCCATCACTTAGTGCGGATACTGTATATAATACTGACATATAGTACTCTCACCCCCTGACACACCTGAGGTCTGCTATATACCATCACTTAGTGCTGATACCTGTATATAATACTGACATATAGTACTCTCACCCCTGACACACCTGAGGTCTGCTATATACCATCACTTAGTGCTGATACCTGTATATAATACTGACATATAGTACTCTCACCCCTGACACACCTGAGGTCTGCTATATACCGTCACTTAGTGCTGATACCTGTATATAATACTGACATATAGTACTCCCACCCCTGACACACCTGAGGTCTGCTATATACCATCACTTAGTGCTGATACCTGTATATAATACTGACATATAGTACTCTCACCCCCGATACACATGAGGTCTGCTATATACCGTCACTTAGTGCTGGATACCTGTATATAATACTGACATATTAGTACTCCCACCCCTGACACACATGAGGTCTGCATATGCCATCACTTAGTGCTGATACCTGTATATATACTGACATATAGTACTCGCACCCCTGACACACCTGAGGTCTGCTATATACCATCACTTAGTGCTGATACCTGTATATAAATACTGGACATATAGTACTCCCACCCCTGACACACCTGAGGCTGCTATATACCATCACTTAGTGCTGATACCTGTATATAATACTGACATATAGTACTTCTGACCCTGATACCGAGGTCTGCTATATACCATCACTTAGTGCTGATACCTGTAATAATACTGACATATAGTACCTCACCCCTGACACACCTGAGGTCCTGCTATATACCACAATTAGTGCTGATACCTGTATATAATCTGACATATAGTACCCTCACCCCTGACACACCTGAGGTCTGCTATATACCATCACTTAGTGCTGATACCTGTATATAATACTGACATATAGTACTCTCACCCCTGACACACCTGAGGTCGCTATATCCATCACTTAGTGCTGATACCTGTATATATATGCATTATAGTACTCTCACCCCCGATGAGGTCTGCTATATACCATCACTAGTGCTGATACCTGTATATAATACTGACATATAGTACTCTCACCCTGATACACATGAGGTCTGCTATATACCATCACTTACTGCTGATACCTGTATATAATACTGACATATAGTACTCTCACCCCTGACACACATGAGGTCTGCTATATACCATCACTTACTGCTGATACCTGTATATAATACTGACATATAGTACTCTCACCCCTGACACACATGAGGTCTGCTATATACCATCACTTAGTGCTGATACCTGTATATAATACTGACATATAGTACTCTCACCCCTGACACACCTGAGGTCTGCTATATACCATCACTTAGTGCTGATACCTGTATATAATACTGACATATAGTACTCCCACCCCTGACCTGTATATAATACTGACATATAGTACTCTCACCCCTGATACACATGAGGTCTGCTATATACCGTCACTTAGTGCTGATACTGATACCTGTATATAATACTGACATATAGTACTCCCACCCCTGACCTGTATATAATACTGACATATAGTACTCTCACCCCTGACACACATGAGGTCTGCTATATACCATCACTTAGTGCTGATACCTGTATATAATACTGACATATAGTACTCCCACCCCTGACCTGTATATAATACTGACATATAGTACTCTCACCCCCGATGAGGTATACTTCCAGCACACGGCGTGGGGTCCATCCATTTTCTCACAGAGCTTTATTTTTTAGGATTGAAAGGGGCGCTGGGGCAGAAAGGAGAGGCTGGGAGTCCAGGTGAGATGTGTAGTGCCCCCCTGTGTGTAGCTGTGTCAGTATATACTGCACCGTCATTCAGGAGTCACAGTGCAGCCTCACACATCCTGTCTTCTCTCCTCAGGGGTGAATGGACATCACGGCAGTAAAGGAGAACCCGGCCTTCCCGGCCCTCCTGGAGCAAAAGGGGACATGGGGGCCGCCGGCTCAGCAGGTACATGCTAGAGCCATGGATAACCCTGATCAGATTTTCTGATGGCCAATCTCTTGAAGGAAAGAGCCATTGCAGCTCCTCGGGGGAGGGACTCATGATGGCGGTGTAAATACCTCACCCTGCAGAGAGGTGGCGCTGCTATGTTTTAACTCTCTCCTTCCCAGAGCACTCAGCATAGAGGGATGACCTGCCCCCTGTATCAGTAGAACACGATTCACATCGTCGTTCATGACAGTGAGACTTGTGCAGGGCTTTTTATTGTGATTTTCTCTTAAGAGTGGGGGGAGCGGGGCATCCTGGGGGGAGCGGGGCATCCTGGGGGGTGCGGGGGATCCTGGGGAAAGCAAGGAATCCTGGGGGGACTGGGGCATCCCGGGGGAGCGGGGCATCGTGGAGGGATTGGGGCATCCTGGAGGGAATAGGGGGTCCTGAGGGGAGCGGGGCATCGTGGAGGGATTTGGGCATCCTGGAGGGAATAGGGGGTCCTGAGGGGAGCGGGGCATCCTAGAGGGAATAGGGGGGTCCTGAGGGGAGCGGGGCATCCTGGAGGGAATAGGGGGTCCTGAGGGGAGCTGGGCATCGTGGAGGGATTGGGGCATCCTGGAGGGATTGGGGGGTCCTGAGGGGAGCTGGGCATCCTGGGGGGGTGCGGGGTATCCTGGGGGGTGCGGAGGATCACGGGGAAAGCAAGGAATCCTGGGGGGAGCGGGGCATCCTGGGGGAGCGGGGATCACGGGGGGAATAGGGGGTCTTGAGGTAAGCGGGGCATCCTGAGGGGAGCGGGGCATCGTGGAGGGATTGGGGCATCCTGGGGAGAATAGGGGGTTCTGAGGGGAGCAGGGCATCCTGGGGGGAGCAGGGATCCTGGAGAAGGCGGGTATCCTGGGGGTAGTGGGGCATCCTGGGGGCATTGGGGGAGCGGTGATCAAAAAGGAAGCAAGGGCTCCTGGGGGGACCGGTGCATCCCAGGGGAGCAGGGATCCTGGGGGGAATAGGGGGCCTTGAGGGGAGCGGGGCATCCTGAGGGGAGCGGGGCATCGTGGAGGGATTGTGGCATCCTGTGGAGAATAGGGGGTCCTGAGGGGAGCAGGGCATCCTGGGGGGATTGGGGCATCCTGGGGAAAGCAGGGGATCAAGGGGAAAGCAAGAAATCCTGGGGGGAGCGGGGCATCCCAGGGGAGCAGGGATCCTGGGGGGAATAGGGGGCATCCTGAGGGGAGCGGGGCATCGTGGAGGGATTGGGGCATCCTGTGGAGAATAGGGGGTCCTGAGGGGAGCAGGGCATCCTGGGGGGATTGGGGCATCCTGGGGAAAGCAGGGGATCAAGGGGAAAGCAAGAAATCCTGGGGGGAGCGGGGCATCCTGGGGGGTGCGGGGGAACCTGACCAGAGCAGGGGATCCTGGGGGTCCAGTAGGGTTTAGCAGATTCTGAATGGATGCTCCTCTGTTGTTTCAGGCAGCAGCATTGTGCGAATTGTTGGCGGAAATAAAGGGCGGGTGGAGGTGAATCGCAATGGAGAATGGGGGACCATCTGTGATGACAGCTGGGACATGAGCGATGGGAAAGTCATCTGCCGGATGTTGGGGTACTCGAGGGTTGTGTCCACATTCACAGCGAATGCAGGTAAGTCGCTTCCCACCATGAGACCATCATAGTCAGAAGAAGGAAGTAGACGTCATGACAGACCTAAGGCCCCCACAAAGTGCCGAGTGGGGGTCTGAAGAGTGAGCACCAGCCGGTCACACCTCGGACAGGGATCGCATTGTGTCAGATAATGGTTTTCAATAGACCACACAATCTCCTAGTGGTCTGGGGCGGAGAAAGGGTTTAACTATAACAACCCTCTGATATTTGGCAGTGAAGAGGTTAATTTTTATTTGCACAAACACACGCACACACATCAGTAATTTGTAGCTGTGAAAGAATTAATTGTAAGATCCTCCTTTGTGGTAGAGGACCATGAAAGGGTTAATTGTAAACCTCCTGGTGGTCCAGGGCATTGAAGGGGTTAATTAGTAGATGAACCTGCAGCATAGTGATCTATGCAATGAACCCCTGCCCGGGGGTCTTCAGATCTCCAGAGGGCCACTCCCAGGGCCAGATTCCCTGTACCTTCTCCAGCCTCCACACGGGGCGGCCCCCCCACTGTCTGTCTTCCCCCTTCAGGATGGCCGGCGCGGTAGCGGTCTTCCTCCACCCTCTCCGCCTCAACAGGAAGCGCTGTGTGGAAGGGGTTAACACGGAGGGAGCTCCCTTTGGGAGTGGCACCGTCCTGATGGTTACCATGGCAAACGGACGCCTTCATGGGCATCCAGCTTGTCATGGTGTATCGGAGCCTGATCAGGCAGTAGACTATGCCGTGTATCGTAGAGGCATCAGAACCACCGGATCTGCAAGAACCAAGAGTCCAAAAAGTGGAAAAAAGTAAAAAGAAAAAACGCTAACTTCTTCCTATATCCACACATAATTGATTAAAAATGTAAAAAATAAAAAACACCGCACATGTTTGGTATCACCACGTCCGTAACAACCTGATCTATAAAAGGATCACGTTACTTTTACTGCACGGTGAATGCCGTAGAAAAACTATGATGGAATTGTAATTTTACCCACCTCACTTCCCCAAAAATGGTATAAAAAGTGATCAAAAAAGTCATATGTACACAAAATTAGTACCAATCAAACGTCACATCATCCCGCAAAAAATCAGCCCCTACATAAGACAGCCACCCAAAAAAATAAATAAAGTTGTGTTTAAAATAAATTTTAAAAATTGCACATATTAGGTGTCGCCGTGTCCGTAATGACTGGCTGTATAAAATATCACATGACCTGGTCAGGTGAACATTGTAAAACACTAAAAGTAAAAACGGTGCCGAAACAGCCATTTTTTTTATATCTTGCCTCACAAAAAGCGTAATATATATATACAGTACACACAACGCACAACTATCTATACAGCAGGAGTCACCCTAATAATGTACATACACAGTGGATATAAAAAGTCTACACGCCCCTGTATAAATGTCAGGTTTCTGTGATATAAAAAAATGAGACAAAGAAAAATTTTTGGGGGGAGGGAAGAAAAAATATAAAAATAAAATAATGTGGTTGCATAAGTGTGCACACCCTTAAACTAATACTTGAGTGAAGCCCCTTTTGACGTTATTCCAGCACTCAGTCTTTTTGGTTCTGAGTCTATCAGCATGGCACATTTTGACTCTTATTTGCAAAAACCCTCCAAATCTGTCAGATTGCGAGGGCATCTCCTGGGCAGTGATGGCCAGTTAGCAGTGTTTGCCAGCGAACACATGCGAGCTACCATCTCAACTCACAAGTCCGGCGATGCACAGGTAAGTCCTTACCTGTGCGCGAGCCGGTCTGAAACAAATGCAGTCACTGGGAGCAGGCAGTTCCGAGAACAGGCAGATGAAGGCCCCCGGCCGCTGTTGTGTCCGCTGTTGGGTCCGCCGTTGTGTCCGTCGTTGTGTCCGCCATTGAGTTCGCCGCTGGGTCCGCCTTTGTGTCCGCCGTTGTGTTCACCGTTGGGTCCGCCTTTGTGTCCACCATTGTGTCCACCGTTGGGTCTGCTGTTGTGACCGCTGTTGTGTCCACCGTTGGGTCTGCTGTTGTGACCGCCGTTGTGTCCACCGTTGTGTCCTCCAAACAAATGCAGTCACTGGGAGCAGGCAGTTCCGAGAACAGGCAGATGAAGGCCCCCGGCCGCTGTTGTGTCTGCTGTTGTGTCCGCTGTTAAGTCCGCCGTTGTGTCCGTCGTTGTGTCCTCCGTTGGGTCCGCCATTGTGTCCGCCGTTGTGTCCGCCGTTGTGTTTGCCGCTGGGTCCGCCTTTGTGTCCGCCGTTGTGTTCACCGTTGGGTCCGCCTTTGTGTCCGCCGTTGTGTTCACCGTTGGGTCCGCCTTTGTGTCCGCCGTTGTGTTTGCCGCTGGGTCCGCCTTTGTGTCCGCCGTTGTGTCCTCCGTTGGGTCCGCCATTGTGTCTGCCGTTGTGTTTTGCCGCTGGGTCCGCCTTGTGTCCGCCGTTGTGTTGCCGCTGGTCCGCTTTGTGTCCGCCGTTGTGTTCACCGTTGGTCTGCTGTGTGACCGCTGTTGTGTCCACCGTTGGGTCTGCTGTTGTGACCGCTGTTGTGTCCTCCGTTGGGTCCGCCATTGTGTCCGCCGTTGTGTTTGCCGCTGGGTCCGCCTTTGTGTCCGCCGTTGTGTTCACCGTTGGGTCTGCCTTTGTGTCCGCCATTGTGTCCACCGTTGGGTCTGCTGTTGTGACCGCTGTTGTGTCCACCGTTGGGTCTGCTGTTGTGACCGCTGTTGTGTCCACCGTTGGGTCTGCTGTTGTGACCGCTGTTGTGTCCACCGTTGGGTCTGCTGTTGTGACCGCCGTTGTGTCCAGATTGTGCGTTGCGGTGTGGCTCCTGTATCACACGGCGTCTGCCATCAGCAGTAGATCTCTCGCTGCCCTCTACAGGACAGCCGTACGGGAAGAATTGCTGGCCGATCATAAAATAGACTGGGACTGATCCTTTGTCCCAGAGTTGATGCTTTTTGAGCTACACACTTAACCCCTTCATTGACTATCTCTTTCCAATCTTTATCAAAATGTAACACTGGCAGATGTCGCTGTATCCAAAAACATGATGTAAACTGAATTTCAGTGACTCGATGACTTCATTTAAAAAATTCCCAAATACTGGTATGTCTGCACTTTGACTGCTCCCAGTAAGAGCCGTCCCGGATCAGCTATACAGCCACACTAAATAGTAAAGTGTCAATCAGCATTTTGTTTTGTTTACGAAAATCGTTACAGAACCGTAACGTCGCGTCCGGCTTGGGTATTAAGATTATCGGACTGGCCCACTCACTAGTTGCAGCATTAGGCTACTATCACACCTGCGTTTAGGTGCGGATCCGTCAGATGGTATCTGCACAGACGGATCCGCACCTATAATGCCAACGCTTAGATCCGATTTTTTTATTTATTTTTTCATGATAATGCAGATCCGTTTTGACTTTACATTGAAAGTCAATGGGGGACGGATCCGTTTGAAAATTGAGCCATATTGTGTCACCTTCAAACGGATCCGTCCCCATTGACTTACATTATAATTCTGGACGGATCCGTTTGCCTCCGTACGGCCAGGCTGCAAGCTGCGTTCGGTGTCCACCTGCTGAGCGGAGCGGAGGTCAAACGGAGCCAGACTGATGCATTCTGAGCGGATCCGCATCCACTCAGAATGCATTAGGGCGTACGGATCCGGTCGGGTCCGCTTGTGAGAGCCTTCAAACGGAACTCGCAAGCGGAGCCCCGAACGCTAGTGTGAAAGTAGCCTAATCTGCTCAGCTCCTCCTGCTCTATAACACGCTGCCTGCAGATTACATGGTGACAGGTTCTCTGTATATATCTGCTCAGCTCCTCCTGCTCTATAACCGCGCCTGCAGATTACACGGTGACAGGTTCTCTGTATATATAATCTGCTCAGCTCCTCCTGCTCTATAACACGCTGCCTGCAGATTACGGTGACAGGTTCTCTGTATATATAATCTGCTCAGCTCCTCCTGCTCTATAACACGCTGCCTGCAGATTACATGGTGACAGGTTCTCTGTATATATAATCTGCTCAGCTCCTCCTGCTCTATAACACGCTGCCTGCAGATTACGGTGACAGGTTCTCTGTATATATAATCTGCTCAGCTCCTCCTGCTCTATAACACGCTGCCTGCAGATTACACGGTGACAGGTTCTCTGTATATATATATCTCAGCTCTCTGCTCTCCTTAACACGCTGCCTGCAGATTACACGGTGACAGGTTCTCTGTATATATAATCTGCTCAGCTCCTCCTGCTCTATAACACTGCCTGCAGATTACACGGTGACAGGTTCTCTGTATATAATCTGCTCAGCTCCTCCTGCTCTATAACACGCTGCCTGCAGATTACACGGTGACAGGTTCTCTGTATATATAATCTGCTCAGCTCCTCCTGCTCTATAACACGCTGCCTGCAGATTACACGGTGACAGGTTCTCTTATATATAATCTGCTCAGCTCCTCCTGCTCTATACACACTGCTGCCTGCAGATTACACGGTGACAGGTTCTCTGTATATATAATCTGCTCAGCTCCTCCTGCTCTATAACACGCTGCCTGCAGATTACACGGTGACAGGTTCTCTGTATATATAATCTGCTCAGCTCCTCCTGCTCTATAACACGCTGCCTGCAGATTACACGGTGACAGGTTCTCTGTATATATAATCTGCTCAGCTCCTCCTGCTCTATAACACGCTGCCTGCAGATTACATGGTGACAGGTTCTCTGTATATATAATCTGCTCAGCTCCTCCTGCTCTATAACACGCTGCCTGCAGATTACACGGTGACAGGTTCTCTGTATATATAATCTGCTCAGCTCCTCCTGCTCTATAACACGCTGCCTGCAGATTACACGGTGACAGGTTCTCTGTATATATAATCTGCTCAGCTCCTCCTGCTCTATAACACGCTGCCTGCAGATTACACGGTGACAGGTTCTCTATATAATCTGCTCAGCTCCTCCTGCTCTATAACACGCTGCCTGCAGATTACATGGTGACAGGTTCTCTGTATATATAATCTGCTCAGCTCCTCCTGCTCTATAACACGCTGCCTGCAGATTACACGGTGACAGGTTCTCTGATATATAATCTGCTCAGCTCCTCCTGCTCTATAACACGCTGCTGCAGATTACATGGTGACAGGTTCTCTGTATATATAATCTGCTCAGCTCCTCCTGCTCTATAACACGCTGCCTGCAGATTACATGGTGACAGGTTCTCTGTATATATAATCTGCTCAGCTCTCCTGCTCTATAACACTGCCTGCAGATTACATGGTGACAGGTTCTCTGTATATTAATCTGCTCAGCTCCTCCTGCTCTATAACACGCTGCCTGCAGATTACATGGTGACAGGTTCTCTGTATATATAATCTGCTCAGCTCCTCCTGCTCTATAACACTGCCTGCAGATTACACGGTGACAGGTTCTCTGTATATAATCTGCTCAGCTCCTCCTGCTCTATAACACGCTGCCTGCAGATTACGGTGACAGGTTCTCTGTATATATAATCTGCTCAGCTCCTCCTGCTCTATAACACGCTGCCTGCAGATTACACGGTGACAGGTTCTCTGTATATATATCTGCTCAGCTCCTCCTGCTCTATAACACGCTGCCTGCAGATTACACGGTGACAGGTTCTCTGTATAATATGCTCAGCTCCTCCTGCTCTATAACACGCTGCCTGCAGATTACACGGTGACAGGTTCTCTGTATATATAATCTGCTCAGCTCCTCCTGCTCTATAACACTGCCTGCAGATTACGGTGACAGGTTCTCTGTATATATAATCTGCTCAGCTCCTCCTGCTCTATAACACGCTGCCTGCAGATTACACGGTGACAGGTTCTCTGTATATATAATCTGCTCAGCTCCTCCTGCTCTATAACACGCTGCCTGCAGATTACACGGTGACAGGTTCTCTGTTATATAATCTGCTCAGCTCCTCCTGCTCTATAACACGCTGCCTGCAGATTACACGGTGACAGGTTCTCTGTATATATAATCTGCTCAGCTCCTCCTGCTCTATAACACGCTGCCTGCAGATTACACGGTGACAGGTTCTCTGTATATATAATCTGCTCAGCTCCTCCTGCTCTATAACACGC